>NC_090007.1:3479611-3794290 GCF_036417845.1 Apteryx mantelli
TGCCATGGGTGCAGGGAGCTCCAGTGGCTGCACCTTCCCCAGCCCTGCCAACCTCTCCTGCCGGCGGGAGGCGCAAGCCCAGGCCTCTCTGGGCGCCCTCCTGGCTCGGCGGGAAGCAATAACTATCCCTTATAAAAGGTGCTTGGGGATTCTGGCACCTTTACAGCCAGGAACGTCCCAGGAGCAAGCGCCTTTACCAGCCCCATGACATTGGCTCTCCTCCGCCGCGCGGCCACGTGCCCCCGGAGCGGCGAGCGCAGAGCGCTTCCGGCTGGCTGCCGGCGCCCTCGCTCAGCACCGAGAACGGGGGAATTAACGGAGCCGCGACAGCCCTGAGCAAAGAGCTGCTAGGGCTGAGGACTTGCCAGCTCATTGTACACATGCCGGGAGCGCCGCTCAGCCCCCGCTGCCGGCCCCGCCAGCCCCTCGCCGCACCCAGGCACGCAGCCGATTAGGAGCGGCAGGCAGCCAACAGGCACGGCGGGGTGGAAACCAGAAGCCGCCCGAAATAGCCGGTGGGGTTTCTTCTTTGCAACGAACCCGGCGTCGCCAATAAGCCTGCCGGGGCTGGTAACTCTCCGACTTGGAGTGAAAATCCCACACGGAGCTGAACCAGAGCCTGGGAACCCAGCTCTGCCCCGGCAACTCCAACGTGCCCGTGCAGGGAACGGGGCCGGCGGCTGCGGGGGGCTCCCGGCGCTGGTGCCAGCCCTGAGCGTGGGAAGAGAGGCCCGGCAGCGCAGCTCGGCCCGCAGGGCCGGCTTCTCAGGCGCGCGGTGGGAACGGGGCTCCCGGCACGCAGTGTGAGCTGCTCCTGGCCAGGTTTGGGAAGAGGGGAGCCAGGGCACCCCAGCCGCAGCCGCCTGGCCTTGGCACGCGGCGGTGAGGAGGAGGAGGAGGACGGAGCTATTTTGGAGCATGTGTCTCGCCTTCCATTTCCTCCTTTTCTTATCGGGCCGGGATCAACAGCTTGTTCTCCCCTGCAGCAACTTCCTTTCTCCTTCGCTCGGAGGAGACAGCGACTCAAGAGAGCGATGGGGAAGTGAAGAGCCGAGAGGGGAAACAGAGGCCAGGCCTCGCTCCGTCCTGCTTCCCAGCGCCGGGGACCTTGGCTGAGCAGCACATCACATGCTTCCTACGCTGTCGGAAGACCATTGCAGGGACAAAGCCGCTCCGAGAGCAAGGAAAAATTTCACGGACTGAGATTCCAATCCAGACAGGGACTGTCCTGCTGTGCCTAGCGCAGTGAGGTCCCCATCCCTGCCACCCGCCTCCAGCCACGCTGTGTTTCAAGTCAATAAATAACTTATATGGCTCCAGTCCTTCCCCAAAAAAACCTCTCAGTCTGCTCCGAAGCCACTAGAGCTTTGGCCAGCAGGAGTTGGCAAAGTCAGGTTTTATGCCCAGCCTTGCCTTCAGCTTATCGAGCGCTCCTTCGGGGAGGGCCCCCCTATGCCTCAGTTTCCCCACCAGCCCAAGGGAATTGGTATCTCAGCAGATGCAGAAGTTTGGTCTTTGAAAGCCCTCGAATGCCCAAGGAAAACGTAGCACTGCTGCGAGTTCATGCCTCAAGGAATTAACAGCCTGGGACAGGCCAGCAGCGTGTCGAGGCCGAGTCCTGCCCCCGCCGTTGGGAGGTGCAAGGACCGTGCCGCGGGCAGGCCCGGGGAGCCGAGCCCTCGCGCGTCCTCTCCAGACAGTCGCCTGGAGACTGACCACCTCCCGAAACGCCCGTTGGCCGTGCCCCTGACGACGCTGTTTGCTCGGCGGAGCCGGGAGCCGCGCTTTGCCTTTTGCGGAGCTCTCGCCCTCGACGGCTTCCCGTGGCGGTGATCGCCGCAGGCCAATTAGGCGTGGTGCAGAAAAAACACATCCTGTTGTCAGCCCGCGAGTTGCCACTTTCTGCTTCACACCCCTCCAAGAGCAAAAACAAAAGCTCCCAGCCAGGAGGAGCGAAAGGTGGCAAGGAGGCAAGAGATGTCGGTTCCCCTTTACGCTAAAGGGAATAACCCGTCTCTCGTTCGCAGCTGGTTTCCCAACGCTTCCTTCCTAAAGGAGATCACCGTTCTCCTGTGTTTTACCCCTGCGGGGAATGGAGGCCCAGCCGGAAAGCAGATGCGGGAGCTCTCAAACACCAGCCCAGAGCTCAGTCCACCAAAGAGCTTCAGCCTCTCGGTGCTTCCCGAATCCTTGGTCAGCCCTGTCCCCTCTTCCCTAGGACCTCTAGCCCTTAGACGTCTCTCAGGAAGGGGGCAAACAGCCCTTTGCCTCCTCTCCCCGGCACAGGCGCACGCAGCACGTGCGCCGCTCTCCACGCCATGCCGGGACCCAGGCGTCCGGGGCACCGAGTCGAGGAGGACAGACGGGTCGGTGCCTCCCGGTTTCTCGGAGAGCGGCTTCACCGCTGCCCTCTCCATCGCGGCAGGAGGAAAGGGCCAGACTGTCGGCAACCCCTCGCGCCTCTAGAGAAGCGGCCGCGTCTCGTGGCCAGAGCGGCGGGTTGGGTGGCCAGGAGACCCCCCCCGCAGGGGAGGTGTTGGGTGCTGAACCCCTTGGAGACACCAGCTCCACCCTGGATCCCAAGGACAGAAAGAGCTGGAGACGGGGATTTCCCCCTTTAAAAGAAGGGCCCGGAGAGGCTGTTTGGGGGCTCCGCCGTCACGCAAACACCCGCTCTGAGCAGGCGGCAGGTAGGGGCCGGCCACCGCTGGGCTGCGGCGGGGTCCCGGGGCGCCTCAGCGGAGCTGCCGGGCCGGGTCGGGGCCGCGGGGACCCCCCCGCTCCCGCCGCCCCCCCCCCGGGCCCCGCGCAGCCCTTACCTGCGCCCCGTCGCCGCGGGGGGAAGCGCCGCGGGCCCCCTCCGGTAGCGGCCGGCGGCTGCACGGCGCGGGGGGGGGGGGTCGTTTCCCCCCCGGTTCCTCTCCCACGCCGGGATCGGAGGGAACAGAGAGGGGGGGAGGGCTGGGGTGGTCCCGGTGCCGGTGCCCGGTGCCGGCGGCTCCGGCCCCCCCCGCCCGGCGGCTGCTACAAAGTATCCAGCGGGGCAGAACTTGGATACATCGGGGCAGGGGGCGGAGCCGCCCGGGCGGCGCCGGCCAATGGCGGCGCGGGGCTTGCTACGAAGCAGCCAATGGGAGCGGGCGGCGGGGGAGTCCCCCGAGGAGAGGGGAGGGAGGCGGGACCCCCCCCCCCCCCCCCCCGCGCGGCGCCGGCTCCCGCCTCGGGCCCCGCCGTGGGGGGGGCAGCAGCAGGGTCCCTGCCCCGCTTCCCCCGCTCCGACCCTTCCCGGGATTTGCCTCCCCCCTCACCTTCCTTTTCCCATCCTTACCGCTGCATCCCGCCCCGCCCCCGCACACACCGAGGCCGGGAGGAGGGCCCAGGCGTCCGGGGGCCCAGCTGCCCCCCTCCCCTGCTGCAGCACCTCTGCTGCCCTCTGGGCTCTCACCGCTGCCGGGCTCCCCGGTGCCGGTCGCCCCGGCCTCCCCCCGCCGCAGCCCCCCGGTGCCGCCGAGCAAAGCGTCGCCCCCCGTTCCCCGTCCCGCACAGCAGCCGTCTGCCCCGTCGGGCCCGCGCTGCCGGACCACGCGGCGAGCGCAGTCCAATTTCCGTCTTTTTCCGCTGCTACGCTCAAGGATCAGCCCGCTTCCGTCTCCCTTTTTAGCTGCTTGCTTGAACCTCAGCGACGCCAGCGGCCCCGTAGCCCCCGAGGCCCCGTTCAGCCCCGCGGCGAGGACGGGTTCGGGCAGGGGCTTTGCCGGGGGCAGCGGGTGCTGCTGGGAGCCACGACGTAAGGGCCGGGGGCAGCGTCCCGCTCCGTCCCGGAGGTGCCGGAGCCGGCAGTGCTCCCTTGCCGGGCTGCAACACCCAGCGCTGGGCAGAGTCGCCCCGTGCGCCCCGCAGGCATGGGTGTCCTGAGCACGGCAGTGCTCAGCTCGGTGCCCGTGGGTGCGTTTACCCACACGGGATAGGTGCGCGGGGTGGGGGGGGGGTGCATGGCCAAAGCGTGTCGGCACCGTTTGCTGCGTCTCCTCCTGGACGGCGCTGGGTGAGGAGGGAGCGGGAGCCGTTTTGGGACCCTGGCTCGGTGCCGAGGGCCTTTTGCAGGAGGATGAGTAAGAGGCGCTTCGGAGCGGGGGGAGCTGGCGGGGGGAGGCGCGCGCGGCCGGGGCGAGCGGCGGGGGCGTTCACAGGGTGCTGACAGGCAGCAACGTGCGTGGGCATCGCCGCGCGTGCGTAGCAGAGGGCCAGTCCTCGCCGCTCCCGCGCGCGCGGTTTCGGAGGCGCGGGCGTGCGTCGGAGGCACGTGCGGCGCCCGGGACGGGGGGTGGGGGCGGCAGCCCCTTCCCACGGTGGGGTCTGCAAAGTGCCTCCCTCGCCGTGCCGGGCTCCCGTGCGCTCCAGGCCTGCTCAGCTCAGGGGCAGCATGCTGGGATTTGCAGTCGGCTCCGGCGTGCGGAGGGTTCATCTCCCCATCAGAGCCGCACCACAGGGCATCCGAAGGAAAAAGGGATAAAGGAGCCCGCGGGGATCAGAGCGAGGGCAGAGCCGAGGTGGAACGGCTCAGGGAAAAGCTTTGAGCCTTCCCCTCGCGGCGCGGGAAGGGGCCAGGGCCAGGCCGGCATCCTCTCGGCGCCCGGTGCTGCCCGCCCGGCTCCATCCTGGGGATTTTTTTTGTGTTTTTCCCCTTCTTTTCTCTTTCTTCTCCACAAACGGGAGTATCAAAGCAGCCGTTTCAAAGCGCTGCCAGGTTGCTAGGTGACTGACAGCGCACCTCACCTCCGCGTCACCTGCGAGAGCCTCGTGCGCCGCCGCCGCCGCTCCCGGCAGCCCCGTCTCCCCCCGTGGGGCCGGAGCCGCCGGGGGGGCCTGTGCGACCCGCGGGCCCCGGCTTGGGTGCAGCAGGCCCCGCCGCGGCGCTTGCCCCCGCGCCGGCCGCGCTCCCATCCATCCGCCCCGAGTGCCACCACCGCGGCCCGGCCCACTGAGCCCGGGTGGCCATGAGGTGACAGCAGGCCCGGTGGCCCGGCGAAGGCGGCCCCCCCATGCGGGTCCCCGTCGGGGCGTCGCGGGAAGCCCCCCGGCTCCGCGGCGTTTCTCGCCGGTAGATGTCAGCCACGGGGAGGCTTTTTTCCGGCTGGCGGGCGCGAGCTGCAGGGGAGCATCCCGGCGGCACCCGGGGCGGCGAGGTCCGAACGCCCCAGCCGCTTCCCCCCCCCACATCCTGAGCACCGCGACCGCCTTGGCACCCTCCTCCAGCCTTCCTCCCTCTCCTCCTCCTCCTCGCCCTCCCCAGCTCTGCGGGACGGAGCCGCCGTGCAGGAGCCTCATTCTGAAAGGTGGCATTAAACGGATTAAAGCTGGGGTTTAGAGCAGATTAAAGTCCGGATTAAGCAGAGCCTTGAATCGAATCCCAGTCTCATGCGGTTGCTGGGAAGCGAAGCGGGCGCCCCCCCCTCTGCACCCCCCTCCGCGCCCCCCCCAGCCCCGCCGCGGGGCAGAGCCGCCCCAGCACCCAGCCCGGGGCAGCGCCCGCCGTGGGGCCCAGCGCCCGCCAGGGCCCTTTCCAGCAGAGGACGCCCGTCCCTTGCGGCTTGGGCTGCGGCTCCGTAGCTCGCAGAGGGAAAAGCGGGAACGGCTCCGCTGGGATGGCTGCCCGCCCGCCCGCCCGCAGGGACCGGCTCGGCCCAGGCAACCTGCATCGCCGAGCGAAGGCTTTCCTCCCTCCCTCCATCCTTCCCTCCATCCTTCCCTCCCTGCAGACGCACGTGCGAAGCTGTTTGGCCCCGTGTGCCAACACGGGACGCGCTCGGACGCCGAAACACGGGGCGTCCTGTCCGTGCCAGGGCGAAGGCACGGCCGTCCCCGTTGCGCAGGGCTGCGCGGGCGGACGCCCTCCCTCCCTCCCGGCGGGCCGAAGGCTGGGGGTCCCGCGGGGGCCAGCGCGGCGTGGGGCACCCGTCCCATCCCGCCTCGGCCTCGAGGCCCCGTGCCCGGCTCCCTGCTCCCGGTGCCGCCGCGGAGCCGCCCGCGGCCGGGGATTTGCTTCCAGCCCCCCACCGTGCCGGAGCAGCAGAAACAGCTGCCGCCGCGCTCCTGAACAGTTGCTGCGTCAACCTGCCCGGCATAAATCACCATCTCGGGCTCATCTGTTCCTTTTGGCCACTCGCAGCGATCAGAAACAAACCATTAGCTGGGAAAACCACGGCACAAGCGCGGAGACTAAAGAGACTTTGACAGATCGGGAAGGGGGGGCGATAAATGGGAGCCGGCGAAGCGCCAGCAGAACGTGGCCTCGTCCCTCCGGCAAAGCCGGCTTCTGCGCTGCTCTCGGTCCCCTCTCCCCATCGCTGTGGGACGTGGCCCCCGCACGGAGCCCCCCAGCACCGCAGGGACGCTCTCCCAGCACCGCATGGGTTCCCAGCACCCAAAACCAGGCTCCAGCCCTGTTTTGGGCTCGCGGCAGTGAGGGGCCGGCAGGGAGGCAGGAAACCTTTCCCCAGCCCCATTCCCTGCCTCTGGGCCACGGGGTCCATGGGGAAGCAAGCTCGGCTGCTTTGATGGAGCAGCCGCCTTCCCGGCCGTTGCTGATCCGCAAGAAATGAGAGCTGAGGCCATGCAAAGGCAGAGAAGAGAAGAGAAGAAACAGCGTCTGGGCCAAACACGCTGCCGAGTGCCTGTTCTCTCTCTTTCTTTGAATAAAATGCAAAGGTGTCTCGCAAGGCGGGAAACAAGTCCCCCGGCGCCGGCAGTGCTTCCCCGCTTCTCCTTCCCGGCAGCTGGAGTTTGGCACTCCAGGCGTTCACCCCAAATTCCCTGCATCCCCGACAAGCCCTGAGCTGCCAGATTGGCTCTGGTGCAGCGGGACCCTCTGACACCTGCAAGGCACCAGGGGAGGTTTATCCGGAGGTTCCGGCTTGCTTGCTCCCTGCTCGGCGCCTCCCAGTGCCACTGCAGGGCCTGGCGCTGTACGTAAAGCCGGGGCATCGCTGCTCCGAGCCCTAATGAAAGGCTGCGGATCTTATCTGCGGTTATTAAAACCCTCCAGGGATGGAAGCACAGCAGCAAACGTGGTCAGGGAGGAGACAAAAATAGGCTCCGCTCGCTTTTTAGCAGTCGGAGGCTGCAGCGGCAGGAGCGCCGCGGCCACCCGCAGCGCTGCGCCGAGCCCCCGGTTCACCCACATGACGCGCGGTGCCGCGGGCAAGGCAGCAGCCCGGCACCCCGGGAGCACCCCGGGCATCCCAGAGGCACCGGGGCGTCCCGGCAGTGCCCCACCATGGGTCGGAGGAAGGCGGCGTGCAGCCCCCGGCAGCCGCCTGCTCCCGCTAATTGGTAGCAGCAGTAGGAAGTTTAGCTGTTAACACTTGAGCCCAATAATTGCATGTGTTGCTCCAGCTGGGCCCCGGGAGATGGAGCGCTGCCAGCTTAGCAAAGCCCTGGCTGCGTGGATGCTCGCGGTGAGCGGTTGCAGCCAGCTCGCGGTCCCTCGCTTGGAGCAGCAGGTCTGCGGCCAGTGGATCTCCCTCCCTGGCGAGGGGGGGTGAAAAAATTCGGGGCGAGTCCCCGGGAAGGGCTGTGCTTCGGCTGCCAAAGCTTTGAGGCGACGCTGCTGCAAGGAGCCTCCCTGCAAGCGGCCCGCTGCGCCTTGGGGGTGCCTGCGTGCCCCCACCCGCTGGGTCCCCGGGGCCGTGTCCCCCCCCAGCGTGCCGCCGCTTCTGCGCTCGCCGCCGCCTCTGGACCCGGCGCCTCCCGGCTTTGTTTGTTGTTCGCGGTGCGGCGGCTTCGGCTGCCGAGAATCATTGGAGAATTAAAGCCCTGTGGAAGCTGTCGGTGCTAAGCGCCGCTCCTCGAAGGGGAGGCTGCGAGCGCGCGCCGGCTCCTCGCCCGGCCTCTCGGGAAGGGACGAGCCTGCCGGGGCGCCTGGGAGCGGGAAGGCCCCGGAAAGCTGCCGGCGCTCCGGCAGCGCAGCTCCTGCAATTGCACACAGCTCCCAGCCTTTGGAAGGGACCTCGGCGTCCCAGCTCCGGCTCCTCCTCGCCTGCCCCAGCGGCGCCCTCGGGGTGCTGGGGTCCCCCGGGACCCGGCACGGCTGGAGCGTCCTGCGGGCACGCGTGCTCGGGCACCCGTGCGCTGGTTCTCCCAGTTTCCCCCAGTTGCTTACTGGGGGAGGAGGGGAGCATGTGTGTGCCAGCTCCATGGCCCTGGGCGGAGGAGGAGGAGGAGGAGGAGGATGCTGGGGGACGTGGCCGAAGCCGCGGGCGCCAGCCTGTCCCGCGCCGGCGTGCAGCAGCGCCCCGGCTCTGCGGCTGCGCGGCCGGGCTTCTCGCTGGTGACATATTGACTGACAATTCTTAATCGAGTGGATTATTAATTAGCAGAAGAAGCCGGCTGCTTAATCCTCCTCATCCTTGGCCGGGCTCTGAGCCGCTCTTTTATGCTAATCGGGCCCGTTATCGCCGTCGCGGCGGCCGAGGCCGGCAGCGGAGCGCCCCGCGACGAGAGCCCTAATTGCGGATTTAATCAGATGTAACGTTTGCCGAAGGCGCAGGCCACGTGCGGAACACGTTTCCCCCCCCCCCGGGGGGCCGCAGAGGCGCCCTCCCCGCGGCCCGGACGCCTGGGTCCCTGCCCCGTGCCGGGTGCCCCTCGCCTGCTCCCCGCGTTTCGCTCCCTTGCGGAGCAGCCGCCAGCGGTATAAGTCGGGGTGCCCTGAAATCGCCTCTCCGCTGCCTGATTCCTTGCCAGGGGATGGGCAGGACAGGCCGGAGCTGCCCTGTTTTCCATGCGATGGGGGCTGGCAGGGAGCTGGGCGCAGCGGCGGCCGGCCGGGCAAAGGCCCTGTCCCTGTGCAGGCAGCTGCCTGCAGCTGTGCTGCCACCGGCCCGCGTGGGGAATTAAACCAGCTGCTGGCGCCGCGCTGCAGCCCCTTTTGGGGCCCTAATCCCGCCGGGGCGCTGCCAGCCCCCCCCTTCCTCCGCTCCCTCACCTGCCTCCCCCGACAAAACCCCCATTGAGCCGCAGCCCCGACCGGGGGCGGCAGCTGGCGCGGGGTGGGGGGGGGGGGCACCTCCGTCCGGCACCGGGCCTTGACTGTGGCCTCCCCCGGCAGCTTTTTTGGGTGCTTTTCCTCGTTCTTGCTCTTTCCCGACTCCTGGCAGCCGTGGCACCCGCAGGGCCGGGAGGGGAGGGGGGGCCCGGCGGGGGGGGGACACGTATCGGCTCACGCTGGACGAGTTATTTATTCGGCAGGTGACCTCGTTCGTTCAGACCGATTTTCCTCCGCGTCACTCCGAGCGGGGAGGCAGCTCCGGCGGCGGCTGCCGGCGCCCCTCTCCCGCCCCTCCACCGGCCCCGGAGCATCCCCGCGGCGGAGCATCCCTCTAGCGGAGGCGGCTAATGGCCGATTGCCTTAACGAACCTGCGGCTGCCTGGAGCCCCCCGCGCCGGCGCTGCCTGATGAAGCCGGGCGCGAAGGGGATCGGCGGGCGGCTGCGGATGGCCGTTGTGGCCGTACAACGGGAAGCGCCCGGCCCCGCTCCCCGCGAGCGCTATTAGCCCAAATATTCGCTTCCCGTCTCCAGGGTGACGGGGTTGCCGGCTCTCACCCGCACGCCTCCTTCGATCGCTCCCCTCTCGGTCTCCATCGCGCGAGTCCCCCGCTGCCGCTCTGCCCGCGGGGCTGCGGGAGCCGGGCCCGCTGCAGCGCCCAGGCACGGGGAAGCTGCGGTCCGGCATGGGAATGGGGGTCATGGAGATGCTCCCGCTCCAAGGAGATGTTCCCGGTCCAACATGGAGCTGGGAGCGATGGGGATGGTCCCTGTCCGATGCAAGACTAGGGGTGACGGAGATGGTCCTGGTCCGGCATGGGGATGGGGGTGATGGGGACGGGCCTTGCAGGTCTGCGGAGGGAGGATGAGGAGCGCGGGGGCCCGTTGGGGCGATACTTGCCTTATCTGGCAGAGACTTGCAAGCAGCTTCGCTTCACTGCACTTAACTTTCCCCCCTCTTTTTGGCCCATTTTTTGCCCTGCCTTGTCCATGGAGCCTGTAAAACCGGCGACACGGAGCTGGGCCGCCCCAGGGGAGCGTACAGCTCCGAGCACGCGGGCTCCTGGCCTCTCGGAGCAGGTCGATTCCTTGAGGATCCAACACGAACCCAAGGGCTGTAAGCAGCCTCGCTCCAGTGCCGGCATCCCCGGCTCCGGGCACGGCCTGGCAGCGCGGCAGGAGCCATCTCCCTCCGTCCGCTGTTTCCAGCCCTGCCTGCGAGGGGGGTTTTCCTGGCCAAGTGAGTCAAAGCAAGCTGGAAGCAGCCTGGGAAGTTTTTCTTCTTTCCCAAAACTCAGCTGCGGCCAGCAGCGTCCGTCACGGTGGAGCCGGAGCCAGAAGCGAGCCGGGAAGGTCGGCTTTTCGGGGGCCGAGCGATCCCGCTCGCAGAGCCAGCCTCCCCCCGGGAATTCATCCCCAGGAAAAGGGGAGTTTGGGAGCAAGGCGGGAAGAGTGCCAGAATCCCAGGGATCTGGCGGTGGCCACAAGCCCAGCGTGCAGGAGGGAGCGGAGAGCGCCAAGCTATTTCTATGCAGCATTTTAAAAAACAAAGTGCGACGCTTTGCCAGAAAAATGTTATTCCAATCATTTTTTTAAAAAAAGCGAAGCCCATTTCCAAGAGGCGCTTTGTGTGAAAGCTGACCGTAATATCGGGGAGGAAGGGGGGGGGGGGAAGGGGGGGGGAGGCTCGGAGAGCTGAAACGCCCCATGGAAAACCACCCGTCGGTTTGGACGGGCTGCAGCATCGCCGCTTGGCTTTGCATGAAAAGATTTGAGTTTATTGTCTCGCTGCGGGAAAAAAACACCCCGAAATCCAGCCTGGATCGAGTCTCCGCGTGCTCCGCGCCTGGGCCCGGCACTCCTGGAGCTTTTTGCGGCCTCGGAGCTGGGTTGCTGCATCCCAAATCCCCTCGGGACGTTGCACCCCTCTTGGTCCCTCGGAGCCGGCCCGGGCGAGGCGCGAGGCGCATCCCTCGCTCCCGCCGGGCGCTTTGGGGTGCGGAGGGAGCAGGAAGCGGCGGCCGCCCGCGGAGCCGGCCGCGCAGTTGCTAAGCGGGTTGCTAGGAGAGCCGGAGCCCGAGCCGGAGCCAGAGCCGGGCACCGTCCAAACTCCCGCTTTCTGGATTTCAGTGCGCTGCCCGCTCCGTGCCGGCGCCCCCGGGGTTGGGAGCTCCTCCGCCACGCTGCCTCCCGCTGCCCGCGTGCCTCCAGCGTGCGCCCCTCACCCCGGCGTCGGGGCGAGCGGCGTGGGGACAGGGGAGCACAGGGACAAGTCACTTCGGGGATGGAGGGAGCATGGGGACAGAGGGAGCACTGAGATGAGCAAGCACGGGGACAGAGGGAGTACGGTGACAAGCCACCATGGGGACAAGTGACCATGGGGATGGAGGGAGCACGGGGATGGAGGGAGCGTGGGGACAAGCAAGCGCGGGGATAAGGGAACATAGGGACAAGGGAGCCCGGGGACAGAGGGAGCATGGGGAGAGCGGACGCCTCCAGCTGCATCCTCGGCGCCGCGGGAAGGCGGAAGGGATGGACGGACGGATGGACAGGAGCCAGAGGTGCGCGGCCGGGCCGAGGAGCTGCCATGCCGTCCGCGGCACCCTTCGCGGGGAGGTGGCGTTCCCGCGTGGCCGGGCTGGCTCTGATCCGCCGTCCTTGCGCCGGAGACGCCGCCGCTCCCCGGGAGGCCCCGAGCGCTGCTTGACGAGATGGAAATTTTAGACAAAGCTCGTTAGGCTCAATTACAGGCCTAATGGCGCAGCGAGAGCGGCGTGCTGCTTCCCCAGGACCCGCGGGAAAGCCCTCCCGCAAAATCCCCCCCGGCTTTTCCCCCTTCCTCAGCGCGCAAGCGGCAAATCCCGCCGGCTGCAGCCGTTGCCTCGGAGGCGTTTTGCAATATTAAGGACGTCACCCCACGTCCCCGGCGGAAAGTGGCTTCGGAGACGAAGGCACCCGGGAGCATCGCCGGCCCGGGAGCGGAGGGGCCGGCAGCGATGCCGGCGCGGGAGTGGGAGAGACGTGCTCGGGCGCACTTTGCCGCCTGACTTTGATTAAGTTGCTTCCCTTCGTTATGGTCCCGCTGGGAGATGTTAAGCAGCTGCTAATAAAGACGGATGTTTCTGAAGTGGCTCCTCCGGATCGTTTGCATCCAGGAGTTTCGGGAGAACCAGGCGCAGGAGGCCGGGGCTGGGTGCTTCCGGCTGCTCCAGCGGCCGCTGCTGAGCCTCGCGCCCAGCTGCCGCGCTCCGGCACCGGCAGGCTCCCGTGGCTGCGAGCCCGGAGCAGCAGCCGGCACCTTCGGCTCTCTCCCGCACGTGGGTGCGGGTGGATTTTGGGGAGGTTTCGGGGGTGACCAGCGGGCGCCAAGTCCCAGCGGTCAGCCCGGAGGAGCCGGTGGGATGCGAGGGGGAAAAGCAGCTCGGGCGCTTCCCCCCCGTCCCCCCCCAAATCTCTCCCCGCCATCCCCACTTCGGAGCTCCCGCATCCCTGGGGCCCCCGGGAGCCCCCCAGCGGAGCCCTGCGCCCCGCGGACGGCACTTTGCGTTTTATGTCGGCTTTATTTTCCCTTTCCCGGGTATTTTTAGCCCCCCCCACGCATGCAGCTCCCCCCGCTCGCTGCCGGCGAAGCGGTTTAACAAGCCGCGGTGCGTTTTCTGCGCCGCAATTAGCAACGTTTCTGCAGGCAAATGGCAGTCGGGAGTGGAAGTGGCATTTCCTTAATTAAAGCAATTAATTAAGGTGGGGCGAGAGGGAAGATAAAGCGCTTCCCCACCGAAGCGGCTCTCGGGGCAGCCGGCTCCCACCGGGGCGGCTGCTGTCTCCCGGGTCCCGGCTGCTTTGGGCGACGGGAGCACCCATGGGTGACGTCCCCACGGCGAGCTCCGGCTCTCTCATCCGGACGCACCAGGAGGGCGCCGACCTCGGCGCCATGTGCCGAAACATCGCCCATGACGCCCGGAGCCCGGAGCCTGCCGGCCCCCGGTTCCTCGTCCGGGTATAAATATCCGTGTGTTACTTAGCGACTAATTGCACAGAGCACGGTGGGGGGGGGGGCGGCAGCCCCTAATGAGCAGCTCTAAGCGGCGAGCTGCTAATTACCCCTGCGCCGAGCTGCTGCTCCGCTCCTGCCGGCATCCATCCGTGCGGCCGGCTCCCCGGCGTTACGGCTCCATCCCGGAGCAGCATCCCAGCACCGGAACCGGGCGTCCTCCTTTGCAGAGGTGCCTCCGGGGGGGGGGGGGCCGGGATGCTCCTGGCTCTGCTGCAGGCTCGGTCACGTCCCCGAGGACCGGATGGAAATATCAAGTTGGGCATCCGGGTGCCCCGGCCCTTTGCACGCGTGTGTGTGTTTGTGTGTGTGTGTGTGTGTGTGTGTGCACACGTGTGCGTGTGTGTGTGTGTGCGCACCCCGACACAGGGGGAGGTGTAAAGTGGGGCTCCCCCCGGGGCGGTTTGGGTGCCGGGGTGCCCAGCCAGCGGGTGCGTGCCGCGGCCGAGCGTGGCTGCAGCCTCGGCTGCTCCCGGCCCGGCTTTTGCATCTCGCTGAAGTCCTTTTTCACCTGGCGTCAGCTGGGGCCTTCGGGAAGTCCCCGAATCGATCCCGCTCCGCGGGCTCCAGATGCTCGCAGCTGGAGCGGCCCCCTCCCGGCGCCGCTGCCGGGCCGCCTTCACCTCTGGCTGAACCGCGCCGACGGCGCCATACCTGCTTCCCGGCCAGCTCCGCGCGGCCGCTTTTCCCGGCCTCGCTCCGAGCCGAGCGCCAGGCACCTCCGAGCCGCCCCTCGGCCCGGAGCCTCCGAGGGAAAGGGGCTGGCAGGAGCGGGTGAGAGCTGCCAGCCCGGCTGCTTCCCGCACCGCCCGCCTGCTCCCTTCTTTCGGCTGCTTTATTTCTCCTAATCGCAAGCCGATGAAAATTCCTCTCCCGGCCCAAGGAGCCGGGAGGGAGAGGAGATGCTGGAACCAAAATGCAGGAGCGGCCGCGGGGTCAGGGCTCGGCTCCTCCGCTGGGAAACCTCCCCCTCCGGAGCCTGTTTGTTTTCCCGGCCGCGGCCGGTGCGGGGTGAATCCCTCTCCGCAGCTCCGCGCAGGGATGCCGCGTTCGCGGCTTCAAAGGCTCTGCCTCAAAGCCGGCAAAGATCTTTTCATCCTTGCAGCCGCCGTCTAATTACCCGGCCGCCCGCCGGAGCCGGCTCTCCGAGGCCCCGGCACCCCCCTGGAATAGCTGGGATTTGTTATTTCCCTGGAGGCGCCTGGCTCAGGACCCCCCCATTAGGCGACGGCCAGGGCGGCGAGGGAGCCGGAGCCGCTGCCGGAGGAGCGTGCCGGCTGCTTTCCGCGGTGCCATGATATTAATTAAATGCAAGGTGTATTTTCCCCCTAATCCAGCTGCCGTGTAATTATATTGCCGGTACGGCGGAAAGCGGCGCTTGCCGCCGGAGAGGGATGGATGCAAAAGCAGCGCGGGGAGCAGCCCTGCCGGAGGCGCCCCTTCGTTATCCGCTTTGGATTTAGGAGAAATTGCTGGATCCCGATAGCGCCGGCTGCGGCGCCGGCTGTGCCGCTCCTCCGGCTTCGCGGCAGGGCCGGTTTTCCCTGTGGCTTGCTCAGCCGCGAGGATAATTTATGGTTTCGTATCAATCCGGCTGATCTTGGAGCCTTTCCAGCGGCGCCTTCCCTCTCCCCGCACCGCTTTCCTCGAAAGCGTGGCTCCCGGGATGGGATGCGGGCTCGGTGCCGTCAGCCCCGCGGGGACCACGGTCCCTCTTGTGTGGGGGTTAAAACACCCGTGTGCTGAGCTGCGCCAGGGCTCTGCGGGGCTCCGGTGCTCGGCAGAGCCCTGCTAAGCAGCTTCCCAGCTCCGGCACCCCATGCACCATCCTCGCAGGGCAGCAGGCCTCTCCCCGAATTCCGAATCCCGTGGGATCACCGGGATCCCCAGGAGCGCTGCTCCGGCTGGGCCCGTACAGTGGAGGAGGAGGAGGGCCGGCGCCGGGGAGGAAGGCTGCCATGGGCGCTGGCGGCCCCGGCTGGGTGCAGTCGGCCTCGCCGCCCCCTGCCAGCTGTGGCCAGCTGTGGCCAGCTGTGGCGGCGGTGCTCACTCCGGCGTCCTCGGGGCGATGGAGCCGTCCCTCGGCGGCGCTCCGGCAGGCGCTGGGTTAACGCGGCCAAGCCGTCAGGCAGCACCGGGACTTCGGGCGTTCACAAAGTCCCTCCGGCAGCGCCGGCAATTCCCTGCCTTGTCCATCGATCCCGGCAAGGTGTTAGGAGAGGCCGGCGCATCAATCAGCGCACGGGAAACCCAGCACCGAGGCCGAAGGCTCCGGCTTCCCTGTGGCTACGCTGGGCATGAGCACAAGCCAAAGGAAGCCGGCGGGAGCTTTCCCGTGCAGCGCGGAGGCAGAAAGCAGCTGGAGGGGGGGATCAAACCTGGAGGATCCCTCTGGGCTTCGGCAACCGGCTGGAGCGAGACGGATGCAAGCGGGTCGCCCCGCTCCCAGGAGCCGCCTGACCTGGCACCACCAAGCCGGGACCCCGCGGCTCCGGCTCCAGCTCCAGGACGAGCCCCATGGCGGGGTAGAAATAACACAGCAATAAGGAGGATGAAATTTTCCTGGAAAGAATGAAAAGGCGGGAGGGCGGAAGACAAATGCGGCCGCTTAGGGCAGGCCGAGAGCCGAGGCCGCAAGTGCTATCGGGGTAAAAATCACATATTCAGGCCGGGAAAGAATCGACCTTAACTCCAGCCCTCGGACGAGGAGAAATGGCCGGGTTTTTATGGGCTAATTGGGTTTTTAACCATTTCGGGCTCTCTGTTTACTCCAGATTTTTCACTAACGTACCGCAAAGGCGCCTCTTGGCCGTGCTTGGCCTCGACGTGCTCCCGCGCTGCCGAAGGGGGTCAGTCGTGGCTGGGAAGCGGCTCCCCGGCTGCGCCCGGAGCCCGGCAGCGGATGGCGAGGAAAAGCCCCGGCTCGACGGGGCAGGTTGGGGTTTGCAGCTCTGCTCCCGCCTCGCGCTTGCAGGATGCAAAACTTGCGCTTTCCCTGGCCTTCCGGGTGCAAAACCACTGGCGGCTCCGCGGCGCCGGGCCGGGAAGAGCCACTGCAGATGAGCGGTGGCTCTTCCACGGGAAAGGTAAGTGCGGCAAAAGCACATCGGCAGGGGCCCGAGGAGATGCCCACCTCCCTCGCAGCGCCGGATCGGAGCCCCCCCGGCATCCTTTCATCGCCCGGGGAGGGGAGGAGAACGGAAAGTCTCCGAGTTATAAAAAGGAGGTTGCGAAAGTCATTGGCTTCGCATAGAAACCGAGCGTCGGGAGGTTAAAAATATCGGCGGCTCCGCGGGAGGCCGGGGGCGGGAGTGGGGGACGGGGGGGCCGCCGGGAGCCGAGGCACCCGGGCAGAGGTGCCGCAGCGCCGGAGCCTGTCCCGGGGGAGATGGGCAGGGTGGAAACAGCTGGACTGGCAGCCACGGGGCTCGTGGGAGGGAACATCTGGATGGGGAGAGCCCTGGGGTGGTGGGGAGAGCAGCTGGAATGGGGTCGTGGGGAGCAGCTGGATGGGGGAAGAGCGGGATGGGGCAGGTGGACAGGGGAAGAGCTGCATGGGAGACCAGCTGGATGGGGCAGATCTGGATGGGAGAACATCTGGATGGGGAGCAGCTGGATGGGGCAGATCTGGATGGGAGAACATCTGGATGGGGAGCAGCTGGGCTCCTGGGCAGAACATCTGCCTGGGAGAGCCCTGCGGTGGCAGTAGGAGCAGCTGGATGGAAGCCCTGGGATCCTGGAGAGAACATCTGGACGGGAGAGCCGGGGGGCAACGAGAGCAGCCGGACGGAGGGCAGGAGAGCGGCCGCAGCCGGGGGACACAACCCGGCGGCCCCAGGCCCTGCCAGGACGCCAGCCGGCCCAGACGGGCTCCTTTTCCCTCCCAGCCGCCTCCAGAGCAGCCCCGGAGGTTTGCGTCTCCCGGACGGACCTGGCGAAGCGAACACTCGTCTCCCCCCCAGCCGCCAGAGCGGGGAATCGGTGGCAGGAGCGGGGTCGGCAAAGCCGGGATGAAGAGCCATCGGAAACGCTCAGCGGGCCGGCCCACGGCCCTTCCCCCCCGCCCAGTCAGGCTTCGCGCCCAGCCCTTGGGTGACACGAGTTGCCAGGTCTCAGCTCACCACCGTCCGTGCCCTGAGACACCCCCACATCAGGAGCAGCTCTGGAACGGGCGAATTTGGCCTCTTTCGGGGCTCCCCAGCGGCTCGTCGCCTTCCTCCCCTCGGCTCCCGATGGGACCGGCCTCGCCGGCAGGTAGCGGATTGCAAATACTGGGAAAGGCTCAAATTGCAGGTTTGCGGCAGGGGCCCTTCGCGCCCGGCAGGCTGCCGGCCCGGGCGGGGAGGGCGGCAGGGAGACGGCAGAGCGCGGCCGGCCCCGCGCAGCCCCGGCGCCCCGTCACCTCGCTGGGCGCCGCTGCCTCAGCTGCCGCTTAATCGCTCGCGCGCCGCTGCCCGAGGCGCCTGTGCGACGCGGGGTCCTTCTCGCCCGCCCGGCGCGCATCCCCGTCATTAGCACCCAGAAAATGCTGGGTTTCTGGCTGGGAAAACACAGCAGATATGTACATTAAACATCAAATTATTAAAATTAACAGATTCCAACTGAGGATGATTTGCATGTGCAAATTAACTTAATTACCACTCTTCCTCCCCGAACGCCACGGCGTTCCTGAGCAAGGGCCGGGCACAGCGCTGCCCGCTGCAGGTGCCGGCTGCGGCGGGAGGCGCTGGCTGGAGGCCGCCGGGGCCCTGCCAGCGCGGCGGGCACCGCCGGCGTGGGCTGCCGCGGGGCGCCGGGCGGTTGGGGGCCGGCTGGGGGCTTGGGCCAGGTTTGGGGCTGAGGGGCGAGGCTTGGGATGTTCCCAGCAGAGCGAATGCGGTGCAAATGCACACTCACGTGCATGCACGTGCAAGCACATGCGTGCGTGCACATATGCAAACAGGCATGCATGCACACGCGTGCACACGCGTGCATGCACACACAGGCGTGCACACGCGTGCACACACATGCATGCACACACCCCCAGCCAGTGCACAAGCGCACAACACCAGCTCACATGCACACACGTGCAATCAGTGCCAACACACACACACACACACACACGCTCGCACAATCTGCATCCCGCAGCGCAAGGATGCTGGCAAGCACGCGCATGCACATACACCCCCCCCCCCCGCAAAAAGGCACGCGCCACCCCCACGCACCCCCCCCCCGCCCCGCCGCGCTCGCGGCCCCCCGGCGGCACAAAGGCGGCTCTGTGGCGCGGGGGCCGGTGCCCGCCTGGGCCCCTGCCCAGCTCCCGGCCCAGGTGGGAGGCGCTGGCAGCGCGGCGGGCGCCCGCGCGGTGAAAGCAGGCCTGTGTCGCGGGGGCTGCCGGAGCCTCCCGGGGGGCAGCGAGCCAGCGCCGGGGCGAGCGGCAGCGCCTGGGTGCACCCGCGCGTGCACATGCACGAGTCCGAATGCACCCGCACGTGCACACACGCGTGCACACATGCATGCACATGCATGAGCACAAATGCACCGCACGTGCACACACGCCTGCACATGCATGAGCACAAATGCACCCGCATGTGCACACACGCGTGCACATGCTCCGGCACAAATGCACACACGTGTGCACACGTGCTTGCACATGCACGAGCACAAATGCACACACGTGTGCACACATGCATGCACATGCATGAGCACAATGCACCCACGCATGCACGCACGTGCAGACGCATCCGGAAGCGCACCCGGGTGCCGGGGGGGGGTACGCAGGGTCTCCCACCCTCCGCTAGGCGCAGGTGAGGGTCCATAAAAGCGGACCCTGTCCCCCCGCTGGTGCCCCGCTTCCCGCTCCAGCTCCCAACTCGGCACTGCTCGGAGAGGCCGAGCGCAGCCAAGCCCTCCGCCCCACAAGTCCCAGTTTGCCCAGTGCATCCCACTGGGAGGCCCTGGGGCAGGAGCTGGGTTGGGGTGCAGGATGGGAAGGTGCCCCGGCGTCTCCATCCCTGCACGGTCCCGGGGGGCCAGGGCTGCCCCCGGATCGCACCCGTTTGGGACGAGCCTTCGGCCTCCCCGGCGGGCCCGACGTCGCGCCGGAGGACGGCACAACTCACGTCGCTTGTGGCCGCTCGCGCCCCGCGGCTCCCTGGCGGCGACGGCCGGGGGGGCTCGGCAGGCTCCGAGGCGGCCCGACGGCCACAGCTCGTTACAGCGGTGAAACACCCCTCCGTTCGCACCTCTCGGACGCGTAGATAAACATATCCCTAAAACCACGGCCGAATGGACCGGGCCGCCGGCAACAAGGGAGGCGGAGGCGCCAATGGATCCGCGGGATGGATCCGCCGGAGGCTGCGGGAAGAGAAGCGAGCGACCCACTTAGCTCCTCTCCGGCTCTATGTATTTCGGAAAGGCGCAATAAAGCCCCCGGCGGCGAGTGAACCTCCGCGGGGGGGCCGGGCGCGACGCCGCTCCTTCCCGCGTTGCCCTTTCCAGCCGGCCCGGCTGATCCGCACCCAGAGCTGGCAGGGCCTGGGAAGGGGCAGAAGCGACGCCGGCGGGATGCAGTTAGCCCGGCGTTGCCCAAAAGCGAGGGCCTCGGCGGCGTCCCCGTGTCCCCGCGGTGCCACCCTGGGGACGGGGGACACGGCCGCCGTTCCTCCCCGCCGCCGTCCCCTTCCCGGCACCCCGCACTCCCAGGGCTCCGCAAGGAACCGGATGGGAGCAGGAAGACGTGAATCACTGGGGGCCGCAACTGCCCGTTTTCTGGGTTCGCGGGATGAAACTCCTCATTTTCCACCAGGCATTTTTTTGGGGGGGGGGGGGGTCAAAGCTGCCCGGAGCCGCCCGGCACGTGCCGCTCTCCGTCGACCCCGTGCTCCGCCGGGAGCCGCGTGGATCCTAAGTAATCCTGCGGCGGCCCTGGAGGGGGGGTGAAGGAGGAGGAGGAGGAGGGACCCCCCCCGCCAGGGTACCGAAATTTCCGTGCCAAGCATCTGCCGGCGGCCGGGCCCGGGGGGGGGGGGGGAGAAATGGTTTATTTCTGACTGCTGTGATTTTTTTTCGGGGAAGCGGAGCTAAAAGCGGCTCGGGGAAGCAGATGGCGGAGGGGAACACGACGGCGGGCTGGGGCTGGGGCCGGGGGCCGCGGGGTGACGCGCACCCCTCGCCCGGGCCGCGGGGCCGGGGCGGCTCTGCCCGCTGGGGCACCCTGGGGGACCCCCCCCCCACCCACGGCCTCGCGGGGGCGTTTCGGGGCCCGGCGCCGCCTCAGGCCTCCCTGCGCCCCTTGGTGCCGGTGGGGAAACTGAGGCAGGGCGGGGGGGGGGGGTGGCACCACCTCTCAGGGCTGGGACGGCAAAGGGGGGGGGGGAAGCCCCCTGCGATGGGGGGGTCACACTGCCTCCCTGTGCCGGGCAGGGGGGGCGGAAGCTCTTTTTGCAGGGGGGGGGACTGAGGCAGCGGGATGGGGGTACGGTCGCGGGGGGGGGGGGGACAAGCCTTTTTTGGAGGGGGGGGTCACACGGCCCTGCAGCGCCGCGGAGGGGGCAGAAGCCCCTTGCGCAGGGAGGAAGGTGGGGGGGGGGGGACACCGAGGCCGGGGCGGCTCTGCAGGGCGGCCCCCCCCCCCAAAAAAAAAAAAAAAAACCAACGGGAAGCGGAGGGGGAGACGGGTGCGATCCGGCTCCAGCCCTGGTTTTGCCGGGAGCTGGCGGCGGCGCTGCCGGAGCCTCCCGGTGGTGGCGGAGAGCGGAGAGCGGAGCGCGGCCCCCACCGCCGCCGCCGCCCCCGCGCAGCGCGGCGCCCGGGCGGGCAGCGGGGCCGCCCCAGCCCGCCCCGCCCCGGGCTCCCGGTGGCCCCGGCCGCCTCCCGCGGCGGCGGCGGCGGCGGCGGCGCGCACGGAACCGGGCCGAGGAGGCAGCGCCGCAGGTGCGCGCGGCCCCGCCGGCCCGCCCCCCCCCCCCCCCCCCCGCCCCCGCCGGCGGCAGCGGCAGGTAAGAGCGCGGCCGCGGCCCCCCCATCTCCGCGCACCGGGGCGGGGGGCGGGGGGGGGGGTTAACCCGCGGCCCCCCCCTCCTTTTTTTTAATATATTATTATTTTTCCGCCGGAATCGGTGCAAACTTTGCCCCCCCCCCCGCCGGGAGGGGGGTGCAAGGGGGGTGATGCAGCGAGGGGGGGGGGGGTGTCCCTGCGGAAGGAGGGAAGGAGAAAGGAGGGGGAAAGAAGGGAAGATGCCCCCCCCGCCGCCCCCCCCCCCCTCCGTCGCCGCGGCTGCTGCCGCTGCTGCTGCATTGGGAAGCGGCGCTTTTGTTAGCGGCTCTTCGCGGCGAAGCAGGCGGAACCTTGAAGGGTCACGGGCTGGGGGGGCCCCGCCGCCCCCCCCCGGGGGCCTGGCTCTCCCCCCCCCCCCCGGCACCCCGCTCCCCCCCCCCCCGGCACCCCGAGCCTGCCGCCGGCCCCGCTCCCCCCCCCCCCGCCCGGCCCCGCCGCTTCCCCTCCCCCCCCCAGCACCCTGCTCCCCCCCCAGCACCTCAATCCTGCACCCTGTCCCCCCCCCCAGCACCCCGATCCTGCAGCCTGGTCCCCCCCCCCAGCACCTCCATCCCGCCCCCCATCCTCCCCCCCCTCCCAAGCACCCCGCGGTCCCTCCCAGCACCCCGATCTGGCACCCTGCCCCCCCTCCCGGCACCCCGGTTTGCCCCCAGCACCCTGCCCCCCTCCCCGGCACCTCGCTCATCCCCCCCCCTCCCCGCACCCCGATCCTGCCCCCTGCTCCCCCCCCCCGCCCAGCACCCCGATCCTGCACCCCTGTGCCGGCGCAGCACCCTGCTCCCCCTCCTGCACCCCGGAGCCCCCCCAGCACCCCCCGTCCTGCACCCAGCACCCCCCGGCACCTCCACCCGTCCCCCCCCCCGCGGCCCCTCCCTCCTCGGCACCCCAATCCCGCCCCCTGGGAGCGGGGCATGGGCGCGGGGCGCTGACCCCCCGGGGACCCCCCGCCCGCCGCCGGCAGCATGGAGAAGAGGCAAGTTGGGGGGGGGCGGGGGGGGCCCCCCCGTTTGGACTCCGCCACCTCAGTTTGGGAACCAGCCACGGCCTTTATTTGGGGGGGGGGGTGTCAGAAGGGGACCCGTGCGGGTGGGGGGGGGGCTGGTGTCTGCCCCCCCCCCCCGGGTGCAGCCGCCACTCGCCGCTTGGGTGGCTGCTGCTGCTGGGAAGCGGCTGAGACTGGGGGGGGGGGGGACGCTGCCAAATGCAACCTTAAAAACGGGGGGAGGGGAGCGCCTAGGGCTCGGCCTGGAGAGGGGGTGACCCCCCCCAAAAAAACGGGCTGGGGGCCGGGGGGGGCAGGTGCCCGTGTGTCCGGCCCGGCTTGCTGGGTGCCGTAACTTTTCCCTGCGCTGTTCCCGTGCCGGGGCCGGGGGTGCCGGGGGGGGGGGCACGCGCACAGGGGGTGCAGCCCCCCCCCCCACAGCCCCCCCCCCCCACAGCCCGGCCACCGCGGCCCCGCTGCGCCCTGGCGCCGGGGGTGACCTTGGCCGAGCCGCTGCCTTCCCTCATGCCTCGGTTTCCCCAAGCGCCAGGTCCGCGGGCAGCCGGGGGCCCCCGAGCCGCCGCCGGCGTGGGAAAACCTCGGGGACGCCCAGCCGGGCCTGGAACGCCTCACATCCGTCTGTCCGTCCATCCATCTGTCCGTCCGGCGTCCAGCGCCTCGAGGCAGGGCCCGGCCGTTCGCCCCCCGGCTGAGGCCGAGCCCCGTCGAGACGGCGATGGCGACGGGGCGCCCTGGGGTGCCGGCGGGCTCCCGCCGCGCCCCCTCCCTTCCCTCCCAGCCCGAATTTGGGGCCTGGCCTGGTGACGCCAGGGGGTGCTGGGTGCAGGATGGGGGTGCTGGGGGGGCAGGATGAGGCCGGGGGGGGGCTGGGCCCTGCCGCAGCACCGGGAGCTCGCCGGCCCGGTGCAACCGCGAGCGCTTTTAATTAAAGCGTCCGGCCGGAGGCGAGCGGGCGCTCGGGTGCCGCCGCTCGGCCCGGGGCGCCTTTCCCTCGAAGCGCTCCGGCTCCGGCACCGGCACGTGCCGCCCCGCCGGCGGCCCGGAGCCAAGCGCGGCCGCGGGGGCCGTGGCGACGGAGCGGCGAGGAGGCGGCGAGCCCGGCTGCGAAGGGCCCCGGCGGCAGGTAGCGAGCGGGAGCCGCAAATAGCGGCGGGCAGCTGCCCCCGGCGGCACCTGCTGCGCCGTCTCCTTCATTTCCCCTTGGGGGAGCTGGCTGCGCCGCCGGAGGTCACCGCCGCCGCCGCCGCCGGCCCCCGCTGCCCGCCTGCCTGCCCGCCTGCCTGCCTGCCCGCTCCCGGCGGCCTCCGCGCGCCCGCCCGGGCCGGGAGCGTCTGCCCACGCCGGGGCGCGAGGCTGCTGCCCGCGGCCCTGCCGGCGGGATGCTCTGCGCCCCCCCTTCCCTCCCCGCTCCGGAGCTGCACCCGCTCGGCGCCCGCCGCCCGCCCCGGTGGGGACGGAGCCTGGCGCGGAGCTCTCGGCTGGGCAGGGTGCAGCCCCCGCACGGTGCACACGCGTGTGCACGCAGCGACCCTGTGCACACTCGCACGTGCATGCACACGCGGCAGCCCTGTGCACACTCGCACGTGCATGCACACGCAGCAACCTTGTGCACACTCGCACGTGCGTGCACACGCAGCAACCCTGTGCACACTCGCACGTGCAGGCACACACGCGTGTGCACGCGTGGGACAGCCGCACGCACACTGCGGACGCACTGCCCGCTCACCTGTGCGCACGCATGGCCGCCCGCGTACGACACCCCGGCGCGCACGGCCGCCTGCACGCGCGTGCACGCACCGCCGGCCCTGCGCACAGGGGCTTGCGCACGGGGGCTCGGGCACAGGCGCAGCCCGCGCGCCCGCCGCTCCCCCGGCCCTTTGCAACCCTCCTCAAAGGCTCGCTCTGCCTTTGAACGGTTCTCCCCCGGAAGCGGGAATCAATAATCTTTTTTTTTTTCCTTCTCTTTTTCTTTTTGTCACCGCTCCTGGGCCCTTAGCAACCCGCTGGCCGCGCGTCCGCCGCGCGCTGCCCGGGCGGGCGATGGCAGGGATGCAGCGGGAGCCGGGTGGCGCTGCGGGAGGATGCTCAGGGCCGTGGGAAGACGCTGGGAGCCGCGGGAGGATGCTGGGGGCCAGCGGCCGCCCGGCTCGGCCGAAGCGCCGTGGAACTCGCGGGATTGGGGCGAGCTGGGGACGCTGGGGACGTCCCCGAAAGCAGCCTGGGCTCGACTGGGGGGTGATGGGACCTGCCTGCGCCAACCCTTGCGTCACTCGCGGGGGCCGCCGCACCCGCCCGGATGCCTGGGTGCCGCCCGGACGCCTGGGTGCCACCCGGGTGCCGCGAGCGCGGCGGCACATCCCGCACCTCCCGGCCGGCCGGCGAGGAGCCGTTCCGCGGGCGGCGAGGAAGCACCTGACCTTCCGGCGAGGCAGCGAGCGCGGCAGCGGCGGCGGCGGCGGCTCCGCGAACAATAGCCCTTTGTCTGCCGCCGTTGGCATCCCGCAGCCGGCCAGGCCGCTGCCGCCCGCCTCCGCGCCCGCTCCGGGGTGGGAAGCGGCTCGGCGAGGCCAGGCGCCGGTGGCTGCCGGTGCTGAGATGTGCTCTGGCACCGTCCCCTTCCCTGGGCGCCTTCCCCGCCGGAAGGGAGCCGGAGCAGGATTCGAACTCGCCGCCGGCGCTGGGCCACTTCCCGGGAGTGTCTCCGAGGCGGCCGTTTCGGAGGGGCGCCGCGGGCCGGGGCGACGGGGCCAGGTCCCGGGGCTGCGCCCAGCCTCTCCGGCATCTCGCTGCCGCCGGGGCTGACGCGCGGCTCCGCGGGAGCCGGGCGCCTCCTTAACCTCCTTTAGCTCCAAACAAGTTGGTTTGAAGCGTCGACGCTGCAAATCGAGGCGCCGGCGCCCGGCTTGGAGCAATTCAAGGTACCGTTTTCCCCATCGGAGCCGGGCAGCCGAGCGCAGCCGAGACGCGGGGGAGTAAAAACTGCGGCAAATAAACTTCGCTAGGGCCGAAAGCAGGAGAAGGGCGACGGGGCTGCACTGCCGCCCGGCCGCCCCGGCGCTCCGGCCCCGGCCCGCGGGATCCTCACTGCGGGGCGGCTTCGGCGGCGGGTGGCGAGCAGCGCTCGGTTGTCACCTTCGTTAGCGCGGCCGATTGTGGCAGGGTGGCCTTCTAATGAGGGCTTGCTGCGCGCCGGGTGTTGTTGCAGGGTTCCCACCCGGAGCGGGGGGTGTTATGGTAGGGTTCACACCCGGAGCGGGGTGTTACTGCAGGGTTTGCACCCGGAGCAGGGGGTGGTGTCGTAGGGTTCCCACCTGGAGTGGGGTTTGTTGTTGTAGGGTTTGCACCCGGAATGGGGTTTGCATGTGCCGGGTTGTTATTGCAGGATTCCCACCCGGAGCAGGGTGTGTTACTGTAGGATTTGCACCCGGAGCGGGGTGTGTTATGGTAGGGTTCCCACCCGGAGTGGGATTTGTTATTGTAGGGTTTACACCCGGAGCAGGGTGTGTTATTGTAGGGTTTGCACCCGGAATGAGGTTAGCACGTGCCGGCTTGTTATTGCAGGGTTCCCTCCTGGAGCGGGATTTGTTATTGCAGGGTTCCCGCCCGGAGCAGGGTGTGTTATTGTAGGGTTTGCACCCGGAGTGGGGTTTGTTATTGCAGAATTCCCACCCGGAGTGGGGTTTTGCACGTGCCGGGGTGTTATTGCAGGGTTCCCACCCGGACTCTGGGGTCCCCGCTGCTGCCACGGCGCGGGGGAAACTGAGGCACGGGGGGGGGGGGCACGTCCCCCCCAGGCAGCCCCGGGCCGCGGTGCCCCGCGGGACCCTGCCGGGCGGCCGATGGGGGGGGCCGCCGCTCGCCCCCCGCTCGCTGGGAGCGACGCTCCCGTTTCCCCCGCGGGAGGACGTTTGCCCCGGGCGGGGGGGGTTCTTCACCCCCATCCCCTAACCGCGTCCCCCCCCCCCTATCGCCTGCCGCCCCCCCAGCGCACCCAGTTTCCCCACGGCCAAAGGTGGTGATTAAAATTAATTAGCCGTCGGGCCGCGCCGCGGCGGCCGCCTGAATTATTCAGGGTGTCGCTGCCGGCCCCGGGGACCTTCCCGGCCGGGCTCGGGCCACCGCCGCCACCTGCATTAGTGATGGGGGCCGGGGGGGCCGGGGGGGCCTGGGCCGGGCGCGCGGGAGCAGGGGACGCGGGGACACGTGCGCCGAGGGGACGGGAGGGACAGGGGACGAGTGCCATTGGGGACGAGGGAGATGAGTGTCGCTGGGGACGAGGGGACGAGGGGCATGTGTGTCATTGGGGACAAGGGGGACATGGGGGGACCATGCCCTGGGGGACATGGGGACAAGGGGAACAAGTGCCGTTGGGGACAAGGTGACAAGGGGGGACGAGTGCCGTTGGGGACAAGGGGATGAGGGGGACGAGTGCTGTTGGGGACAAGGGCGATACCACGGATGGGGGACCATGCGGTGGGGGACAAGGGACCCGGGCCGTGGCCGGGGGCGCTGGGGAGGGAGCGGGGACAGGCCGGGGGGGATGGTGACGGGGACGGGGACGGGGACGAGGACGGGGCCGCCCCTCGGCGCGGGGTGAGTTTCGGCGCGGAGCGAGGGGCGTCCTCGCCGCCCTATAACCCCCAAATCCGCGCCTCGACGCCTGTTTCGGCTGCGGCTGCGGCTCGGGCGGGGGGGCGGCGGGGGCACCCGGCGTCCCTGGGGGGGGGGGCAGCACCCCCAACCTCCCCCCCCCCCGGGGTCCCCGCCGTCCCCAACGCCCCGAATATTCGGGGTGACGCTCGGAGACACCCCGAGCCCCGTGGGGGAGGGGGGGGGGGGCCGGACGCCTGGGCCCGCCGGCGGGGGGAGGCGGCGGGGGGGGGGCCGTGCCGGGGGGGGGGGGCGGGACGGGGGCTATAAACGGCAGCTGTAAGCGGAGCCGGTAACCGGAGGCGGCGCGGGAGGAGCCGGGACACCCGAGCCGGCGGGGAAGCGGCGACCGGCTGGGGGACGAGCCCCCGCGATTCCCCCCCCCGCCCGGCCTCGGCCCCCCGTTTTGGGGACAAACCCTGACTTAACCGCAGCTTTTTTTTGGGGGGGGGGGGTTCCCCGTGCATTCGCCACCCCCCCCCCTCCAGCAGCTTCGGTGCAGCCCCCCGGTGCAGGGGGGGGGGGACGTGGCAGGGGACAACCCGCGGTGCCAGGTGGCCGCGGGGACAGCTGCTTCCTGCCTCCGCCATCCGAACCGGCCCGGAAAACCTGGGAACGCCGCCCCCCCCCCCCCCCCCCCGCCGGCGGGGGCCTTGAACCGGCGGCCACGGCGTGCCTGGCAGCAGCAGCTGCCCGGGGGGCTCCGTCCGTCCGTCCGTCTGTCGGTGCGTGGGGGGGCCGCGTTAGCGTCTCTAATACCCCCCCCCCCGGCCCTGCTTTCGCCGCCGGGTTTCCCGCGGGTGCCGGAGGTGGCATCCGGGGCGCAGACCCGTCCCCGGTGGCGGCGGGGGGGGGGACAGACGGGGGGGACACCCCGAATCAAAGCGGGTCCTGGTGACAGCTGCCGCGGGGCCGGCTCCGGTTACGGTGACATCAGCTCCGGTTACGGTGACATCAGCCCCACCTTGGCACCTGGCGCGGCCGGGGGGGGGGGGGGGGGGGGGACACACAACGGGGGACAGCTGAGCGCCGCCGGGGCTCCGCCGCGGGGACGCCGGGGTCCCCCGTGGGCAGCCCCCCCCCCCAACCCCCCCCCCCGGGGCTGGCCGAAGGACCCAGGCGTCCGGGGGCCAGCAAAGCGCGGGATGTTTCCCCACCCCCTTTGAGCAAGCGCTGCCCACCCCCCTCCCTCCCCCCCCCCGCTTCCCACCTGCCTTTCGGCCGGGAAAGGGAGCCCAGGCGTCCGGGCGGCCTCGGATCTGGCCCCGGCCTGACGCCACGCTGAGGTCTGAGCATGCTTGCAAATGGGGAAACTGAGGCACGGCCGGGGGGGGGGGGCTGCAGGGAGGGGACCGAGGGGGCTTCTCGGGTGGCTGCTACGTGCTGAACCCCGCGTGGGGCCAGGCGGCGCCGTGGCTTTTCGGCTCCCCCTGCTTCCTCCGGCCGCTTTTGCTTGCAAAGCTCGGCGGGACGCCGCAGGCCGGAGCTTTGCGCCCGCCGCCGCGCTTTGCATCCGCGCGAGCCTGTGCAAACGGGCGGACGCATCCGGCCCCGGGGCCCCGAGGCGGCGGTGATGGGCTGCGCTAATGCACGGCAGGACGAGCGGTGCCGGCAGCCCGCGGGGAGCCGCAGAGCCCGCGGCAGCCTCTCCCGGGGTGTGGGGGGGACGTCGAGCCAGGGCCGTAATTCAGCCCAGGTGCCGCGAGCCGCCAGCGGCCGCCCTGGGGAGCCGACACCGAGGCTCCAATTATTGCAATTAAATCATTAATAGCTTTTTAAAAACTAGCCCAGGCACAAAAAAATGCGGGGGAAAAATAATCATTTCCAGGCCGGCTCCCCCCGGGGACAGGACCCGGCCTGGCCGTGCCGGCGGGATGTGCTTGCGGGAAGGGCCTGGCGCGGTCACCGACCATGGGGACGTGCCACCAGCACCGCTGGGGTCTGGGTGACACCGCCGGGGGATTTGGGAGCTTTTGGGGCCGGGCCGGGGGCGTTTGGAGCACGTGTGCAGGAGGCACCGCGGGGCTCCGAGTTCAAGTGACGCCGCCGGTGCCTGACATGGGTTGCGTGAGCGTGCACGGCGGCGTGTGTGCACACACGTGTGCACGTGTGCATGCCGTTACCCGCGTGTGAGTGTGCGCGTGCACCCGCGGTGCATGCGTGTGCGCGCAGGCGTGCGTGCCCTGGCTGTGCATGCCCGTGCGGCATGCATGCGAGGAGCGCGCGCGCGCTCTGCGGACCCGTGCGGCGCGCGCGCGGGGGTGTGCGGTCACTGTGCGTGCCTGTGCAGCGTGCAGGCGAGCGGTGCGTGCGCTGATTGTGCATGAGCGTGCATGCAGGTGTGCGTGCGCTGATTGTGCATGAGCGTGCATGCAGGTGTGCGTGTGTGTGTGCATGTGCACTAATTGTGCATGCATGTGCCAGGTGCATGCGGGTGTGCATGTGTATGCACAGCTCCTTTTCCTTCCCTTTCTTCCTTTTAACCAAGCTTCCCCCCTGCCCCAAACTCCTCATCAATATTAACTCTTTGGTAACACCAAATTCGGGGGTTTCTTTCGGCGTTTGCCGCGCCGCAAGGCCCGGCTGGCTGCGATGCCGCCGGCTGTTCAGCCACTCCGGGCTTTGAGTCACGGTTTGTTATTGCGGGCACCTGTCAGTTATTTTTAATAGAAATATTCCAAAAAATTACAAGGAGAGAGCAAGGGGAGGTTTTGCTTTGGGAAAAAAATATTCAAACCCCCATCCTGAATCGCGCAGAATGCGCAGAGAGACGGAAGATGAAAACGAGGCAGGTCAGGCCGCGCGCCAGGCGGTTTCGTTTTAAGTCGTCGCTTAAACTCGGCGACACGGCGGCGGTGGCGCGGGGGGACGGTCGACGCGCAGACGTAGCGCCGTGCCTTTCGTTTCGCCCGGTGCCGTGCTCCGACCCCCCTGGGGGTTCGCTGGCGTCGGGGCACGCGGGGAGAACTTGGCACCTTTTCCCGTGGCGCTTTCCGTCTGCCCCTGCGTGACACCGGGGCCGTGTCCTGCCCAGGGGCTGGGACATTGCAGAGGGGACAGGGACAGGGTCAGATCTCATCCAGGGACCGTGGCATTGCAGAGGGGATGGGGACGTGTGTCACCCAGGGGCTGTGACACCGGGGTTGTGTCCTGCCCAGGTGCTGGGGCACCGTGGTGGGACAGGGATGGGGACAGTGTTGGGTCTCACCGGGGACCGCGACACCGCAGAAGGGACAGGGATGGGGTCAGGTCTCGCCCTGGCCCTGTGACACCGGAGGGGACAGGGTCGAGCCTCTGTGCTGGAGCTCCCCGGCTGCAGGGACACCCGGGTCCCCGCGTGCCGGGCGCCGTGTGCAATGTCACCCTCCATCGCTCCGGCGGGGGACGCGGCGGGCAGCGGCACTGGCCCCGCTCCGATTTAACCCGCGGCGCGGCTCGCCGCTCCCGCAGCGTCGGCTAATCAATTAAATCGGTGCCCGGCTTTTAATTAGCCGGCCCCACGACGGGGGGGGGGAACCGAGGGGGCCCGGGGCACCGCCGGCGCTGGGGAGGGAGCCCCGGCGTCCGGGCGCTGCCCGCGGCCCACCGCTGCCCGTGCCCGCAGGTGCGGCGGGCGCCCGCCGGCGGAGACCATGCGGCCGCGCCGCGGGGCGCTGCTGCTGCTGCTGCTGCTGCTGGCGGCCGAGAGGACGGCGCGCGGCACCTTCCCCGAGGAGCCCGGCCCCATCGCCGTCGCCCCCCACGACTGTGAGTGCCCGGCGGGGGGCGGGATGGGGGCACCCGTGGGTTGGGGGGGGGGTGCCCCGTGGGGATGGGGTGCCGGGAGGCAGGGGGCATCCGGCACTGCGTGACCCCCCCCACCGTCTCCCCCCCCAGACGTGAAGCACTACGCCGTGTTCGTGGGCCACGGCACCGGCCGCGGAACCGGCTCCGAGGCCGGCGGCACCGAGCGCCTCAACATCCAGCGCATCCTCAAGGTCAACCGGACGCTCTTCGTCGGGGACAGGTGATGCCCCCACCCCACCCCGAAACGCGGGATGGGGATGCGGGACCCCAAAACTTCACCCTGCTTGGGGGAGGGGACCCCAAAACCCACCCCGTGACCCTGCTGGTGCTGCTCCCCAGCCCCAGCGCGCCCCACACCTTTGGGGGGGGCAGTCACAGGGACTACAGCCCCCAGCATGCATCGCTCCCCAAGCCCAGGGGAGTGTGCAGGCCTGGGGCAAAGTGCATGCTGGGAATTGTAGTTCTGGGGAGCACAGCTTCGTGCAGGATGTGGCCAGAGACGCTGCACTCCCTAAATCCTCCTCCGGTGGGTTTATTCCCCACGAAGCCCTCTGCTCCGGGCCGGCAGACAGTGCCGGTGGCCAGCGGGGTGGAGGGGGACAGGGCCACCGCGTCCCCACTGCATGTCCGGCGCGGCACGGGGACCTGCATCACCGTGGCTGAGCCGCTAATGAGGCCCCAGCTTGTTGCGAGGCTGCAATTAGAGCCAGCACTCCCTGAGGTTTATTCCTGCTCGGAGCCGGGAGGCCAGGAAGGGGGACCGGGTCCCTGTGGGGTGGTGACACCTGTGCCCCTCTCACCCAGGGACAACGTGTACCGCGTGAGCCTGGAGCCCGCCGCCGCCGAGATGCGCTACCACCGGGTGAGTGCTGAGCCCCCGGGATGCAGCCGGCTCCGAACGGGAAGCGCGGTGCTTATTCCTGGCTCGAGCGCGGCCGCTGCCTGCCGGGTGGGCGCCCTGAGCCCAGATGCGTCCCCGCGGGGCGATGGAGAGGGCAGGCTGCTCTCGCAAGCAGCGGTGCCAGCGCCCGAGGCAGGCAGCTGAGACCCGGCCAACTCGTGTCACTGCTGCCGGGTGCTAAGCGCCCCCGGCTGCCGCTCTCGCTGCCTGCGGGGCCCTGCCTGGTTCGCCCCTGCCTGACGCTGGGTTTTTTTCCCCCCCCCCCCGCAGAAGCTGACGTGGCGGTCGAACCAGCACGACATCAGCATCTGCCGGATGAAGGGGAAGCACGAGGTACCGGGGGGTCCGCGCTCGCCCCGGGGGGCTTTGCCCGGTGCCGGCCACCGTCGCCGCCACGGGGTGGCCGGGAGCCGGGCGCCGCACCCTCCGCCTCCCCGCAACCGTTTGTGTCAAATGTGATTTATTAGGCGCTTGTATAATTGGGTTCGTAATTAATTATTTCTGGTCTGTTGATCAGAACAGACACATCTCGCAATCGGCAAGAAATCCAATTTGCAGGTCCTGCGAGTGCCACTTCGGGCTGCAAGCGGGGGCCCCGCGCCAAATGCCCCCCCCCCCCGCTCCCCTCCCCAACCGAGCGCCCCTGACCTGGGGCTCGGGGACCCCAAATCGCTGCAGCCCACTCCCAGCCGAGCGCCCCGGCCCCTGCCCGGTCTCAGGCTGGGATTCGTGGTTCCCGGGGCTGGATTTGGGGTTTCACCCTCGGAAACGTGGCACGCGGTGCTGGGGAAAGGGGCAGCCGCGCCGGGGGGGTGGCGGGGGCCGGGTGCAGCGGTTGCTCCGGGGATCCGGCGTGGCCGTGACGTCCCCTCTGCCCCGCGCAGGCAGAGTGCCGGAACTTCATCAAGGTGATGCTGGTGAGGAACGAGAGCCTGCTCTTCGTGTGCGGGACCAACGCCTTCAACCCCGTGTGCGCCAACTACAGCGTGAGTCCCGCGGGGGGGGGCGGCACTCGGGGGGGGCAGGAGCTGCGCGCGCACACGTGTGTGTGTGTGTGTGTGTGTGCACCCTGCGCATGGGCACATGCGTGCAGGTGAGCAAGCACGTGTGTGTGCATGCACGTGGCACTCGTATGAGCGTGTATTTATATACATATATATATATATATATTTATGCGTGTGCATGCATGCACCTCGGCCTCGCTCACGCCCTGTCTCGCCCCGTTTAGATGGACACGCTGGAGCCCGTCGGTGACAACATCAGCGGCATGGCCCGGTGCCCCTACGACCCCAAGCACGCCAACGTGGCCCTCTTCACAGGTGAGCGGGGCGGCCTTCCTCCCTCCCTCCTCCCTCCCTCCGCGCGCGGTGTCTTCCTCTCCCCGCGCCCGGCTCACCCGGCTCTCTTGCAGGCGGGATGCTCTTCACGGCCACGGTGACGGACTTCCTGGCCATCGACGCCGTCATCTACCGCAGCCTGGGGGACAGCCCGACGCTGCGCACCGTCAAGCACGACTCCAAGTGGTTCAAAGGTGCTTCGCCCGCCCGCCGGGCGCCGCCGGGGACGGGGACGGCGCGGGTGGCACGTGCCCTGACCCCGCCGCCGTCCCCGCAGAGCCCTACTTCGTGCACGCCGTGGAGTGGAGGAGCCACGTCTACTTCTTCTTCCGGGAGATCGCCATGGAGTTCAACTACCTGGAGAAGGTGGGAGACGTCCCCGCGGCCCGGCCGGAGCCGGCGGTGGTGGGGGACACCGGGGCCGGCGTGCCCGGCGGTGACGCCCCGTGCGCCCCGCAGGTGGTGGTGGCGCGGGTGGCGCGGGTGTGCAAGAACGACATGGGGGGCTCGCAGCGCGTGCTGGAGAAGCAGTGGACCTCCTTCCTCAAGGCCCGGCTGAACTGCTCCGTGCCGGGCGACTCGCACTTCTACTTCAACGTCATCCAGGCGGTGACGGACATCCTGGAGCTGGACGGGCGCCCCGTGGTGCTGGCCGTCTTCTCCACGCCTGCCAACAGGTCGGACCCCCGCGCCCCGGCCCCGCGTGTCCCCAGCCCTGCAAAGCTCCCGCAGATGCTGGGAGCTGGGCTGGGGCCCCACCACGTCCCCCGTCCTGCTCAGCCCACCCCGGCGTGGCATAAGTCGCTGCTAAACCCTCGGGCGAGCCCCGCGTCCCCGTCCCGCGGGCAGCGGGGGGGCTGCGGGGCGGCCGCTGACGGCGCTGGCCCCGCGCCCGCGTGTCTCCCCAGCATCCCCGGCTCGGCCGTGTGCGCCTTCGACATGACCCAGGTGGCCGCCGTCTTCGAGGGGCGTTTCCGGGAGCAGAAGTCGCCCGAGTCCATCTGGACGCCCGTGCCCGAGGACATGGTGCCGAAGCCCCGGTGAGCGAGCGTCCGCGGGGGGCGGCGGGGACGGGGACAGGGGCGGCCAGGACTGGTCCCGGCAGGGAAGGAGATGGAGACAGGGATGGGGACGGGGACAGGGACGGCCAGGACTGGTCCCGGCAGGGAATGTGGTGGAGACAGGGATGGGGACGGGGACAGGAACAGCCAGGACTGGTCCCAGCGGGGAAGGTGCTGGAGACAGGGATGGGGCCGGGGCCGGCACGGGCCGGGAGGGCGCGGGAGCCCGCAGGGTCCCGGCGGCGCTGAGCCTCGGCGTCGCCGCAGGCCCGGCTGCTGCGCGGCCCCGGGGATGCGCTACAACTCCTCCAGCGCCTTCCCCGACGAGATCCTCAGCTTCGTGAAGACGCACCCGCTGATGGACGAGGCGGTGCCTTCCCTGGGCAACGTGCCCTGGATCGTCCGCACCATGACCCGGTGAGCGTCCCCCCCGCCGGCCCCCCGGGCTCTGCCCCAGCCCGTCCGCAGCTCCGCGGGAGCGCGGCGCCCTGCCCTTGCTCCTGCCTGCCGGGGAGCCGCGGCACGTGCCGGCGCCGGGAGGCTCGATAAATCTCATAAACTTTGCAGCTGAGGTTGTCTCATCCTAATTAAATCTGCCTTAATTGCTGCTTGATGTGGAATTAATCAAGCGGCGCTCGCGGGCCGCGGCCTCCCGCCGGCAGGGTGGCCGGGGGCCAGCGCCGGGCGCGGGGACACGGGGATGGGGCGCCCGCGGGGACCCCGCGCTGCGAGGCCGGCGGTGGCCGGCACGGCACAGCACGGCACGGTGGGAGCCCCCGTGTTCCCATGTCCCCGTGCCCCCGTGCCGGCGGCTCGGCTGCAGAACGGGCAGGATTAATTGGCGCGGATAATTAGAGCGGTAATGAGAGCCCGAACGTCTCTCCTTGGGTGACCGCTGGGGGAGAGGAGGGGCCGGGGTGGGCGCCGGCGCTTCCCTGGGGAGCTCCGGGGGGGTCCTGGGGAGGGGGCCGGGCTGAATCCAGGGGGGATCTGGGCTGGGTCCTGGGTGGGACCTGGGTGGGATCTGTGCTGGGACCTGGGTGGGACTTGGGCTGGGATCGGGGTAGGATTTGGGCTGGGGTCTGGGTAGGATTTGGGCTGGGTCCAGCTGGGATTCAGACACAATCCTGGGTGGGATCTGGGTTGGGTCTGGCTGGGATCTGGGCTGAATCCTGGGTGGGACCTGGGAGGGATTTGGGCTGGGTTCAGCTGGCATCTGGACAGGATCCTGGGTGGGGTCTGGGCTGGGTCTGGCTGGGATCTGGACGAGTTTCCTTGTGGGACCTGCGTAGCCCCTCACCCTGCCCGGTGACTCCCTGCTCTGGCCAGCCGCAGTCCGTCCGTGCCCCAGCCAGGGTCCCGGCCCCCCACCCCAGCTCGGTTCCTGCTCCCGGGGACCCCCGTCCCCGCAGCCCCGGGCACCGCAGGCCCAGACGCCCCCTCCTTCCGCACCGCGCAGGTACCAGCTCCGCAAGATCGTGGTGGATAACGCAGCAGGGCCGTGGGGCAACCACACCGTGGTCTTCCTGGGCTCCAGCACGGGCACCATCCTCAAGTTCCTCATCAAGCCCAACGCCAGCGCCAGCCCCGCGCCCGCCACCCCTGGCAGCCAGAGCGTCTTCCTGGAGGAGTTTGAGACCTACCACCCCGGGAGGTGGGCTAGGGCCGGGGGCTTGCGGCCGGCCTGGGGCGCCGGGGAGGAGGGACGTGCCCATGGGATGGGGGCGGGTGGAGGGATGCAGTGAGGAGGGGAGAGGCGTGAGTGGGTGGATGGATGGTTGGATGGATGGATGAGGTTGCTGGGGGTGGAAGGATGGATGGGTGAGGTGAATGCATGGATGGGAGGATGGATGGATGAGGTTGCTGGGAATGGATGGATGGGTGGATGGATGGATGGACGGGTGGGGTTGCTGGGAATGGATGGATGGACGGGTGAGGTGGACGGGTGGATGGGTGGGTTAGGGGGATGAATGGATGGATGAAGTTGCTGGGGATGGATAGATGGATGGATGGGTAAGGTGGATGGATCAATGGGTGAGAAGTTTAGGGATGGATTGTTGCATGGGTAAACAGAAGGATGTAGGAAGTAGTTGGGAATGGAGGGATGGGAGAGATGGATGCATGGATGGATGTGTGGATGGATAAGGTTACTGGGGGTGGATAGGCAAGATGGATGGATGGGTGGATGAGGTGGCTGAGGATGGGTGAAAGTGTCAGAGGGATGGATGGGTGGTGGGATGGAGGGATGGGTGAGATGCCCCTCTCTGGACCAGCCTGGGCCAGGGCAGGCTCCATGGCAGGCTCCATGGCTTCGTCCATCCCCAGGTGCGGCCGGGACACGGAGGACGAGCGGCGGCTCCTGGGCCTGGAGCTGGACAAGGCGGCGGGGTCGCTGCTGCTGGCCTTCCCCCCGTGCGTGGCCCGGGTGCCCGTGGCCCGCTGCCAGCAGCACTCGGGCTGCATGAAGTGAGTGGCCAGGTCTCAGCCGCCCCCGAAACTGGGGTGGGCGGGGCCTCTGCATGGGGGCGGGGCCTTGCTGGTAGGGGCGGAGCTTGTGCGAGAGGGCAGGGACCCGGCTTTGAAATCCTGGGGATTTGCAAAGTGTTCGTGGTGGCTGGGTGCCCGGCCCTCACCTGCGAGGGGAAACTGAGGCACGGGGCCGGTGCTCCGTGGTATTCCCAGGGTAATCCCCCAGGATATACCCACACCAGGGTATTCCCGAGGCCGGGGATGTTTCCAATGTCTCTGCTCCCTGCCAGGAACTGCATCGGGAGCCGGGACCCCTACTGCGGCTGGACGCCCGAGGGCTCCTGCGTCTTCCTGGAGCCTGGCCACAGGTAAGGCCGGCAGGCGCCGGCCTGGGGGCCGCGGGGGCGACACGAGCGGCTCCCGCCGCCCCCGCTGAGACCCAGCAAACTCATCAGCCCGCCCCGCGCTCCGTGCCGGGGACCGGCCGATGCACCCCCCCAAATTCGCACCCTCCCGCAGGGCGGCCTTCGAGCAGGACGTCGCCGGCAGCAGCACCTCGCACCTGGGCGACTGCGAGGGTGAGCGCGGGGCAGGGAGCTGGGGGTGGGGGGGACACACCGCGGTGGCAGGGCCGTCACGCCGCCCTCGCCCTCGCCCAGGGCTGGTGACGGAGAGCTTCGTGGAGGGCGAGCCCGACGGGCTGGTGTCGGTGAACCTGCTGGTGATCTCCTCGGTGGCCGCCTTCGTCATCGGCGCCGTCGTCTCGGGCTTCAGCGTGTGCTGGTTCGTCGGGCACCGGGACCGCAAGGAGGTGGCGCGGCGCAAGGACAAGGAGACCATCCTGGCGCACAGCGAGTCGGTGGTGAGCGTGAGCCGCCTGGGCGAGCGGCGAGCCCGCGGCGGGCAGCCCGGGGCGCTGCTGGCGCCGCTCATGCCCGCCGGCTGGCCGCCGGAGCTGGCCAAGGCGAGCCAGCACGAGCTGGACTCGGGCGTGCTGCCCACGCCGGAGCAGACGCCGCTGCAGCAGAAGCGCTGCCCCGGCGCCCTGCAGACCTGCGCCTGGGAGCAGAGCCACAACCTCATCAACGCGGCGCTGCGCGAGCCCGCCTGCCCCGCCGCCTCCGTGCTGCTGCTGCACGGCGCCGGGGCGCCCCGCGCCCGCCCGCCCCGCGCCGGCCCCCTCTCCTGCCGCTCCATCCTGGCCGACCGCGAGCTGGAGGGTGAACTCAGCGACTCGTCCGGCGACGGGCACTGGAGCCGTGAGCCGCCCGACGGCTCCCGAGCGCCGCGGCGAGCCCGCCGGGCCGGCGCCGGCCGCGGCTCCTACGGCGACTTCGCCGGCACGCCGCGCGCCAGCCCCGACCGGCGGCGCGTGGTGTCGGCGCCCGGCGGCGAGGCGGGGGACTCGGCCGAGGGGCCGCCCTGGCGCCCCGAGCGCCTGAACTTGGACGCCGGCGACGGCGCCGGCCGCCCCGGCGGCCACCTCAAGAGGAACCACACGTTCAACAGCGGCGAGGTGCCGGCGGCCGGCGGCTACGGCCGGCCCGGCGCGGCCCCCCGGGCGCTCACGGACCTGCACCACCTCCTGCACTGCGGCATCGAGCGGACTCCCTCGGGCAAATAGGGCCCCGCGCCGCCCCCGCCGCTGCCGCTGCCGCCGGGACTGGGGTGCTGCCGGCCGGGTTTCAGGAACGCCGGGTTGCCTGTCCCCTCGCCCTGCCCGCCGCTCCGGCTGGCACGGGGCGGCTCGGCCCCGGCGCCCCGTCCGCCCCGTGTCCTCTCCGGGCTGGGTCCGGGGGTGCGTCCGCCCCGGGGCGTCCCCGGGAGGCGGCGGGACGGAGGCGCGGACGGTGGGCACGGCCGGAGGCAGAGCAGGGCCCCCGGCACCCGCCCAGGACCGGGAGGCGCCTTGGGGCCACCTGGCCGGGGTGGCACCGGGGAGGTGGGGGGGGTCCCGGTGCCCCCCGCCGGGACATGGGGCGCAGAGCGGGGACACGGCCGGGGGGGGGGACCAGACGCGCGTTGGTCGCTGGCTCTGCGCTGCCGTTCGGCGGGATGCTGTGAAGGCGGCGGGTGCGGGGGGGGGCTGCTCCCTACGTGCCATCCGTAGGGGACAGGGCGCCCCTTGTCCCCCCCCCCCAGCCCCGTTGTCACCCCCTGCCCAGTGCCAGCAGGGAGGGGGCAGCGCGGCGGGGGGGTCTCCGGCACCCACAGCCCCTCGGTGCCGGGGCCACCCCAGCACCTCTAAAGCACAGCCCGGGTGCCGGCACGAGCCCTGGGTGCCCCGGCAGGGTGCCGGTGCCTGGGCACCTCTCCCCCCGCCCCCCGGTTTGGCTTCCCCGGAGCAGGGGGGGGTCCCCGCCGAGCCCACTCTCTGCTGGCACAGGGTGCCCTTTCGGTGCCACCTCCGCAGGCTGGAGAGGGGCAGCGGGGGGGTTTGGGGGATGGAGCCGGCGGTGGGGGGGGGGGTCCGCACCCCCTGCATCCGCCCCGGCCTCTCCGCGGAGGCGCTGAGGTTACCCACGAGCGAGGTTACGGCTCCCACGGGTGCCCCCCGGCCCGGCCACCCCGCCGAGCTCGGCGGCGGAGGGGGGGGGCCCCCGCGGCGTTCCCCCCTCCCTGCTGTAAATAGGGTGCCGGAGCGTGGCGGTGCCGGCGGCGGCGGTGCCCGCAGCGGCGCCCGGGCCCCCACCGCCCCGCGCCGGCCATGCATGCGACAGCAGTGACTCCTCTGTATAACCCCGGAGCCCCCCCAATAAACTCCCGTCTGCAGGAGGCGAGTCCTCGCCGCCGCCGCCGCCGCCGCCGCCGCCGCCTCGGCCCCTTCCGTCCCCGCGGCAGCCCGGGTCGGGGGCGTCTTGCAAACGGAGCCGGGGGGGGAGCGAAGCGGGGGCCCACGGTGGCTCGGGGCCAAGCCGGGCATCAGCCCCCGCGCAGAGCCACGGCCTGCGGCTGAGCCCGGCCCCACGGCGCATCCGCAGGGATGCGGTAAGGAGCCAGCGGCACGGGGCCGCGGGGTGGTGCCCACCCGGGTGTCCCCGTGCCGGCGCCCCACGGCTCGTCCCTGCCGTCCCCGGGCTCAGCCCGTCCCCCCCCCCCCCCCAGGCCCTGCTGTGCCTCCAGGCCGTGGCACGCGGGGGGGGCGAAGCGGGTCCCCGCGCTGGGAACCACCTCCTGCCCCCGGCTCCGCATCCCGCCGCAACGGAAAGCACCGGCCCGGCAATTTGCCTGCGTCGGCACCGGGCTCCGCAGCATCCCGGCAGCATGGAAATGGGGATGGCTGCATCCCCGCCGGCAGCGGTGCCGGCTCCCTGCCAGCAGCCGGCACCGCCGGCAGGTGCTGCCGGGGCGCTTAGGAGAGCGGGCCAAGGGATCCCATCCGTCGCCTGGGGGTGCTGAGGCTTCTTTGGGGGGGTCCTGGCGGGGGGCTGAGGGGATGCTCGGGAGCAGCTCGGGGCTGGGTCTGCGGGGGCCGGGAGCGTGCAAACACCCCCTCGGGCAGGCTCCCCCCCCCCCCCCATGCACACCTCCCCCCCCGTGTGCAATCACACCCCCTGCACACGCACCCCCCCCCCCTTGTGGACACCCCCCCCCTTGCACACTCGCACCGCATGCACCCCCCGGTGCACTCACACCCCCCCGGTGCTCCCAATCACACCCCTGGGCACCCGCGAGCACCCGCTCCGAGCCCACCCGAGCAGGTGGGCAGAAACCCTCCGGCGCAGCGGCCGGCCCTCCCGCGGCTCCCCGGCTCCCAGCCCGGCTCCCGTGCAACGAATTCCTCCGTGCTCAATTTGCAGCCGCCATCTGCCACGGCTCATTACCCGCCCGGAGCCACCCGCGGGGCTTCGCTGCCAGCGCGGCGGCTCCGGCTCTGCCACTGCGGCACCCGGTGGGTCGCGGCCAGCTGCCTGGAGGGAGCCGCGGGCGGCTGAGCGCATCCTGCTCCCTGCAAAGCGCCGTGCCTCGGTTTCCCCCAGCGGTACGAGACGACCAGCGGGAGCCCGTGTGGGGACGTACAGCGCCGTGCACAAGCATCCCCTTCCCCCGGCACCCAGGCAAGGGCTCCTTGCTCGGGGGGGGGGGTGATGGGGCACCCCGAGCCCCCCCCCCAGCGTGCCCAGGCAATGCAGCCCCCCGTGATTCCCCCGCCCGCTGTATCCCAGAGCCCCCCCAGCTCCAGATGGCCCTGAGCACCCTGCACCCGCGGCTGCACCCAGGCCCCCCCGGGCGGCACCGTGCGAGCCGGCACCGCTTGCGAAGGAGGCGATTTCTCAACCGGGCACGTGAGGAAGAGCCACGAACCGCCCCAGGAGAAAAGCCGACGGGCGGCCAAGGAGGAAGGACCAGCCCCGGAGAAGCCGAGCCTGATGCCGGCAAAGGTAATGGCAGGGACCGGCCGGGCTGGGAGCGGGGACGGCCAAGGCGCGGGGGGGGACACGGGGGTGGTGGCCTCCTCGCCGCTTGCGGACGAAGCCTGGCAGCCACGAGAGGGGTGGACGGAGGGGCCGCGGGGTGGAAAAGCGGCAGGGGAGAGACGTGGATCTTGCGCAAGCGCGGGCCGGCGCCTCCCGGCAGCCGCTGAGCACCGGCACCCGCAGGCCATGGCGCTGCCGCTGCTGCTGCCGCTGCTGCTGCTGCCGCCGCTGCCCCGGGGCGCCGCGACGGCGCCGTGCCCGCCGCAGCCCAACGCCACCCGCTTCGTGTGCACGGAGCCCACGCTGCGCGCCTTCCCCGCGGGGCTGCCGCCCGCCACCGTGGCCGTCTCGGTGGAGTTCACGGCCCTGGGCCGCCTGGCGCCCGACGCCCTGGCAGCGCTGCCCCGGCTGCGGGAGCTGCACCTCGCCGGCAACCGCCTGCGCGCCCTGCCCGCGGGGCTGCTGCGGCCCGTGCCCGCCCTGCGCGTCCTCGACCTGACGGGCAACGCGCTGGCCGACCTGCCGCCCGCCCTCTTCGCCGGCGCCCGCCGCCTGCGGCACCTGGTGCTGCGCGCCAACCGGCTGCGGGCGCTGCGGCCGCCCTGGTTCGGGCGCCTGGCCCGGCTGCGCTGGCTCGACCTGGCGGAGAACCGGCTGGCGGAGGTGCCGCCGGGCGCCTTGGGGCCGCTGCGCTCGCTGCGAAGCCTCGACCTGGCCCGCAACCGGCTGGAGCGGCTGCCGCCGCAGCTGCTGGCCGGGCTGCCGGCGTTGCGCAGGCTCAACCTGGAGGGCAACCGGCTGCGGGCGCTGCCGGCCGCCCTCTTCGCCCCGACGCCGGCGCTGGGCTACCTCTTCCTGCAGCGCAACGGGCTGCGCGCGCTGCCCGCCGGCGTCTTCGGGCCGCTGCGGCGCCTCCGCGTCCTCGACCTGGCGCGCAACGAGCTGCGGGCGCTGGAGCTGCCGCCGCACGCCGGCCGCCGCGCGCTGGCCCTCGACATCTCGGGCAACCCCTGGGCCTGCGAGTGCCGGCTGCTGGCCCTGCTGCGGCGGGCGGCCCCCGCGCTCGCCGCCAGCCCCGCCGCCCGCTGCGCCAGCCCCGCGGCCCTGCGGGGGCGGCCGGTGGCCACCGCGGTGGCGCTGGCCGGCGCCTGCGAGGCCACCTCGGCTCCCTGCTGCTCGTCCCCAGCCCTGCCCAGCTCCCCCAGGGAAACCGAGGCAGGGAGCACGGCGGAGTAGCCCTGCTCCCCCCCCCGGGGGGGGGCTGAGGGGTGCGGGGAGGAGGACGAGGCTGTGACAACGGGCCCTGTCCCCATCCCGCTGTCCCTGTCCCGACAGCACCTGTCCCCATGCTGCTGTCTCCATCCTGTTCTCCCCATCCCAATGGCCCCATCCTGCTGTCCCTGTCCCAGCAGCTCCAGTCCCTGTCCCCAGCCCCTGTCCCCATCCCAATGGCCCCAGCCCAGCAGCCCCTGTCCCCAGACCAATGGCCCCTGTCCCCATCCCGCTTGCTGCGAGATCATTAAACAGAGACACTTTGAGCCACTGCGCAGTTTGTCCCGCGTTATCATACCCAGGGGACGGGCACCAGGGAGGACCCATGTCACCGCTGGGTGCCAGCCTGCTGCCCGTGTGTCCCCGTGTGCCCCCTGGCAGGGCGATGGCTGCTCCCGGGCTGAGCCGGGTGCCATGGGCGTCCCACCGGGGCCGGCTGGAGGCCGGAGATGGGGGCCGAACCCCCCGCCCTGAGCCCTGCCGGAGCCGCCGGAGCCCTTTCCAGGGGCTCAGCCCCAGGCGGCGCACGGCACGTCCGCGGTGCCCTGTGCCCTGGTGGGGGCTGTGCCGCGGGGCGCCTGGGCCACCGGCCTGCTCCCTGGGGCCACCATGATGCCCAGGCGGCCGCGCTCCTCGACAGCAACTCTGCTGCCCAGCGGTGCCCCCCGGCCTGAGCACCCCAGGGTGCCCCGGGGGCCGGGGGAGGCCTGCGGCCCTGGGGTTCACCTGGGCCTGGGGGTCAGCGCTGGGCAAGGGGCTGCCTGGCAGGGGGACACCTGGCATGGGGACACCTGGCAGGGGGACACCTGGCAGGGGGATGCCTTGCATGGGGTCACCTGGCAGGGGGGCACCTGGCATTGGGACACCTGGAATGGGGACACCTTACATGGGGACTCCTGGCAGGGGGACGCCTGGCAGGGGGATGCCTTGCATGGGGTCACCTGACATGGGGATACCTGGCAGGGGGATGCCTTGCATGGGGTCACCTGGCAGGGGGGCACCTGGCATGGGGACACCTTGCATGGGGACACCTGGCATGGGGACGCCTTGCATGGGGACGCCTGGCAGGGGGTCACCTGGCCACCTGGCATGGGACGGCATGACCCGGGGCGTCCCTGCAGGCGGCATGGCCAGCGGGACAAGGACGTGGGGACGGAGCGGAGCCCTGCCGAGCCCTGGGCAGCGCCGAGCCCCGCCGGAGCCAGGGCAGGATGCGGCCCTGCCCGGTGCCCCCCGCCCTGCGCCCCCCACGTGGGACCCCCCCCACCCACGTGGCGACATCCCCCTCCAAACCCCGCCCCTTCTCGGCCCGCCCTCCCTCCTGATTGGTGCCGGCGCAGACCTCCCCTTCGCTGATTGGCCCCCGCCGCTAGCCATGTATCGAGCTCTGGGCGAGGGGCAGCCGGCGGGGCGCGACCGGGACGGGGGATCGCGACCGGGACTGGGAATCGCGACCGGGACCGGGGATCGCGACCGGGGCCGGCGCCCCCCCACCCCGTAAGTAGCGCCCGCGGGAGTTTGCAACACTTGGAAGCAAAGTTGCCGGGGGGGCTCTAGGGGGGCCCCGGGGCTCGGGGCGGGCACGGACCCCGCCTGGGTTGCCAAAAGCCCTGCAACTTCGCGGGGGGGGGGGGGACCCGGGTGTCCCCTGCCCGCCCCCCCCCCCCCCGGTGACGTGACCCCCGGGGACCCGAGGGGACCTGCCCCCCCCCCCCCCCCCCAGGAGGAGCCCGGGCCGCGCCAAGGGGCAGAGAGGGGCCCAGGCGCGAAGGTGCCCGGCCGGGGACCGCGGGCTCCTCGGCTCCTGGTGGTCCCGGGCCCCCGGGGCTCCCGTGGCCAACGTGACGGTGGCCGGCGTCACGTCTTCGCGGTGGCCTTGCGAAAGGCTGCAGCGAGGGCGAATCCAGCCCAGCTTCCTGCTGAATCACCCGAAAAACCCTTCCCAGCCCCACGGCATCCTCGGGCGGTGGGGAACCCAGCCCCTTCCCAAAAGCCCTTCCCAGAACCCAGCGACTTCCCCTCGAGCAGCAAGGAGGCCTCCAGCCCGGAGAGCCCGTCCACTCGTGTCACGAGCTGCTGGGTCTCAGCCCTCGCGGGACCCGTGCGAGGAGCAGCGTGGCGCTGCGCCCGCGGGGGATTTGCGGGCCCGGCCGTGCGAGGGGCAGGGGCTGCGGAGGACCGGCAGCCCCGTGAGCGTGCCGCGGGGGGCGAGCTCAGGCTGCCGAAACGCGCGGCCGGGGATTTGCTCCCGCGCCGCAGCCCCGGGAGAGAGTCCCTGTCGCTCGCCCCAACCCCTCCAGCCGGGGAACACGGCCCGCCGGCATCTTTCTCTCCCAGGTGTCACCGAAATCACAGCCACCGGAGCCATGTCTGCCGCCGCCGCGAAGGCCGCGAGCGCCCGGACGGCTGCCACCGCCGCCGGGGTCCAGCCCGTCCTCGCCACGCTGGAGCCGCAGGGTGAGTGGGGCCGGGGCTCGGGGTGGGGGGCGGCCACGGGGGCTGCGGCTCTGCCCAGGCCGGGCGTACGGGTGCTTCGCACGCCGGAGGCTCGACCCCAGGCCTCCTTCCGTCCTAATTCGGGAGGAATTTAGGCGGCGCCGCAGCCGGGTCACCCCGGTGCGGCTGGGCACCGAGCCCCGGGGGGGGACCTGCTCTCCCTGTGCCCTTGCGGGCTCTGGGAGGGTGCCAAAACCTGCCCGCGCGGCCCTTTCGCCCGCGGCGGCCCCGGGGCTGCCTTGGATATGGGGTGCTGGGGAGGGGGGTTGCTGCCTGGGGGTGCCAGCCCCCAAACCCCCACGGAGGGGCCCCGAGCCTGGCAATGCCCATGGGGATCGCAGGGATGGGGTTGGCTCTGGGCTCCTTCATCCCAGCGGGGAAGGTGCGATGGAGACCAGCGTCCTCCTCCCGCTCCGTCCCCGCGGGTCCGATCCTGCCAGCCTATTCCCATTTCCGGGAGCTGGACCTGGGGGCACGGGAGGGGAGCGGAGCAGCCGGGCCGCATCTCCCTCCCGCCCTGCCAGACGCCAGGGCCAACAACTGCGCCTGCAAGGGGCCGGATAAACCGGAGGAGAAGCCACCCATCCCGCACGAGCCCTCGGAAAAGGTAACGTTCCCATGGGGCGGAGGGGGCGAGCTGCCGGGAAAAGCCGTCCCCGAGCCGCAGCGCCGCCTGCCCGGGCGCTGGGGATGCTGGAGGAGGCTGCGGTGACGCTCCCGCCGGTGCCGTCCCCGCTCCAGGTGGTGGCAGAGACCAGGGAGCCGGTGGCGGCCGCGGTGACAGGCGCGTGGGAGGCCGTGCGGGGCGCCGTGCGGGGCGCCGTGGAGAGGGCCCGCGCGGTGGTGAGCGCCGGCATCGGCACCGTCGCGGGCTCCCCGGCAGGCAGGATGGTGGTGACGGGGGTGGATGCGGTGCTGGGCAAGTCGGAAGAGCTGCTGGATCGCTACCTGCCCGGGACGGACGAGGAGCTGGGTGAGCGTCGTCCCCCTCTCCGGCCACCGCTCCGGGCTGCGGTGGCTGCAAACCGCGTCGCAATGAGCTTCTCCCTGCTCCGGAGGTGCCAAAGCCCCCGGGACCCCCTTCCCTTGCCTTGCACCCCCTGCCTTGGCGAGGGCGCAGCCACCCTCCGCACGGGGCTGCTGGCCTCTTCCGAAAAGCTCTCCCACCTCCTGCTTGTACCTCCCGGGCTTTTCGTGCCGGGGGGGGGGGGGGCGCGGGGCCTGGCGCGGTGGCCCTGAGGGGCTGCTCCCCGCTCCGCTGCTCCGAGGGCAACCCGAAGCCGGGGAACGCGGAGCAGCGGCGGCTTGAACTCTCACCTGGAAACCGGAGAGCAAATATAGCCCTCGTGCCGCCATCCCGCCCCGCCGCGGCGTATTTATAGCCCGGGCTTAGCCGTGGGCAGAGCTGGCCCCCGCTCGGCGCGGAGGTGACCGCGACGGCTGCCCGGCCCGCGGGCGGCCGCTTCCCGGCGCCGCCACCTCCGTGCATCCGGCCGGGCGCAAGGGGGGCCGCGGGCTACCACTTTCCCGCGGGATGCTCCTTAGCCGGCCCGCGGGCGCCCGGCCTCACGGCTCTGATGTTTCTGCCCCGCAGCCTCGGCGGCGGAGGGCTCCGAGACGGCGGCAGCGGCGTGGCGGCGGCAGAGCTACCCGGCGCGCCTGGGCTCGCTCTCGGGCAGGCTGCGGCGCCGAGCCCTGCGGCAGGCGCTGGGCTGGCTGCGGGGCGCCCGCCGCTCGCTGGCCCCGCTCCTGCACGTCCGCCAGCTGGTAAGGCCGCGGCCGGCACCAGGGCTCGCCCCGCTCCCGGGGGTGCTCCCATTCCTGTTTATTTCCCCCTCCGTCCCTTCCAGATCGACTGCGTGAAGCGCGGCGTGGACGGGATGCTGCGGGGCGCCCGCCAGCGCCTGGGGCTGCAGCGGGGCCCCGGGGAGGCGGCGGCGGTGCCAGAGACGGCGGCGGCACCGCCGGGAGGCACCCGGGTGCGGGGCACCCGCTCCCGCTCCCTCCACGACCTGCCGGGCCTGGTGCTGGCGCAGGGCCGCGAGCGGGCGCAGGTGACCATCGGCGAGCTGCTCGACTACGTGGCGCAGCACGCGCCCCTGCCCTGGCTCGTGGGCCCCTTCGCCCCCGTCCTCGTCGAGTACCCCGAGGACAGCCCCGTGGACATGGCCAAGTGGCACGGCTGCCTGGCCGTCGGCGGCAGCCACCGGGCGCCCGGCTCGCCGCGGCTCTGCAGCGAGCTCTGAGCGGCGGCGGGGACGGAGGCCGGGGCTCGCCGAGCTGCGAAAAGCGCCCGCCTGGGGCAGCGAAACGAGTCCCCGGGAGCGGGACACGGCGGCGAGACGGGCTTTGGGGCCCGGCATGGGCTCCTCGGCGCCTCGGAGAAGGAGGTGACAGCGGCACGGTGGCTCCGGTGGCGCCAAGAACGAAGTGTGTGTCCAGCCCCACTCATCCGCTTTGGGGTCGGGGTCCCCCCCGGTGTCCCCCCCGGTGTCCCCGAGCCTGGGGAACGCCGGGATTTCTAGTCTTACCAGCTTGAAGGCACTTGAAAGAAAACCCCACCCTTTAAGCCTTAAAACGACTCCTATCCTGCAACGCCGCGTGCTGCGGAGGCCGGCTGGGTGCTGGGCTGCCCCATGCGGGGACGGGCCAGGTTTGGGACCCCCAAAACCGCCGGTTTGTGGCAGCCGCGTTGCACGGCGGGGACTAAGGTTTGCTCCGGGGAGGGTTTTGCTCCCCGGCGGAGGAGGAGGAGGAGGAGGAGGAGCAGGGCAAGGTGATAGCCAGGTGCCCGGGCCCCGCTGGACTGTGAACTGGGGCTGTGTGGCACCGAACTTCGCCCCGGGTTATCGCCGCCGCCGCTGTCGCTTCCCGCGCCGTCACACGGCCCACGGCGGGGCTGGTTCCCGCGCAGCCCCCGTGCCCGGTGCCCGGGGCTCTGCCCTGCGCGGCCGCAGCGTCGCCAGCCCCGGGAGGCCGCGACCTGCCCGTCCCCATGCTGCCGCTGCCCGAATGCCCCGGTCCCCCCCGTCCAGGGGGGTGGTGGCCCCTGCTTGTGCCCCCTTCCCGTTTAACCGTGAGCCCCTTTGAGCTGGGGGGGGAGGGGGGGGCTGCACCCTCGGGCGCCATCCAGCCCGGGGGATCCAGTTCTGGGAGGTCCGGAGGGGGGATCCGCGCCCGGGGGGTGGTGCGGGCCGGGCCGGGCCGGGCCGGGGGGGGGGGGGCGGTGCGTGCCTCGCCGCCGCCGCCACCGCCGCTGGGTCGCGGCTCCCGGCCCGGCCCAGCCCCGACGGGGCGGGCCCCGGTCACATGCCGCGGGGCCGGGCTCCGCGCTCCGGCGCTATAAAGGAGCGGGGGGGGAGCGGCCGCCAGCGCAGCGCCCGGGAGGTGAGTGCGGCGGGCCGGGGCAGGACCGGGGACCTCCAGCGCTGCGGCCCGGGGAGGGTCCGGGGGAACCGGGCTGCGGCGCCCGGCGCCGTCGCGGGGGCGGATTTTGGCCGCGGCGGGAAGCAGCAGCCGCCGCCGCCCCGTGCTGCGGCGGGGGATGGGACCGGGATCGCCCCTTCCCGGACCGGGGGGGCTGGGAGCGCCCTGCCCTGGGGGTCGCCCCGCTCCTGGGGACGGGAAACTCTGGGAAGCGGGGCTCCCCCCGTGCTGGGGGTCTGCCTCCCCCCCCCCCCCCCTTGCTCAGCCCCGCTCGCTGTTTCCTCCCAGCCCCACCATGGCCACCAGCGAATCCAGCACGGAGAACCCCAAGGCTGAGGAGCAGCAGGTCGGTAGGGCTGGGGTGGGGTGGGGTGGGCGGTTTGGGTGGACCCTGCCTGGGGACAGGGCTCAGGTTACTGCTCTGGGTCACCCTGTCCCCGGGAGGCTCTGCCGGTGGCTGGGAGATGGTACGGAGACCCGGTGCTCCTGGGGCTGGTGTGACCATGTCCTGGTCCAGGACAGGCTGGGGGACCCAGGTGTCCTGGTGGGGAGGGTGGCAGGATAGGGGACCCCAGTGATTGGGGAGGGGGGGGTGCCCCCAGCCCTGCTTTCTGAGGGAGGGGGGGTGTCTGGGTGGCACACGGACCCTTGCCCTCACTGGTGCCCTCCTGCACCCAGAGCATCGGGACCCGGGTGGCCAGCCTGCCCCTGGTGAGCTCTGCCTACGACATGGTGTCCACGGCCTACGCCTCCACCAAGGAGAGCCACCCCTACGTCAAGTCGGTGTGCGACGCCGCCGAGAAGGGCGTGAAGACCCTGACGGCGGCGGCCGTCAGCGGGGCCCAGCCCATCCTCACCAAGCTGGAGCCGCAGAGTGAGTGGGGTCGGGCGCAGCACTGCGATGCCCTGGAGGGTCCCCAGCCTCCAGCGCCGCCGCCGGGTCTGCTCGGGGCTCGCTGCCCAGAGAGCTGCTGCTAGCAGAAACTTTGGCAAGTGGTTAAGAGAGTGGTTTCCTTGTCTCTAGTTTCCACGGCCAACGAATACGCCTGCAAGGGGCTGGATAAGCTGGAGGAGAAGCTGCCCATCCTGCAGCAGCCCACGGAAAAGGTAATGCTGTGCTTTGATCCGGGCGAGCAGGCTCATGGTCTGCCCTATAGTTGCCTAACGGAGGGTATTTGCTTCTCTAGCTCATCTTGGACACCAAGCAGCTGGTGACATCCACTGTGACAGGGGCCAAGGATGTTCTCACCAGCACTGTGGCCGGGGCCAAGGATGTGGTGACCAGCCGGGTGACGGGTGTGATGGATATGACCAAAGGGGCCGTGCAGGGCAGCATGGAGCTGACCAAGTCTGCGGTGACCAGTGGCGTCAACACGGTCATGGGCTCGACCATGGGCCAGATGGTGGTGAGCGGGGTGGGCTCCATGCTGGAGAAGTCGGAGGAGCTGGTGGATCACTACCTGCCCATGACTGATGAGGAGCTGGGTAAGGAGCTGGCAGCAACTCCCTGGATATGTGGGCAAGGGCCTGGAGCCCCTTGGGGGAAGCATGGCCCAGTGGGCAGAGCCTGGATGGAGTTGATGGGCTCTGTGTGGGCACCCTGGGGTGAGCGGGGCCATGTGCAAGTGCCCGAGCGAGGAGATGCCCTGCACGGGGTTGGTGGTCTTGCAGGACCCCTCACCGCCCTGGCTTGTCTCTTCCAGCCAAGCTGGCCACGGCAGTGGAGGGCTTCGAAATGGACCAGCAGAAGCAGCAGCAGAGCTACTTTGTGCGCCTGGGCTCGCTCTCCACCAAGCTGCGGCACCGTGCCTTCCAGCACTCGCTGGGCAAGCTGCAGAGCGCCCGCCAGAGCAGCCAGGATGTGCTGGCCCAGCTCCAGCGCACCCTGGACCTGGTAGGACCTGGCCTCCCTGGCCCCCCCTCAGCCTGGGGCTGGCAGCAGGCCACCCATGCCGGGCTGTCCCTTCCCTTCCAGGTGGAGCACCTCAAGCAGGGCATGGACCAGAAGCTGCAGGGAGGCCAGGAGAAGCTGCAGCAGATGTGGCTGGAGTGGAGCAAGAAGCAGCCGGGAGGCAGCAAGGACCTGGTGCAACCAGAGGTAGGTGGAGGTGGACAGTGAGGTCCCCAGGGCTACCCCAGGCCATCTGTGCTGCTCACCTGGCCCTTGTCCCCTTGCAGGCGATGGAGTCGGGCACCCTGGCTGTGCTGCACGGCCTGACGCAGCAGCTCCAGAGCACGTGCCAACCCCTGGTGTCCAGCCTGCAGGGCCTCCCGGCCGGCATCCAGGACAAGGCGGGCCAGGTCCGGCAGAACGTTGACGAGCTCCGGGCCGCCCTCACCAGTGTCATCTCCTTCCAGGACGTGACGAGCAGCGTGCTGGCCCAGGCCCGGAGCCGCGCAGCCAAGGCCCGCGAGCTCATGGATGAGCTGGTGGAGCACGTGGCCCACAACACCCCCCTGTCCTGGCTCGTGGGGCCCTTTGCCCCCTCGGGCCAGCGCCTGGTGGATATGGAGCTATCCAAGTAGCAGCTGCTGCTTCTGGGCCAGGATTATATCTACCCTGACCCAGGCCTAGATAAGAGCACCTGAACTAACACCCCAGCCCAGCCCAAATAACCACCTTAGCTCCATAATCCTCGTGTCTCCCTGCCCTGGGGGTGCCTGTACTGGCTGCAGGAGCCCCCTCAAGCAGGGGCAACTGTCTAGTCTGTCCCAAGTGCAGCTTGGGGCAGGGACATACTAGCGAAGTGCCTTGGTGTCCTCAAGTGCCTCTGGGGTCCTTGGGCGGCTCTTTCCGTAGTGCCCCTCTACTAACCCTGAGCTGCCCCCCAGGTCCATCATCCATCTCGCCTTCGGTGCCTAGAGCCCTCGGTGCCTTCAAGCTCCCAGTCTTGCTCCTGCGTTGGGGGGTTGGTTTGCCCCCGGGTGGCTGCGGGACCCGGTGCTCCCTGCTGGGGCCAGGGTTCGAGCCCAACCCTGGGAGCGGGATCCCACATGGACTCTGCCCCCCCCGGGGCCAGCTCGCAAAGCAATAAAGTCTGGTTGGGTTTTGCACTGGATCAGAGACCTTGTGTGTGAGCAGGGGGACGGGGGGGGGGTCCCCTGGCTTCCTGGGCTGGAAGAGCTGTTGGAAGGAGGGATGAGGTCCCAGCCCTGCTGTGACCTCGTAAGCAGGGCTCTGTGCTAACGGAGTCACCGAGGGGCCGGATCCCGTGCTGGCTTCTCCGCCTGCCATGGCCGAGGGTGAGCGAGGAGCTCCCGCCCGTGCTGCGGCGCAGCCTGGCCCAGGGGGGCCCGTCCGGGGCGCTGGGTAGAGGGTGCACAGGGCAGCCCCGCTTCCCTGCATCCCGGGGCTGCCACCCTGCTCTGCCACCCCCTACAGCTGGATGTCATCCAGCCCGTCGGTGACGATGGCCCCCAAGCACCATCCTCCAGCCCGGGGCCGACCCTGCAGGTTGGTGCTGCTCCTCTCCGCCCAGCTCTCTCCCACCTCTCGCCCCCGAAAGCGGCAGCGGAGGGGGTGGAAGTGGCCTCAGCCGGGTGCCCCCAGCATGGTGAGTGATGAGCTGCCAGGGCGGGATGGGGCTTGGCATCAGGCCACCCCCCCTGTGTGCCTTCCCCCCCCCCCAAAACCCCGTCCCAGGTGCCACCCGGCCGGGGTGCCCTCCCCAGCTCCCTTGCAGGTGGAGGCTGCCCAGCAGAGCTTGGGCGAGCGCCTTCGCCCCAGCCACGAGCTGCTGCGGGCGTTGGGGGTGCAGCGGCACCCAGCCCCGGCCGGGAGCCTGCCAGTGTCAGCAGCGGCACCCAGGCAAGGACGGCCCCGGCGCCCCGAGCCAGCCGGTGCCCCCCGGCCCGCGCTGATGCCAGCGCTGCTGGGGCAGGTGGAGATGCAGGTGCTGGACACAGGCTGGACGCTGGCGCGGCAGCTGCGGGAGCTCTTCCTCCAGCCGCTGCAGGACGCCGTGCGGCAAGGCCACCGCGACATGGCCGAGCTGCGCGGTGCCTTTGCCCTGGCCGCCTCCTTGAAGGGGCTGCCCGGGGCGGTGGTGGCCCGGGGCCACACTGCGGTGGCCCAGGCCTGGGATGTGCTGGAGGAGCTGCTGCAGCTGCTGATGCAAAACCTGCCGCTGCCCTGGCTGGAGGCTGCCACACGGGCCACCGAGGAGGCCACCGGCACCACCAGCCTCCTCGGCATCCTGCAGGACCACCAAAGCCGGGAACGCAGCAGGTTCAGCTAGCCCTGCGGCCAGCCCACACCATCAACATGGCTCTGCTCCAGGCTGCCGCTGTCCCGGCATTAAGTGTCTTTCCTTGGAGGAGGGGCACGGAGCTGGGGGGGGGGGGGGGCACCCCGGAGTGATGCACGGCCCCTTCGCAGGTCCTGGTAGCCCAACCAGGCAGGGCTTTGGCCCATCACTGCCTTAAGATGCCGCTTGCAAAGAGCAGGGCTGCAACAGCCGAGGAGGATTGGGGGAGGCTTTGTATCCTCCAGCTGGCCCTGGGGGCCATCACACGTCCCCCTGTCCGTCTTCCCCACTTGCCCATGTGCGGGGGGGGGGGGGGGGGGGGGGGGGGGGGTGGGGACCAGGGTCGTGGCAGCGTCTCCCAAGCCAGCAGCTGAACCCTCGGCCCTGCATCGGGCAGCGGTGCCCGGCCCATCTCGCCTGGTGACTCCCTTCACCTCCTGCTTCCCGGGAATTGGGCAAGAGGCGCACAGGGTTTGTTTGGGTTTTATTTGGGTTTTGTTTAGGGAGGGTTGGAGCATGAAATCAGCCCTGGAAAACAAAACACGGGCTCCCCAGGGCCGAGTTACAGCAAGAGCAGCCTCACAGCGGCCGCGGGGCAAACGGCCTCCCCCCGGCTGCTGCTGCGGCAGTTCGCGAGCGAGCGGCTCGCGGCACAAACAGGACTCAAGGACGCAGCGGCTGTTTGAGCTGGGAACATCTTTATTTTGCATATACAAAAGCTTCAGATCCTTGCAAAAGAGCAGAAAGGCAGACGGGCAAGATGCTGCCCAGCACAAGGCAGGATGCCGCCCCGATGAGTCCCCTGGCTGAGAGAGGAGAGAATACACAATTTTCACTTTATTTTACCCCAAAGCTGGTGCCCAGCCCTGCTGCCTCCACGGGAGCAGCGGGACCAGGCTCCAGCAGCTCTCTCAGCTGCCTCCAGCCAGAGGGGACATCACGATGGGGGAAAGGGCTCAGACCAGGGGGAAGGGGGATCCCCCCCTGGTGCGAGAAGCCCCCCGCTTCCAAGGCAGGGCCCAGCACAGCTGCCCCCAGCGTGGGCACTGGAAAAATCAAGAAGAAAGAAACTCGGTTCAGCAGGACGCACCTGGATCCGCAGCCAGGCCCCACCCGTCCCCCAGCGAGTGCCCGGGCCTGTGGCCCCCGCTGCACTACAGCCGGCACCGGCCAGGACAGGGACACCCACGGGTGCCTGGTCCCCGCTCGGGGGTGGGCCAGGGCCAGGGGGAAGGGGAGCCTGCGGGGGCTTTTTCTGGTCACGGCCCCAGGCAGGGGGCAGAGGGAAGAGGGACCCTCCTGCCCTCCCCTCGTCACAGCCAGTGATGCCTCAAGAAATAGACAATAGGGATCTTTTTTTTTCATTAAAAAACCCTTTATATTCATTTCATGTTGGTTGAAATCACAAGAAATTAGGTGGGGGGGGGGAAAAAAAAACAAACGAGGGGACAAATACAGACAAACAGCACAGTCTCCCCCCCGAGTTCGGTGCTTTCACAGGGTCGGGGGCACGGGACAAGACCTAGGACATCAGCTACTGTGTGACTTAGTGAAGTAACTCAAACACGGGGCAAGGCAGAGGCCGGTCTCCCTCCGCCGCGGGCAGCGCGGCCCCCTCAGCATCCTCCTCCAGGCGGGACCCGCAGCCTCAGCTCTCCTCCGCATCATCCACAGACTCTGACTCCCCGCGAGCTCTCTCCCGCTCCGGCCCGGCCCGGTCGGCGTTGGGATAGTCCTGCACGCTGCTGGGGAGAGCACAGAGACCTCAGCGAGAGCCTCTCCCCTCCCGGCCTCTCCCCAGGGTCACTGCCTGCCTCCCCCCTGCCCATGGCATCGCCTCTCCCAAGGTCCAGGCACCTTCCCAAGCCAGGAGCAGCCCTGCAGACCCCACAAGCTCCCCCAAAAGTGGCTGTGCACAGCTTCCCAGAGGGCTGAGGTTGGAAGTGCGTCAGATCCAGAGGGACCAGGAGCTCCCAAGACCCCCACGTGCTGCACGTCCCAGCGGCCGCAGCCGGGGCCCTGCTCTGCCCCTCACTCGCTCACTTGTTGTGGGTCTCTTCGGCAGATGCCTCCAGCTCTCCAGCTCCGGGCCCTTGGCTTTTGTCTCGCTCCTTCTCCTCTGCGCCCTCTGCTTTTTGGGACAAGGACTCACCGTTCACGGGGCCTGACAAGTCTAAAGGGAAGAGAGAGGTTTAGACGCCCGAGCCCCCACGGTAGATCTCATCCACCCCAGCCCACGAGGGCTGGGCAACGCGAGGACTCAAGGCCAGAGGAAGGCAGACTGTCCCTGCTCCCGCAGGGGGCTCGTGGCCGAGCCCACAGCTCCTGGATGCCCAGTCCGGCCCGACCCCAGCAGCTATGAGGAGGAGGACCCCAGACACTTAATTCCCCAAGCCCAGAGCAGCCGTCAGAGTGGATTTTCCCCACCAGTTCCTCCAGGAAGGCACCATCTCTTGCAGCACCACGAGGACGTCCCCAGCCAGCGACCCCGCTGGGCACACAGCCACGTAACGACGGAAGATCCCAGTCATCAGCTGCCTGCGCAAGAGCCCGAGCAGGCATCCAAGGGCGTCTCCGAATTCCTCCATCTCCCCGGTGCCCTGGGCAAGCGCTCAAGCTGGCAGTGTGGAGCTATCCTGGCCCAAAAGCTGGCCCGGAGGCACACAGAGGCAGGGTGTGGGCACTGAGGTTTAGCCTCTGCTCTCACTGCCACGAGTGTTTGATACTCAGCCCACAAACCCCCAGCCAAATGCGCAGTCCCTGGGTTTAGACATGCTCCGCTGGGGAAGCTGGGATTAAACTGCCCCTTTCTCCAGGCAGCTCGGCAGCCCCTGCCCTCTCCCACAAGCTGCAGCAAAAAAAAAGAGGCGCTGGCAGACAGGGATTCCCACGAGCCCCTTCCCACCGCCTGCAGCACCCAGCAACTGAGGGACGAGAGATGCCACACGTGGCTGCCGATCCCCTCCACCGCTGAGGCCCAGAGCTGTCCCCGTTTACGTCCCTGGCTCAACGAAGGCCGTGGGCCCCAGCAGGAGCTGCCGTGCCCGAGGAAGGGCCCTGGGCTTGCTACACGTCCAGACAAGCCAGGGAACCGCCTCGAGACGTGCAGGGAGTGTTACCAGCATTCGTCTCCTCTTCACCCTTCTCATTCCGTGTCTCTCCACCCGACAACTTCTCCTGGCCCTTCTCCGCGTCCCCCTTGTCCTTCTCAAGCCCAGCTTTGTTGGCTTTCTGGATCGCTTCCATCTTTGGTCCCAGGACGCGTGACTTCAAGCGGGTGTAGACTTCGGCGGCTTTCTCCATCACGTCCTTGTTAGCTTTATAGCGACGGATCTGCAACAGAAAGGGGGAGGAGGGACACACTTTGAAGCCAAGCCGGCCCAAAAAGGCTCGCTCCCGGCATTGGGAGTTTAGCCCTCCACCATACCTTTTTCAGAGTAGCCACCACATCAGTGTGCTTCTGGAGGATGTGAGAGGTGACCTGGAGTGAGCCCAGCTCCTCCAGCGCATTCAGACACCGCTTGATGTCCTGCAAGGATGGCACCAAGATCAGAAACTGCCTGGAAGTCCTTCCGCGGGTTACATCTGGCCATGCACAGGCAGCAGGAGGAATAAAGCATCCCCAGACACTCACCGGGTTATCCACCTTCAGGGCAAACTTGATCTCACTGTGAAGCTTCTGAAGTTTCTCTTCAACTGTGGGCTCTGAACAGCAAGAGAGAGGCGAGGCATCAGGTCACTGGCCTCTGGTGGAGAACACGCGACTGCCCAGAGCCCGAGACCTCTCCCTCAGCAGGGGTTTGGTCTTATCCCACGTCTCCAAAGCCAGGCAAGGCCCCAGGAGTCTCTCCAAGGCAGACGACTGGGGTGTGCTGAGATCTGGAGGGAAGCTCACTGTCTCTGCACTGTAAACACTTTCCAACACCACGCCAGGACCACAGCAGCGCTGGGCAGGGCCCCAGTGCAACCACACAGGTCCCTGCTGGAGAGATGCTCCCCTTCTGAGATGGGGGAACCAGTTCTGGATCCCTTCTCTCTCTCTGTTTTCCCCTCCCCAACCATCTCCTTCTATGTCAGGAGCAACCACTCTCTCACCCTTTTTCTTCTCCATCCTCCTTTCTGGGATCAGCTCAGACTTCTTCCGGCCTCGTTCCACTTTCAAAGGTCTACAGGAGGAAAAGGAAAGAAGTAAGATTGTTCAGAGGATGCCTGCAGGCCTGAAACCACTGCCCTGCCTGACAGGGCATGAGACAGCCACGCTCCACCCATGCTTCCACACACATCTCCCAGCTCGCAGACAGGAGCCCTGAGACAGCAGCTCCCCCATGCCCCAGCATCCCGGGACTGCAGAAAGGCAGAGCCCAACGCAACCGTGTCCTGAGATCCCCCCGGGATCTTCCCCTGCAACATCAGAGTCCAAAAATAAGAGAGAAGCTCAGACTGGGGCCCCTCAAACACCTCCTCCAGCCCCTTCAGCGCTGGGAGAAGGAAGGGGAGAAGACAGCCCCAGCCTCTCCACAGGTGCTGCTGTCGCAGAGAGCTCCAGAAGGGACCCCCATCCCCACCCCAGGGTCTCAGTCAGGATGGACTGGGCACCGGCAAAGGAACAGCCCTGTCCCCGGAGGAAGAAAGCACCAAGCACAGGGAAGGGAGATGCTGACTTGTTCCGCGGTTTCTCCTCCGCTCGGCCTCTCTTCTCCTTCTGATTCGGTTTCCTTGACAACTCTGAGGGCTGCTTCTTTGCCGGCTTCTTTACCTTCGAGGAGAGAACAATGCAGGCGAGAGCGGCTTGCAGCAGAGCCCTCCCTGCTGCGGGGAGACGGTGTCATGGACCACTCCAGTCCTCCTGGCCCTGGCTGCAGGCGATCCAGCACCATGAGCGGCCGGCAGCCGTTCCCGCACTGCCTCAAGTCGCCGGTGACCGGTGCCATCGGTTTGCACGCAGGGCCATCCCCAGCACCAGATAAGAAAGGACCCTGGCTACACTACGGCCACGCGCTGCTCCAGAAACAAACCTCCTCATCCCTAAACTGGCCCACCCGGCCTCGGGGTACCTGACTGCCTGTGTGGGCAGACCTGTGCTTCCTCCCAGATCTCAGATCTTTGTGCTGCTTTCTCATCCCCGCTCCACATGGAGAAACTGTCACCAGGCTAAAAGGGAGACCTCGCCTCTGACCACCAGGCAGCACGGTTAGGAGCCCTAAGCAACCTTTCTCTGAGCTTCAGCCGAGTCCTGCTAACCCTTCCCTAAGCTCTGGGGCTGACGGCAGAGCAACCAGTACGACTGTCATGGGAGAGAGAGCACCACAGAGATGCCAGGCCTGCGGCTGGATGGGGGGATCCTGGGCTGGGGGAACAGCTCCTTTTCACAAGGTGTGGAGCTGCCCGAGGACACAACCCTTCCCAGTGCTCTCCAGGCAACTCCAGGGTGACAGAGGACCAAGACAGCAGGTCACTGCCAGTCCTGGAGGTCCCTGCTGACCTGACAGGTAGGGGATGGGCTGCGTGTGTTTGCCCCCAGCTCCCCACACCCCCACAGATCTGCGCTCACCTCTTTCTCAAGCTCTAGTTCGGAGTCTGAGGAGGAGGGGGCCTTGGTCCGGCCTTTCCGGCCCTTCTTGGCCACCTCATCATCTGCGCTGCTCTCACTCTCCGAGTGCATCTCCTCGCCCTTCTCTGCTTTCTCCTTCCTCTTCTCTTTCTCCTCCTTCTCCTGCTCCCGGAGCCGACGGATCTCTTCCTCCTGTTCCCTCTTCCTCTTCTCCTCCAGCTCCCGCCGCCGCTCTTCGTCCCGCCTCTTCCACTCACTGATGCGGTCCACGTCGCTGTCACTGTCACTGCAAAAGACAGAGCATGCTGGGACCCCTCGTGCAGGAGGGGACACCGGCGACCCCCCAGCCCAGCCTTGGGGGTGACAGTGTCCCAGTCGTGCTGTGGCCAATCTCACCTGTCGCTGCTGGAGCTGGTCGGGACACGCTCGGGCTTCGGTTTCCTGCCGCGGGGCTTTGGAGGGGGTTTCTCAGCTGCAAGACAACAGACAGATGTTCAGCAGGAGCCCAGGTCATTGCTCTGTTAAAGCAGCTCTGATCAGGGGAACTGACGGCCATTCAGCTTTGGGCTGGAAAACGTCCACAGTGAAAAGGCCCCCCGCAGTGCCTGGCAGGACCCCCCAACCTCGCATGCTTTCCAGTCTCCTGAGGAAGCCAGCAGTGGCCCAGCTGTGGTAGATGAGATCTCCTTGGCATTACCTGGCTTCCTGCCCCGCGGAGCTTTCTTCACAGACACATCCGAATCTGAATCGGAGTTGGAGTCCGACTTGGTCATGTCCACAGTTGCGTTTCCCATCTCTGAGTCCGAGTCCACTTTGGAGTCTGAGTCAGAGCCAGACTCTACTTTCTGCAAGCACAGAGTGGGATTGGATGGGGGGAATGGGGGTGGCCAGCAGTATGCCCCAAAACACAGGAGCAAAGGACCCAGCCAGGCCACTGAGACACAAGCAAGGTCCCTTCTACCATCAAACCTACAAACAGCCCGTGGCAGAGCTCTCCCATCCTCCCTGTCCCTGCTCCAGGCAGCGCAGAGCTCAGCCTCCTCTCCCGCTTCTCTCCCGCAGCGCCGCAGAGCAGGTCTGGGTTGGGTGCATGAAGTCTCCCCCTCCTCTAGCAACAGGCCATGCCAGAGACCGGCAAAAGCCACATCCCTCGGCTACAGGCTGACTTGCCTCTCAGGGGAGAGTGGCAAAGAGCAAAGCAGCAATGCACAAAGCCAGCCACTCCAGGAGGCTTTTACCTTCTTCTTCCTCCCTCCTGCAGGCATCCTCCGGGGAGCCCTGGCCACTGGCTTCTTCTCGGGAGTGAAGTCCTGGAGGAAAACACAGATGCTAAGAAATGGGCAACAGTCTCATGGTGGCTTAGGAAGCCAGTCGGTTTCCCCCACGCCCTGACTCAGTGCCATCGCCCCCGCAGACGGCAACGCTCTTCCTACGGCCCTTTCAGCACCACCTCGCCAGCCTCCACACAAACACATCCCCAAACCTGCTCACCTGGTCACTGTTTTTCTCCGACTCAGAAGACGTTTCCGAGTTCTCTTCTTCTGTCAGTGAGGGGCTGCCCTGATCCAGGTCACTGGAAGATTTCCGAGGCCGTTTCGCCACCGGCATCTGATAGCCAAGAATTGATGATGTGAGAGCAGCCCACCCCCTCTCCACCCATGACAGAGAGCAAACACTTCCTAGCAAGGGGCTTTGCCCACCTCTCCCTCATCAGCCCTGCAAGAGCAGCCAGGTGTGCTCAGAAGAAACATGCAGCTCTGGCCTCACTCCTAACTGCAAGCTGCATCAGGGCTTGGTTGCCCCAGCATCTCACGGACGAAGCGAGATGGCTGTGAGACTCCTGAACACACACTGAACCCAGTCTCCCACTGGAGCATGCAGAGGGAGTTGGCTTCTTCACCTCCTGCCAGGACAGGTTTGATATGCTGTGTTTCACTCTGGAGGGAGGGGCAGCTCAGTGGTGGGCCCAACCACCATCTCACAGCTTCCCCCGGATCAGGACACCCTCCCGTTCCCCACCGCTTGGAAGCGCCTCAGCCCATGCTCACTTTCATAGCCAATGACTTTCGCTTGAGTCCACTGTGGTCACTGCCTCGGTCTGAGTCCTCATCGCTTTCCATTTTCTCCACGGCGGCTGCAGCCATGGCAGCGTCTTCCTCATCATCGCCTGCATCGCTTCCCCCCATCGGGTCGTTCTCAGGAACATCACTGTCAGAGGAGCTCGCAGGCTAAAGACAGTGGAGACAAGAACTGCGTCATTGCCCCAGCAGGTCTGCAACACATCAGGATGGAGAGGAGAGGGGACACAAAAGGGTGAGGAGCGATGGACAGCAGCGCTGAGCGGAGAGGTGTGCACACAGAGAGGACCACGGGGCAGCATCCCCTCCTGGCAAGGTCCTGCTGACAGGAGCCAGAACCCTTCAGCATGGCTCTGGGGCGGAGGGACAACATTACGCAGCCCTTTAACGAGGACGCTCAGCCGACCCCCTTCTAATTCCCCTGCGCCCCCTTCCCAAGGCCCCTTACATACCGCCCCCTCCAAGACCTTCCCTCTGGATCCCCCAGCTCAGCCTCCACCTCCTGCTGCCTCACTCCCCTCTCCCCCAGCACCCTTGCACTCTGCCAAAGCCTGGGCCCACATAAGACCCTTGGAGAAGCCTAGACTTGATGGTCCCCATGGGTGAGCAGATCCCAGCCTTCCCCTGCCCTAGAGGTGCCACAAAAGCTGGGCTTGGTGGCTCAGCTCAGTCCCTCCTCCAGCAGCAGCAAGCGGCTGGTCTCCAGCAAACTGTCTGACAGCCCTCATCTCAGGTCAGGCCTCTTCCTTCTCACTGGCTTCACCCCACTGCACCTCATACACCTTCCCCCTGGAAAGCCCCACAGGAGGAGTCTAGCGTGGCAGCCGCTGCTCTCGCCCAGTTGGGATCTCTTTTGTCCTGTTTCCTCACTCTTGCGGCCCCTTGTAGGAAAGGTCTCCTGGCTTTTCATCAGCCCATCATGAAGTTCCTCATGCAAGCACATCACACCAAGGTGAAGGTGACTGAGCACCCATCTTCTGGACTGTTTCATTCTCTTCATGCCTGGCAGGTCTGGCGTTCCCTAGTGCGGGATTCTTCCAGCACTGAAGCCTTCCTGCTGGAAAGGCCTCCTCATCTTTGACTTTTCCTGGCGTCTTTCTTCATTTTGGTCTCAAAAGCAAAAAAAGACTCTACTTCAGTCTCCTCTTCTGCTTTTCCAGCTGCTTCAATCACAAGATGGCAGTTGGTGTTAGTGAACCTCCGATCTTGCTGGGACCTTTGGTGTTGCCTCAACCACAGCACCTCTCAATCACAACAGGCCCTTCCGGAAGGGGCTTCCTAAACCTGCTGGGAGGTCAGGGTGGCACTGAGGGGTCTCTGGGCAAAGTGGGTGCTGCCTCTCTCACCGTCACCAACCTCCCGCCCACCTCTGTGTACAAGCTGAAGCTGTTCTCCAGGTTTTCAAGCGCCTCCATGGTCTCACCTTATCCTACATCTGCGATCTTGGGTCAACCATCTCCCACAGCTACTCGCTCCAAACCACATCCTCTCTCCTGCACTGGCAGCAGCACAGCTAGGAGTGGCTCATTCCCTACACATCTGAGCCTGCCTACCTCAAGGCCATCTTGTCTTTGTAGCTCACCTTAAAAACCTTCCTCTGTCTCTTCAGACCAACTGCCTATGAAGCTGCTTTGGACGCCTTCTTTGAAGATCACTATACAATAAATTGTATCATACAATTATGGTTACAAAGTGTCCCTCGTACACACAAACAATTGTCAGCAAACAGCTGTCTCCCGGCCTGCTCCAAAGCCCACTGAAGGAGCGGTCAGTGGCTTTTGGCCCAGGACCTCAGAAATGGATGAAGAGAGGGACTGCCCAACAGTCTACGCACAGGGCTGCGAGCCGGGGACTAGCAAGTCTCAGTTCTTGCTCCAACAAAGAAATCCTCCGTGGCTTTGGGCAAGCCACGCAAAGCACATTCCCGGTTCCATCTCGAAGATGGGGCAAAGGTGCCTACCTCTCGGAGGACGAGGAGGGCTGACTCTTTCGCAGAGAGAGGGAGGGCAGGAAAGGGAAGCTATTTCAACCCTGAGAAAGCTGATCTGTGACACAGAAGCGCGTAGACACCATAGCAATGAGAAGCAGAAAAAGGAGGAGAGTGACTCGGAGGAGAGGAGAGATGGAGGCGCTCAGCAGCCCACGTCCTCGCTGACCCCCCGCCACGCAAGGCCCACACTCACCGGAGGGGCACTGTAACTGGCATGAGGGTTGTTCTGGATTTCCCACAATCCCTCGTTGAAGCCTTTTCTCTTGTTTGGTTTCCCATATTTGTCCTTATACTTTTCATAGGGGAACAGGTCTTTGGGGCCCAAGAAGGCGCTGGAGAGAAACAAAGCAGAGGTGAGCCCAGAGCAGAGGCAAGCGGGGCAAAGCCCGGAGAGAGGAGCGAGGCAGCGCTTACGTCTCGTGAGTGCCGAAGAAGAAGATGGGGTACTTGTTCGGCGGGGGTTTCACAGCGCCGTCCGCGATGTCATCGATCTGAAAGGAAACCCAAAGCAGGAGGTGGTCAGAGAGAGCGGCTTGAGCATGTCCTCTGCAAGGCACGTTAGCCCCGGCTAGCAGCGTCGGACTCCAGCGCACACACACACACTTGGAGGCAAGCACGGCCACAAAGCACCCCGACAGGGAACTTGCTACGCACAGAGTCCTAATGCAGCTTTACGGCCGAGCGGGATCTCTAGAAGAGTAACAGAAGGGATCCAGCACGGACGCTCTATGGCTAGAGCTTGGCACGAAGGCGTGGGTTCGTCTCTCCACTGCCGGGCTCAACACCCAGGGAAACGCGGGCCTTGTGCTACTCCCCAGAGATCCATCGCACGAGCCACCCATCGGGGCGGCGCGGCTGGTCGCCCGAGGGAACCCCCTCCAGCCCGATGGGTGATTGCTCCAGCAGGTGGCCGGAGGGTCCTTCCTGGCTGGAGACAGGCCACAGGAGAAGCCCAGCTGCCAGCAGGACACACGGGCAACCCTGTCTTCGTCCCGCACGCTGCGCTGGCTCCAGCGCCCGTCAGTCTGCTTCCACGTGGTCTAGGCTGGGGGCGCAGCTGCAGGCAGGAGCCTCGGGGGTGCGCAGGGGCTGCCCCGCGTGCTGGGGAAGTCTTCGGAGAGGAGCCTTCCCCCAAGGAGCAAGCGAGCTAAAGCAGGACAGGCTGCAGACGCCGGCAACACGAGCGCCCTCCTGGAACGACCGAGTCCTCCCGGAGCCGGGCACCCGGCACTAGGCAAGCGCAGGGGCGGTGGGGACGGTATCCTAGATCTCGCGGTGCAGTGCGGCCAAGCATCGTCGTCTCCAGCACCCAGAGCCTCCCCGACACCTGCCGGCCCCACTCCCACACGGTTTCCACCTGCCATCTCTTGCCATCAGACACCTCCAGATGGATGAACTTTCCCTCAGCTGCCGACAGGTACAACCGGAGACCTCCGTCCAAACCCCCATTCTGCCTCATGCTCCGTGTCCCCCCAGGCCCTCCTCGTTAGTCCACAGCACTTCCTACACACTGTCCCCGCTCTAATTGCTCTTCCAGGTCTCCTCCAGGCGTTACAACACTGTCACCCCGTCTAACAGCTCGCAGCCAGGACCAGTCGTGCCCCCAGCCTGCCATCCATCGCCCCTCGCCCCGTCTGCACCCCACCAGCTGCAGCGGTACCCTCCGATCCAGCACCTTGCCGGCACTCGGTCGCACCCCCGGCACATGTCGCACCTAGGCAGGAGCCCCAGTGTCCCCCCACCGCCTCCCAACCGCTGTCCCGTCCCCGCCGAGGCGCAACGCCCCGGACCCCAGAGCTCTCCCCCATCCCTTCCCAAACACAGGCCTCCTCCCGCTCTCCCCAGCGTGGGACAGCACCGAGCCAGGGCCCAGCGTGGGGGACTTCCAGGCGGGGAGGAGGAAAGGGGAATTGGGGTCTTCGCAGGGGCAGGGCCTTGCCGGGCGGGCTGGAGGATGAGGATGGAGGGTGAGGGCTGAGCTCCTGGCAGGACTTCTCCAAGGTGCTGGGTCTGGGGACCGGGGTGGCCCACAACTCCCTCGTTCCCCCCTCTCTGTACGGGACACCCCATCCCTCCGGGGGTAGGTCCCAGAACGGGTGCCGGTAGGGGCCCCTCACCCCGCCTTGGGGCAGATGCTTGTGCAGGCCTCCATCCCGGTGCAGGTCCTGGTACGGGACCCCCATCCCGGTTCAGGATTCCCCATCCCAGTACAGGTACTGGTACTGGACCCCCATCCTGGTATGGATGCTGGTACTGGATCCCCATCCCAGTACCAGACCCCCATTCCAGTATAGGTACTGGTGCCAGACCCCCATTCTGGTACAGGTGCTGGTACCAGATCCCCATCCCGGTACAGGTGTCAATACCAGACACCCATCCCGGTACCGGACCCCCATCCTGGTACAGGTGCCGGTACCAGACCCCCATCCCGGTACCGGACCCCCATCCTGGTACAGGTGCCGGTACCAGACCCCCATCGCAGTACCAGACTCCTGTCCCAGTACCGGACACCGTCCCGGTACGGATGCCGGTACTAGACCCCCATTCTGGTATGGGTGCTGGTACCGGACCCCCATCCCGGTACCAGACCCCCATCCCGGTACCGAATCCCCATCCCGGAACAGGTGCTGGTACCAGACTCCCATCCCAGTACCGGACCCCCATCCTGGTACTGGGCCCCCATCCCAGAACAGGCGCTGGTACCAGACCTCCATCCTGGCACTGGATCCCCATCCCGGTATGGGTGCCGGTAGCAGACCCCCATCCCGGTACCGGACCCCCATCCCGGTACCAGACCCCCATCTCGGTACCAGGCTCCTGTCCCAGTACCGGAGCCCATCCCGGTACGGGTGCCGGTACCGGCCCCCCATTCCGGCGCCAGAGCCCCATCGCGGCTCGGGATTCCCCATCCCTGTACGGGGGCCGGTACCGGACTCCCGTCCCGGTGTGGGTGCCGGCACGGGACCCCCGTCCCGGGTCGCGTTCCCCATCCCGGCGCGGGCGCCGGCGCGGCCCCCGCAGGCTCACCCGGGCCGGCCAGTGCGGGTACCCCTTCATCTTGGCGAAGACCAGGTCTCCGGGCTTGAAGCTGTGCGGCATGGCGGCCGCGGGCGGGGCGGGGCGGCGGCGGCAGAGGCCCAGGCCGCGGGCAGCACCGGGCAACCGGGGGGGGCGGAGACCAACCCTGGGCCCGCAGGATGTCCCGCCCCCGCCCCGCAGCGCCCGCCTCGCGTTGGCTCGGCGCCGCGTCGCTCAGCCGCCCCGGCCAATGGGGGCGAGGCGAAGGGACGGCGGGATAACGGGATTGGGCGGCGCCGTGAGCGGGGCCGAGGAGGGGGCGCGGAGGGGTGTGGCCGGGAGGGGGCGGGGGCGCGGGGGAGGGGGCCGGGGCTATAGGGGCTATGGGGCGCGCCATGGGGCCCAGCGCTGTGGGGTGCGGGAAGGGGGTGTGAGGCTGGGCTATGGGGTGTGCGATGGGGGCCAGGGCTGTGGGGCTGGAGCTATGGGGTGCAGGATGGGGGTGTGGGGCTGGAGCTGGAGCTATGGGGTGCAGGATGGGGGTGTGGGGCTGGGCTATGGGGTGTGCGATGGGGGCCAGGGCAGTGGGGCTGGAGCTATGGGGTGCGGGATGGAGATGTGGGGCTGGGCTATGGGGTGTGTGATGGGGGCCAGGGCTGTAGGGCTGGAGCTATGGGGTGCGGGATGGGGGTGTGGGGCTGGGGCAATGGGGCCCGAGATGGGGCCCAGGGCTGTGGGGTTGGAGCTGGAGCTATGGGGTGCAGGATGGGGGTGTGAGGCTGGGCTATGGGGTGCACGATGGGGCCCAGCACCGTGGGGTTGGAGCTGGAGCTATGGGGTGCAGGATGGGGGTGTGGGGCTGGGCTATGGGGTGCGGGATGGGGGCCAGAAGCTGGGGCCAGGACTACAGGGGGTGGGGCAGGGGCTGGGGCTGTGGGGCCAGGGCTGTGGGGTGCAGGCCGGGGAAGGGGCTCAGGGCTGCGGGGCTCAGGGCTGCAGCTATGGGGCGCAGGCCAGGGAGGACGGGCCAGGGCCCCGGGGCGAGGGGCAGGGGGTGACAGGCCGCGGCGCGGGGGCGCGGGAGAGGGGGCCGAGGCCTGGCCGGAGCGAGCACGGGGGAGCGAGCTCCCATGGCGGGGCACCAGCTCAGCCGCCAGGCTTTCGCCGCCCGCGCGGGAAAGAGTAACCCAGAGGCACCGCTCGGGGACGGTAACTAAACGCGGGCCTCGCGGCTTTATCGGGTGCGTGACACAGTCTTTAATCCGGACGGGGCTGCTCCCTCCCTGCCTGAGAGGCAGAGCGTGAACCCGAGCACGTCGCCCTGCCCGGCCCCGCTCCGGGGACACCGTCAGAGCAATGGCGAAAGCGCCGGGCCCGCCAGCGCCGGGGCGAGCGTGAGAAATGCCGCGCCGCCCGCCTGGAGAGAAATAACAGCTTAAAGGAATGTAAATGAAAACCACCTTCGGGCCGGCCCTGCGGAGCGGGGCGGCCGCGGGGCAGCAGCATCTGGCGAGGGCACGGAGCCAAGGCAAACGGACGCTGCTTTGGGGGAGAAGGTCAAAGCTGGTGTTTCGGTACCCGATGTCCGGCTGCTATGAAGAGGAAACCAGCTATCTCGCTGGCAGCAAGAGTACAGCCTTAAAAGCGTTAATGCTCTGGCAGCGACACAGGTTGGGGTTGACGGTGCAGTGAGGCAGACACAGGGAGTCAGATTAAATCAAGAGCAACTCCGCAGAGGGCAACGGAGTTGTCCCACTGCAACCAAAATGGGATCTGGTTGGGGGTAGTTGGAAAGTGTCCCTTAAACAACAGAGTACGATAGAAACCATCACAGCTGCCTTTGGTGAGGTTATACAGGAAAGGAGCAGGAAATGTCCAAAAGGAATTTGACCTGTTTTACATCCTTTTTTTTGTTTAATTTATTTAAAAAAATCTTGAACTAAATCCAGCCAACTCAGAGCAAGACGGTATGAAGAGTCTGCCTAGAAGTTTGCCCTGGTTTAGCTCAATTTTTAAAGTCAATTTTAAACCAATCTGATTTTTCTGTGAAGTCATGGAAAAGCAAGCAATTCCCTGCCAGCTCCAAGCAAACTTGTATCAAATGGAAATAAGTGGCTAGGTGTGATTCAGTGGCAGTCTGTCTGAACCGGCTTTTTTTTTTTTTTTTTTTTTTTTTTTTAAGCAAAACGAAAACCGCACTTGTAGTAGAAATTATTTACATAGCAATTGTGCCTCTGGGGAGAGGTGAGTGAGATCAAACCGTGGGCTGGGCGTTCATTGTGTCGCCTACAGCATGAGTGGGATGTTCACGGCTACTTCGGTGATGAGGTGAAATTATTCTGGGCTTTGCAGAAGGGAATTTGCACAGGGAGGTGTGTCGGAGAACAAGCGGTTTCTGGGGGAATTCACGTGTCCAGATGTTCCCCTACAATTGAGCGTTCACTCCTGCAAGCAGCTGCAGCGTGTGTGCGTTAGCTCTGGCTCGTGCCGCCACACGGGCTGCGTGTCGGCTCACTGGCCGAGGGGGGAAGAAGAGGGCGCGAGCAGCACCCGTGACGTGTGACGGGTGCTGGGGCGGCGAAGCGTCCTGGCGCGGCGAAGCGTCCTGGCGCGGGTCTCCTCCGGGGTCCCGGCCCTGGAGGGGGCCGCAGCTCGGGGCATTCATGCCTGAGGCCCAGGTGCAGGCGTGTGACGTGCAGCTAATTAAGTGAGTCTGACAGGCGATGCATTCAATTTGCCAGGCCCAGAGAGGCTGGGAAGTGTTACAGCCTCCAGCTACGCAGTTCTGGCGCTTCCATTCAGGCTGTGGTAGCTCTCACTTTTTGGCTCTGAAAGGCCCCAGTTTTGATCCCAGGCTGCTGGCCAAATTGCTGTTATCAAAGATGCATTTCCATAATGCTGGTTCCAAAACTGCTGTTTGCCTGAGTAAACGTAGGTTGCACAAATTACCCCCATCTGGGAAGTGCGTCTGTCTGATCCTGCTAATTGTGTGTTTACCCCAAACTGGTAAGCAGATGGGACAGGGAGCCTCTTTCTGACCAGCAACTGTGTCCCGTGTCCCAACGAGAGAGAAGGAATTGGGCTGTGAAATGGAGCTGCTGTTCCCTTATGCAACCACCTGACCTCTGTGTGCAGGGACGCGTGTCCGTCCACAAGTTCTGAGCCCACTGGCCACTATCAAGCACATTTAACACAGGTTTCAAAGGAAATGAACCTCGCAGAGGTTTAATAAAAAAGGCAGGGGAGGAGAGATTTGCAAATTTGTACTAACCAGTGTTTGAGCCACTCAGCTGCATCTCTGACGGGACGTGGCAGTCGGGCTGTCAGCGCCAAAGCACCCTGCAGGGAGGGACAGAGGTGGAGGCAGTAATAACGTAAAATCTTCTTACAGTTCAGTTATAAGCTCCAGCAACCCTGATCAACCAAGCAATGCAAATCCCCGGGAAGCAGGCGAGGTTAGCTCCAGCGCCTGAGGAGCGGCCTGTTGCAGAGGCGCTTTCTCTCCCTGCAGTGGGGCCACAACCACACGCGAGGTCGTGGCCCGACGGGGATGGCAGCTGTGGGGGTTCACCGGAGTAACGGGGGGGCCACGGTGCATGCAAAACCACCTCTAGTTTAGAGCCCTTTTGGGGAAGTTATTGCGACTGTGTCTTTTCTCACGTTTATCAGTGAGCGTCTCCCCCGGCTCCGTGTCCGTGGGCAGCCGCACGGGAAGCGTTTCGGTGACGCTCAGCTGCTCCCTGCAGCGAAGGGGCCCCCCTGGCCCCGCCGCATCGCCGCTCCCGAGTTGTTGGGGGTGATTTCTGGCGGGGTGCTGTGGAGCCCGTTGGGGCTGGTTCGGGGTCCTTGGGGGGCTGGTTCGGTTCAGTTCAGGCGGGTTTGGGGCTGGCCGCGGCGCTCTCCTCGCCGGGCCCGCTGCTGCCCGGGGGCAACCCGGAGCGAGGCCTCCCCGGCTCCGCCAGGCCCTGCAGGCCCCGGGGGGGCTCCCAGCGGGGTGGGGGAGGGTTGGGGGGGCTGGGGGTGCCGGGAGGGGGGGGGGGAAGTGAGTGCAGGCCCGGGGGTCCGTGGGGGACATGGGGGGCGGCCCCGGGGGGGGGGGGTGGCCCGGGGTCTTCCCCTGCCCCCCCCTTCCATTCTACAGGCCTGGAGGACCCCGCGCGTCATAGAGCGGCGGCAGCCTAGAGCGGCGCCGAGGCCAGTGTGACGGCCCCGCCCCTTCCTGCCGGCGTCACGTGGGCGGGGCGGCTCGGCGCGGCGGGTGCGGGAACCGGGAGCGCAGCCGCCGCCGCCCCCCAGCTCGGCCCCGCCGCCGCCGCCGCCATGCGGAAGTTCTTCCAGGAGATCAAGGCCGACCTGAAGTTCAAGACCGCGGGGCCCGGCCAGAAGCTGTCGGAGCCGCCCCGGTACGGGGGTGGGGGAGCGCGGCGGTACCGGGGCGGCTCCGCTACCGGGAGGGCCGGGCGGCGGGGAGCGGCTCCGGTGCCGGGCGCGCTGCCCTGCTCCCACCGGCCCTGGCGGCGCTTGGCCCGTGGCGGCACCGGGACCCCCCCCCGCTCTAACGCCCGGTGCGCGGGGAGGGCCGGGGCTGCCCGGGAGCAGCGGGCCCAGCCGGGTGCTCCGGTGTCACGGGCCGAGGTGACGCCACCGGGCGCTGCGGCCACCCACACCAGGGACCGGGCTGCTCGTCCCGTGCACCGTCCAGCAGCTTCCCCCGCTGCCTCGCCCTTGGGGACCGCGTTCGCTCCGGCCCTGCCCAGACCGAGGTGCCCGGCGACACGCAGGTTATGGAGGGAAACGACCAAATTCTGCCTATATTAACGTACACAGCGTAATATCATAGCAGCCGTACCTGGATGTCTGCAGCCGAGTGCAGGCCGGAGCTGCCTCGCGTGCCGAGTTGCCTCAGTGCTGCGGAGGATCGCACTGGTGGGGCAAGGAAAGGGTTAGCGTAACCGCGCGTCGCCCGCCTCTTCGTTCCTGCTTTCAGTCGTGCCAGAACCATCTAAAGGCAGCAAGGTTAAGCAACATGAGTTGAGCATCTCTCAAAGGGGCGTTTCAGGGGTTAAACAGAAGCAGAGAACTCCGCGGGCAGGGGAGGGAATGCCCCGAGGGCTGCCCGTTGAACTGTGCTTTTCTGTTACACACCAGGGTCCCCAAGGAGAAGCCAAAAGCCGAGGCAGCACCAAAGCCTCGGCAGGGACCTACCGATGAGGCCCAGATGGCGGCAGCTGCGGCGCTGGCCCGCATGGAGCTGAAGCCCAAGGGCAGGCTGCCCTCATCCCAGGAGGCCATCAAGAATCAGGGTACAAACTTGCTGGCAAACAGCGTGCTGCTGCCCCAGGGTAGGGCCGGGCTGGGCCGGCTGGACTGTGCGTGGGGCTGACTGGCTTTGCAAATTACAGCCCAACTGCCACAGGTCTGAATACAGAGAGGGAGGTGCCGGGCAGGCAGCTGCATGGGTGACGCTGTCAAGGAGGCTGCTGGGGTGCAGCTGGCTTCTGGGGCTGCTTAGGAGTCTGCTAGAAACGGGGGTCACAGTCACCCACAGACCCTGAGGCCAGGAGCAGAGCATCCAGAGAGGTGTTCGCTTCCCCAGCGCAGAACTGCACAGGCCAAATCCTCCTGAAATGCTGTCCCTTTCCCGAACTGCTCGGCATGTTTGCTCCTGCCACTGTAACCTGCCTTTGTCTCCCTTAGTGAGAAAGGAGCTGATGGCCGAGGCAGCTGCAAGCGAGAGAGGGGTCTCTGCAGAGGAGAAGGTATGAGATGCTGCTGTTCCCTGAACCTGTTAAAATACTTGCTGTGGGAGCATTGTTCTGTGCTGTTGTCACTGTCCCATGCAGGCCAGGAGATGCGCTAAGGTGCGGAAAGCTTTCTTCATTCAATTCAAAAGTGTCCGATTTTGTCTCTTTTAGGAGCTGGTGTCCCCAGAGAAGGAAGAGGCAGCTGGACTGTCTGTGTCAGGGGTCTATTTCATTTGCCCATTGACCGGCACAGTTGTAAGGAAAGACATGAGGGAAAAACACATCAGAGAAGCCATCCTGTCAGTAAGCACCACCTATGCTGCCCTTACATCCCTCCTTTTCGTTTTTCCTCATTCTGTGGCCTGGGTCCCCTCAAGCAATGCAACAGTGACCTCTCTAATCCTCTGCCCTCTCCCTATAAAATCCCAGTCTTCCACCATTTCCCGGAAGGGCAGCACAGTTCAGACATAGACTTTGCAAAGGCCTGCCCAAGCACGCTGCCTTTGGCTGTTGGAAATGCCGAGACTGGGAACTCCAGCCTGCGTGTGCCTCTGGCTGTACAGACCGGTGGCAGCTTGCTTCCCCATGCCTGACTTCTGTCCTTCTCCCTCAGTATTTCTCTGTAGACCCAGTGGCTGCTTCAATCATGGAGATTCACACCTTCAACAAGGACCGAGAGAAAGTGCGAGTGGGTGTGGAGACCATGGCTAAGTAAGTGGGCTGCTTTAGTGGGACTGAGCACACAGGTAGCTTGTCCCTTCTCTGGACAGTTAACAGGCAGGTGGATTTTCTTGCTGTGCTCCAGGCAAAACCTGAAGAAAACCAAAGCTGAACACTTGAACTGTCTTGCCTAGACAGTGCCATCAGTACAAAAAGAAAGGGGAGGGGGGAACAACAGCCAAGAGTTGTCTATGAGGTTTGGGAACTGCTGATTGATATCAGGAGACCCCACACTGGGTCTGGCTTGTGCATAAACACTGACTAGCATGATCCTGGCAATGCATTTTACTTACCTCAGCTGCCTCAGTTTTTAAGCTTCCTTCATCTGTAAGAAGTAATGGAGTGTCTCACAGGTCACGTGCTTCTTAGGCCTTTGGGGCCACATATCTTAAAGCGCCTGCTTTAATTGCCTGTTTTAATCCATCAAGTGTATTCTTCTTCCTGCAGATACCTGGATAATATCTATCTTCATCCAGAGGAGGAGAAGTACCGGAAAATCAAACTGCAGAACAAAGTGTTTCAGGTGAGAACAAGACTCCTGCAGGTGCTCTCTGCTTAGGAAACTCCTTTTCTGGAGCAGACTACATTGAATTTTTTCCTTTTCTTCTAGGAAAGGATAAGCTGCCTGGAAGGGATACACAAATTTTTCCAGGCTATTGGGTTTGAGACAAAAACACTACCTGTTCCAGGACAAGGCAAGAAATCTAAGTATATTAAACTGCAGCCAGCTGTTTGGTAGTGGGACATCCCAGGGGAGGCTAGTGAGGCACCTTTGGTTGCTCCAAGAGCTTTACCCTCTAAGGCTGTAACAGAAACAGCCACTCACCCTGCAGCTTCCTTGTTAATCAAGGCATTATGGAGATCCTTGCTCTTACGGTTCATATAGTTCTCCTGCAAAGAACAAGAGAGTCAAATCCTGTGTTCTTGGTTGCAGAGACCACAGAGGACTACTATGTACTGAAGGAGGAAATGCTGACCAGGTTGGAAGACCTAAAGGACTACAAAGAGCAGCTTTTAAGCTCTGAGCCAGTGAGAGCCCAGCTGGATCGCCAGCTCTGTGTATTTAAACCATCACCTGAAGCTGCTCGGTTTGAGCTACCAAATGACTTCTACAACCTCACTACAGAAGAGATCAAACGAGAGCAAAGGCTCCGGTGAGTAGGCTAAAGGGAGGGTCCTGGTGGCCCAGGGGGCATGCGGTGCCCCAGTTAATTTCATACCTCTCCTCTCCATCATGCTAAAGTTTCTTTCTGTCTAAAGGACAGAAGCAGTGGAGAAGGCCTCGATGCTGAGGACAAGAGCCATGAGGGAGAAAGATGAACAAAGGGAAATGCGGAAGTACAACTACACCCTGGTACGAGTCCGGTTTCCTGATGGATACATTCTCCAAGGTAAAGGACTACTTACCCTTCCTTTGTATACCCCCAAAAGCTTCTGAAAAATATTTGTAGCATGAGAGCTTGAATAATAAGCAGGGTTAAGAGATATGCAGAACACAGTTGGCAGAATAAAATAACAGAATCAGAGTGGGGGAACATTTCTGTAAGAACTCTGTACCATCTCTGAGCCCTCCATGTGCCTTACCTGTGCAGGGTTGGGACTGTAACCCAGGGTTGAATGTAGAGGGGACAGTCTCAAGGCATTGTTAATTAACGTGTGCTCTTCCCAGGCTCCTGCTAGCAAGCTGTTCTCATTAGATCAGTTTGTTACGGTAGCCAGCATGAGGTTGCCTGTGCGGTGTCAGGCTATACAACAGAATGAATCCTCTTCAGACTTTGCAGTTGAGCTCTGGAAATTCAGGCTTTCCCAGCTCTTTGTTGCAGGCTGGCAGGGACTTGTCACAATTGAAGTAACATTTTTCTTTAGCAATTCTGCTTTTATACTTCTCAGTTGAATCAGACTGTGCTTCTATGTCACCGAAGCAGTTTATAAACTTAACATCAGCGTCTACCACAAAAGACAGATACTGACTACAAACAAGGCTGACTTTGGTGACTGCCCAAGCTTCTTTCAATGTATCGCCTTCTTTTTTCACGGCAGGGACATTTTATGCACGAGAATCAGTTTCTATGCTCTACAATTTTGTGAGAGAAGCACTTACCAATGACTGGCTGCCCTTTGAGCTGTTGGGACCTGGAGGTCTCAAACTGACAGATGAGAACTTGGCCTTCAATGAATGTGGGTTGGTGAGTTTAAAAAAAAAAAAAGCTGCCACAGGGGAGCTGGGTCTTCAGGTGGCAACAGAACCATAGTTGTCAGGGTCATCTGCTGTTCATAACTTGGAGAAGTTTGTGCCTCCTGCTTTCAATGCAGTAAGTTGCACTCTGGCCTTTACAGGTCTTCCTAAGCTCAAGCAAACAGGTAGCTGTATGAAAGCTTCTGGCTCAAGGCTAGGAGGTCTGATCAGGGAGGAACTGTAAGGGTCTACCGCTGGCAGCAAGCGTGGGCTGCAGTAGTTGTCAGCAGTTACATCGCAGGGCTAGCACCCACACTGGGGGAGAGATGCAAGGCAGCAGCTCTGAGCCAAGCTCAGCTCTGTAGTATAAGGCTTTCAACAAAAAGCCCACAGCAGCATCCCCTAAGGAGCTCCACACTCTTCCTTTTCAGTTGAAGTGTTCTTGTTAGAGGTTTTCAGGTCTGTGAACATGTACAACATTTCATACAGTAGTTGTAGCTTACTAACCCTGCCTTTCCTGTTCCAGGTGCCCTCAACCCTCCTGACCCTTGTCTGGGATGCATCAGTCATGGCAGACATTCAGGCTGCAGGAGCAGAGCAGCCAGCAAGCCCCCTGAAACCAGAACTCCTGTCCAAGGTCCAGACACTGTCATGAAATAAAGGAGAGTAGATTCAGGGCTGATGATTTTAGACTGTTCCCTCATTTCCCTACACAGACAGTTGGGGCTTCCAGCTCTGTGACCTTGGAAATGACTCTTGTTTTAGCTCAATGCAGTGGAAGTCTAGGTTCTGCCATGCCACACCAACCCTTGCTGTCATCTTCACAACTCCAGCAGCCAGACACTAAGGCAGTCTTGGACTTAAGACACTAAGGCACTTACTTGGCTGCTTTTAAAGGCTTTTAAAACCAAGTTCTAGCAGTTACTGCTTGAGGTATTTTCTAGATCATGATGAAGTACCCTTCTCCTCCCTTGGAGGAGGGATTAGGTTCGAGTACAAGGCTGGATTACCAAATGAGGGACCCTGGATACTGGGCTGGGCTTAGAACTCAGCTTTTCTTTTTGCTTCTGTGTGCACTGTTAACTCCTATTGGAGAGAGTATATTTAGATAAAGTTATGTTGAATCTGATTAAATGGAATATTTAAAGATCCAGTTCTGTTTAAAGTTATTTGAAGTATATAGCCGTTCTAGATTGGAAAATGCAAGCGAGTTGCAGTCACTGATGTTACTGGTGCAGCTGGGGCATCACCTGCTTTTTCACTTCATGGCACTTGCAGACAGAACAAGGGAGAGACAAGGAGACTGACAACAGGCAACAGCTATTTATGCCGCATTGTCTCACTGATGGAAGATTAAACTTCAAACTAGAGCCAGTATTTTAGGGAACTAATTGAGTCAACTCACAAGCTGTATTAAATTAGAGGGCCCTCCAATTTTGTTACATATACAAGCAAACTCTAAAAACTAGTTCAATCCTTTATACTACACAGAACAGCTTAAGATTGATGTAGAGACTAGCTTTTATATGTACAACCTATATTGCAGTGATGCATACAGGAGACTGATAATCTAGCACTAGCCTGACCTGTAATTAATACCAGTCTAACCCAAAATAGGAGAAACATCTTGCAGAGTTTCTCTTTTCTAAAGGTAAATCCTTGCTGCTGTTCTCTAGAGCAAGACAGACCACAAACAGGATAACAGAGATAGCATAAATTCAAATATAATTGTACATCATTTATACCCAAGGCCATGCTATACAAAATTATGAACAGAATAATTCCCCAGTGGCATCACAATAAGCTTATATTTCAAAACCCCTCCACTAGATTAGATAACTTAGATACTTTCCATTACAAAGAAGTATCAAAATTTCAATAATGCTTTATTAAGGACAGATTAATATGCAATATTTTTTGCTAAAAACTAGACCTAAAAATTTAAGCTTCCATCTGGTCTGAAGCAGAACAAAGTGCTGTCTTCTCTTTACAAGAAATATGGAATACTTTCAAGTATCTTGTTCAAAGATACACAAGTTTTAAAATTTTCTAAGTAATTCTACATACATACAGGGAAGTTAGTAGGCATTTTAGTCTCAAACTGTATTAGATGGGCTGGCCATGCTCGTGTCCTGGTGCAGGGCAATTGTGCCATTCGATTCTGAAGCTGCCAAAGATTCAGTAGCTGCCAACGTAGAATCTGCAAAATAGAACATATTGCAATTTCTTCAGACCTCTTTATTTACCCAGTGGAATTTGACTGCTGCAATATATGCTTTAAGTCTTAGCTTGCCTGCATACATTGTTTGCCCTAGTCTGTTGCAAGCCTCTTTCAACACCGTTTAGAAGCTGGCTTTAACATTGGGTTACAGCAGCCCAGAATAAAATTACATCAAACCTAAAAAAAGAATCTTTACAATCTTTACAGTACTTTAGACTTAAATAGATACAGCTGCATGTGTGTCAACAAAGCCTGCAAAAAGCAAGCTACTGAACAGCGTCCCAATTCTCAGAGCAAAAGGTTACAAACTTGAAGTAAGACCTTTCTCTTACTGCAGTCTTCTGCGTTGTAAATAGGCAAAAGAAGCTTAGTATTAAATGTAAAGCTGCTTGTCAAACAGCTATATTGTCTAGTACAGAAGGCAAGAGGAGGAATGTTAATGCCAGCTGAGATAGAAAGGAGAACCAACATATATCAAGAATGGGTCACACTAAAAAAATCCATCTATCCAATCTATCAATGAGAGAAGTTGCTCGACACAAAAAGCCCACTTTCCTTAATTCAGGTTGCGCCAGTAGCACCGTGAAAGAGCTCTGTTGTGAGAGTTATAAGATGGGGCTTGGAGGTTCTGAAAGCAGTTTAGAGGAGCTGAATGCACATCATGTGGTTTGTGTTAAATCATTGGTCTGTATGATCCAAGTATGTATAGTTAAAACCTCACAGAGATGAAAGGAGCCACTCCACATCCTCATCCCACCGTTTGTGGATGCGTAGCCTGAAGGGCATGCTACAGCGAAGGGTCTTCGAAAGCCTAACCGCTAAGAGTTAACTGGGACTCAAATATAAACAACAGCCTAGATTCTAGAGCAAAACTGCACAGCACTGATCAAAGCCCTCATCTGTCAGACATCCGAGAGCTTGGTTATTTATCCCATGCTACTTCCCTCAGAGAGTGAACTCCAACATGCACCTAAGACTGCAGGAAGGCAGCAAAGGGGAGGTTCCACTCCAGACCTCATCAGTCCTGGAAGGGGTCTGAACATAAGTAAGCAAGCCCCAGAGACCAGCCCTTCTCAGCAGCATTTACCAGTGGTACTGGGATCTGCTCATACTGTCCCCACTGTTCATTTTGCTGTCAGAAACAATTTAAGTGGTAATACTGGCAGCCAAAAGCTATTCACAAGCACTTTGCTCTCTTGGAGGGAGGAGGGAAGAAAGGGCAAGAGCAGACTGGAGAAGGCCATAAAAGCAGAAAAGCATCTGGAAGTAAAACATCACTAGCAGAAGAGTACAAGGCTTGGGGAAACAGTGGCAAAGAAACTGGAACAGGTTTACCGACACACACAGTTCCTGTTCTGCTGTACTCGCTCTTCTGGGAGCAAGTGTCTGCCAAGAGATTGCGGTCAGTTTATTTTCCCACCTTTGCCTGGCTGTACATCCACAATCATGCAGTCATCATCTTCCTCATCTTCCTCAGTGTCTGCCTGAAATCCATCCATCTCCACAGCTTCACCCTTAGTGAGGGAGGGGGGAAAAAGTTTCAGATGTGTAACATTAGGCTTACAGTGCTAACATGCAAGACCCAAGCATTTCACTCCAGCAGCAACCAGTGCTGTGAAGGACTGCAACGGACACTCCTCCCAGTTAGTGCTCCCAGCACAGTTTGAACAGTCAGGCATGAATATTTGTAGGAAAGGAAAAAAAAAAAAAAAAAAAAAAGGGGCAAGAAACCCCACAATTCTGGCTTCAGACACTGACTTTTGACAAAAGGCCTAGTCTGCAACGGCACGTACAGCGGGAAGCACGCCAAGCTCTTGCTCCAAGATACTTCACTATTACACAACGCAATGAGCGGCCCACGCATCTAAAAAATTCAGTTAAACCTTTAATTGAAAACTGAGTCAGTTTTGCTTTGTTTTTTTTAAAGGGAAAATTTCTCCTCCTCCCGAATATTTTGGATGTTTCTTCGCTTCTGGAAAATTACTTTTGATTATCAGGTTTGAAGCCTGTTCTCCTCCACACATCTCTTCTGTTATGTCAGATTAGCTTTTATTTGGAGTGGGACTACAGCTCTTCCCTTGCCGACCCCATTTTTGCCATGGGAGCAGCCCTAACTACTCATTTGGAAATAACAAATAAAAATGACACGAAGAACTGCAGCTGCCCAGCAGCAAACAGCTGTGAGCATTACTGGAATTGTGGAATGAGAAGTCTCAGATCCTAGAACTAGCTCCCAGTCCCCTAACAGCTGTTTCAAGACAATAAATTTTAAATACACATCTTTCAATAAGGTCTCAGTTCTCAAATTAAGTATTCTCTTCCTGCACACGTGTACATATTGCCCACTTCAATACTGAGTTGTTCTTTCTCTGCAGCTTACGCAAGAGCACCTTCGCTTACTTAAAACTTCTGTCATGAACTTCATGACCGAGTACTACATATCAGGAATAGAGAACCTGGCAGCCTTGGCCTACCAACCATTCCTAATTTCTCCACAAGCTCCAGCCTTGCTTGAGGGGAAGAATGGGATCCTGATACCAGAAACAGTGCTGATTTAGACATCCGACGTGAAAGTTTTTCTGGAGTCTTCCAACACCTTGTTCTGAGCTGCACTGCACCACATCTCACAAGGGCAGCTTTACTTTAAGATGCTTTCAGGAGCTTTGAAGAATTCAGGCTTGTGATGTAATTTTACCAAAAGCCCTTGAACAGGAATAGTGAAACAAGTAGTTGGTCATAAGCAGAATCTCCAGCAACTGCCAGAGATTTTGTCTCTGCCTTTATTTAGCATAGAGAAAAGGAAAAAAAAAAAAATCCAAACAGATGGAGTTCAGGGGCTGAACAGCTTCTCACAAGTCTCTGAGCCCTACCCGTAAGTGAATTCAGAGCTTCTTGAGTAAGGCAAGAAGAGTCAAAGAACCTAAGAACAAGGTGGGAAGAAAGAGCCTGAAAAGCCTTGTCTGAGGTTTCTTTTTCTTCCCTCTTGTCCATAGGGGAATAAATCCAGTACACAGTGCAATCCCTGTCCTGCCTGTAGGTTAGGAGGCAACCAATTGATAATACCAAGCTTAATCCCTAAAGCTTCACTGTCTTAAATGCAACACAGTTAAATGCACAGTTAAAGCGCTGGTCACTTCCTTTTCAAACACACACACTCTCCCCCAGCTCAGCTAAGAAGTAGATATGTGAAATAGCATCAGTGGAAGATTAAGTTCTTAATACTACTTCTGATTACCCTGAAAAACAGAGGAGAACAACAGGAAGACCACAATGAAGCTCAGAGCTGGAGTACCAACTACTCCAGATGTATCTCATTTTATTCCTATGATTGTTTTTTTTTAATTTAAAACAGCTCTTGAAATTCAACTTTGTGTCTGACAGTATAAGCATGAGACTTTACAGACTGTTATGGGTTGAATCCAGCACTTATGAACCACATTTCATCAGGACACATGCAACTGTTGTAAGTCACCAGCCCCAGCTATACATCTGGCGGCCATACACAAACATAAGAACCTGCATACAAATTATATACAGCTGTAAAACCAAGGCCAAGCAGACACTCAGAAACTATTTGTGGCTTGGATACAATCACTGCCAAATAGCAGAAAATGGAAGAACAGCAGGAGAGCAACACTTCAAATGGAACAGACAGTCCAAGCTAGAGAGGCACAAAAGAAACCTATCTCTTTAGATTCACATAATTTCACTCCTTCCCCACAAGAAAGGGTCTTTTTGTATGAAGAACAGCGTCTTTATCTTAATATTTTGGCTTTGCTTGTGACACAGCTACGCCTTCCTGGGAGGCATGCCAGGATGCTTGTCCAGTGAAGGTGCATAGCTATATTCCTGCAGTTCCTTATTAGGGAAGAGCACGGCAAAAGGAACTCACCTGTCCAGCATCCCGAGGCCTTTTCATGAATTTAGTGATAGACATGCTTCCAGTGGACTTCCTCTTCACTGACACAGCGGTGGTCTGCGTGACCACCGTGCCTGGTGCACCGCCACCCTCCTCCTTTCCCGAAGAGGGGACTTGTGTGACGTAGTTCCACTGACAAGGGACAGGGAGGTGCTCTTGATCAAAACTCTTCAGCACCTCCGAGTGGACATACCAGCACATCCTATATTCAGGTCTCTTGTCATACACAGCGTTCTCAGAAATGATTCGCTTTAGCCTGGCTTTGGAAGGGATTCCACTGTCCTCACCAACGGGCGTCTGTGGCCGGGAGGTGTGGGGACTCGCGGGGCCTGTGTCACTACCGTCGGCAGCTGCAGTCACGTCACTGAACAGTCCTTGCCGGCAGCACTCCTGGAACTCCTGGATGATCACTTTACTCCCGTTCACGTTTCCATGGAGCAGTGGCAGAAGCTGGCCAAGGACTGCAGAGAAGAAAGATTGCACAGTGGTTGTGGGAGAGAACTGTTTGAAGGTCAAGAAAAGCCGGGCTGATATAACCGATCAGTACACATGCTCCAGGAAAGAAGACAAATGAGCTAAAATTAATTTTACGTATGAGAGCATAACAGGAATTAAGTTTGATATAGACAAATCGCCCCAATCAGAATGGCCTCTGCATTGCAAACTTCAGCCTCTATTATAGCCCTTTTCTGTATTATTCGCATCTTTGTGTTAACCACACACAGCACCTACTCAGCACTCAAAACCACTGCGCAGACTAAAACCTCCCTCCCTAAACAATACATGGGTAAGTCAACTCAGGAGCTTCCAGTAAGCAGTCCTAAATCCAAGAATATTGAAGTCTGGTTGACTTTGTTTCCTAGAGTTTTTAGGGAGAGCAATTAAGACTATACAACAAAGGAAAACCCGTTTCCAAAAATTCTCATAGAAAGACTTGGATTTCAGACTTGTCATAAACAGTTCATTCTGAATTTGTAACTTAGTACAAAAATCATTGCAAAAGCAGAGTATGACAGTGCTACAGAAATACAACTATTTAGCCCTTCATGTCTTACTTTGCTGATCTTTTGCTATTTTTTTGCTACATTTCTGTATCTGCTGTTCCTCCTCCGCAACAGGTGAATCCAGGATACATGCTGTGAACTGCTGGAGCACCTTTAAGTCTGCATTTGTGCTGCTGTTGCTTTCTGCACCTTCCCAGATGCAGCCAATTTTTACAGGCTGTAGAACATGGAACCTCTTCCCCTTCGCCATCAGTTCATCCCACTCTTTTGCTTTCAGCTTCTGACGAACCTTCTGATTCTCTGGATCGCACTCCTAAAACCATAAGCAAGAGCAAAAACCCAATACATCATTCCAGGAAAACAAAAGCTTTTTAAATCCAGCTTTTTATTATGTTCTCTGAGCTACAGAAGTTTGTTCCAGAACCAACCATACAGATCTGAGATGAGGTATTTCACTGCCAACACCCCGTGCTTTCTGCGTGGGCTGACATTTATTACATGATACACCGGCAGCTGAGACCAAAATCCCCTGTCACCCAGTTCACTTACTTCTGTCACTCCTTCATCTTCAGATAGGTACCCATGGGGTACAAAAAACCCATCGTCGTCATCTTCATCCTCTCCTTCCTCTTCATCATCCTAAAAATAAACCCTGCTTATTAGAAATTAGATAGTAGATAGCATCCACTATCAAATGTTTACACTTGGTGAACTTTTGCTGCTTCTTTAACTCAGAAGGATTATCATCTGCCTAGCCTAAGGCTATACAGACAGACAAACCTGCTCCCCTAAGGTCGCTGTATTTCATGTTGTAGGAAGGCTGGTTTAAAAGACTTTTTTTAGTGTATGAAATCCTTACCCCTTCACTGTGGGAGAGGCTCTCTCCAGGTTCTTCCTCTTCCCATTCTTCATCACTATCTACTTCGTAATCCAGTAGTTTCTAGAGTAAGGAATGCCAAAATGTGATTTCTGTCAACAATTTCAGAGCATGATGCAAGAGCCCACTCAGTCTTTCAAAACTACCAGTAGCAAGAAATAAGCAAGTGGCTGGAAATCCCAAAGAACACGTCAGCTTGGACAACCACGTGCACTTTGCGTGTATGGGGGGGACGAGAACACCCACAACTATACCGCCCGTAAGTATACTGCTTACACTGTCCTTTGACCAAGGATTCCTGGGACGGATCATAGTGGTTTTCTTGTTCCATGTGCCCCAGTATGCAGGTCGGTGATTCTCACAAAACTGCAGAAGTTTCATTCTACCAAATTTTCTCCTTTCAGGAACAGCATCTGTTTTGCAGTTATCCACTACTACCACGTCACTGTCAAAACAGAGACCATCTTCAGTAGTTACAGCATGCTCCCCTGCTGCTTAGAAAAATATCTTAGAGAACTTTTTCAATGCAGCCGCACGACACCAACTCGGAGCTTGAGCTCATTAGAACAGGCACTCCCAATTTGCTCACGAGCATGAGTTCCAGACAAGCCACCTCCCTCCTTAAATACAATAGTATGTCCAACAGCAGCTCTGTTTTTGCAATCTGACAGTTTTAAAAGTAACCCTACTAAGACAAACGCCACTAAAGGCTAGCAGTACCCAAGCTGAAAGGGAGCTGCCAGCAGTGCAAGATTCCCTGCAGAGAAGGATTTGAGAAGCGGTGTATGGAGTGAAGGAAATCTGCATCATAATATACTGCTTCCCATGGAGACAAATCTCACACAAAATGACCATTCAAAGGAAAGCTGCATCTTTCCACAGTCTCCACTACTGGTCTAAAACTACCTTCAAACCACCTTGCAGTTCATCATGAAAAAGTTCATTGTAAAAGTTCATTATAAGAAAGTGAAGAAAACCCAAGCTGCAGCAGACTAACCTGTTGACTATGTCGGCACTGTTATTGACAAAAGTAGGTCCAGTTTTATGTGGTTTACGACACTTCAGATCCCTCAAGAAAGAAGCTTCACTATTCTGTGCACGCAGGAGCTGATCCAGCTGTTCCAAAAAGCCTGGATCAAGGGCAATACGACAGAGGGGAGCTAAGACCATGTTCTCCTTAATTTCAAAAGGAGCAAACTTTCCACAAGAGCCAGCAAGAATCTGAAATGTTAAGTGAGGATCGTTAGGGTCTGACCACCTGACAAACTGCAGTACCAACCCATTTGAGATATACAACAAGCCTAAGTATCAAGCACTACTGTTTGAACAAAAATTTAGGTTTCCTATCCAAGACTCCTGCAGATCATCTTGAAGGCGTTTAGGTCTTTACAGCCAATGCCCCACAAGACAAAACTAAGATTTTTATTAAAGCAATTACAAAGTTCTTTGTAGTCTCTGCTATGGTAATAGATTTCTTTAAGCCCTTTACACTTTTGAAACTAAGAAGTGCTAACGCTTTGTCCACCTAAGAAGCTTTAAGCAACAGGTCAGAATGACATCAGTGTATTTGTCAGAAGACGACTCATGAAAGAGCAACAAAACACTGGAACAGTAATACCTCACCTTGGGGGCTTGCGGAGTCTTTGGTTTCTGGAAGAACCTGGTAATCTCTGCTTTCTGTGCATTAATACGCTGAAATCAGAATGAAAATGAGAATTATAAACACAAAGGTAGGACAAGACCTTAAAATTTAAGGCAAGCTCATGGATGACCCAGCTTCAAATCTAACAAGGTATAGAGCAAAGTTCAGATATTCACCAGCTCCTGTAACTCAACAAAAAGAGTAATTGTTTTCTGTAACACACCTATGCGGACTTCAGTGTGATCGCCAAGACAAAAAAGGACAGAGCTGTTCCATTGGCATTGAAAAGTCAAACACAGCAAGAATTTAAGAGATCAGAATAAAATAAAAAGGTAATTTAAAAAAAACAAAGACACTAGCATTTAGAAGAGATAAAGACAAGAAACCTGCACAGTAGTATTGGTGGAGTAATGCCACAAGATTAGATCGGATAGGCTGCATCCCAAATGGAGATGCTCATTCCCAAGCAGCACAAGTGCATGAGATATGCTGAGGCAGAGTGCGCTTCTTGGAAGAGCTTCTGAGAGCTAAATCAATAGCCGTGGGAGCCCCACTGCGCAGGACCGTGCAGTTGGCAGGGGGCCAGGGAGCCCATGAACATCATTTTACCATAGTGGAAGAGCTTAGAGAAAAGGGGGAGAGAACATTTACCTTTTCCTCCTCTTTTAACCGTTTCTCCTCTTCTTTTTTTCTTTTCTCCTCAAGTTTTGCCCTTTAATATAAAGTTCATTTTAATTGTCACATATAATAAAGTATTTATTTGTATTGAGAATCCCAGACCTTGACTAAGACCCGATCATGCCAGGCAAAAACATAACCCATTCATTCAATCAAGAACCATATTTGATTAAGTGTTCAGAACAGAAGACTCCCTCATCACTCTTCCTAAAGCAAATATTGATCTGTTTTAGCCACATAGTAGCTAGGCTTCTTTGAGTTTTCCTCAATATAAAGAGGAGGTATTTATGGTGTTATCAAATTACAAGCCATTTCCTTTACAGACAGGGCACCAGTGCCAGCAAATTGCAAACATACAAGCAAGACCGGCCACAAAGGGAAAATTCGGTGAAGCATGAAACACTTTTCAGCCATTTCAAGTCAGAAGTTCAGTTTGGCTCAGCCTGCAAGCAAGAAGTACTGCTGAGACTAAGTTCTGGTCTACTTAGTCTCTGATACATTTAAAATATATCAAGTGACTCAGAGAGGCACACACCATTTCATCAGTATAACCTCTAGAATGGACAGCTAAGGGAGGTATGAAAAGGGGCTCACATCACTGCACATCATTCCCCATGACCTGCAGAAGCCAAAACACTTACTCTAGAGCTTCCTGCCTCTCCTTGCGTTTCTCTTCCTTCACTCTTAACTTCTCAGCTTTTTCCTTTTCTTCTTTTTCCTTCTTTTCTCTCCTTTCTTTCTCTTTCAGTTCTTTCTCCTCCTCTTTCTTCTTCTTCGCCTCCTCCTTGGCTCGTTCTTTTGCAGCTTTTGCCTCTTCTTTCAGCCTTCCCTTTTCTTCCCTTTCTGCTTGTAACTTCTGCAGTTTGTCTGCACGCTCCTGGTCCTAGTTAGGAAACAAGCCATTAAGCAAGTGTCTTTTCAGCACAATAAAAGCTGCTGGCATACAAACTGAATAAAATTAGGATATAATTTCTTCAGCTGACATACTAGAGTAGACTCTTGCACCCAGTGCTTGGCCTGCAGCACTGTTTCTAGCTATTAGGTGATTAACAGCATCCATCTCTTGCCTCAGCTAGTCTAGCTTTCCTGTACTGACCTTTCGGGGATCTGCTCCCTCTGGAGACATTAACTTTCTTTTCTCCTAACAAACCAAGACACTTTTGCCTTCTAGGCATCAAGAAAAGCTTTGTATTCTACTTGCTTTATATTTGATCTTCATTATTATACATCTTCATTATTGATGCAACATTGGAGAAAATTAGAGGAGAAGTTACTGTACTTGAGCAGAGTGGGTGGGAGCATGATTCTCCAGAGGTCCCTTCCAACCTCAACTATTCTGTGAAATTGTTTTTTTAGATGATTTCACATCATTTCCAAAACATGTTCTTTGGAAACACATACCTCTTCACCTGAACTTTCATGCTTCTATTTCAATGTAGGGCTACCACTACACAAATTTGAAATAGGAATTTTATCTGAGTTCATGTTGATGTCCCATGAGGATTTTCTGACTGTTTTTCACACTCTCAGGCAGTAATGCAAGTCTCCAAACTTTGGATTGTGCAGCTGTTTTAGAAGACTTGAAGCCAGCAGAAAATAGTCACTTTGTTAGTTCAGTTCAGACAATCAGACAAGACGCTTTAAGCTTATTTAAGGTGCACTAGGGGAACAGCAAGGGGAAAAAGACTACACTGAAAGTGGTGGTGTTCAAAGCATTTCATCCCAAGGCAATTAAAGTTCTCAGTTACAGGTCTACTAACACACATAATGAGAATGTGGTATGTGTGCTAAAAGCAACAAATTCAAGAAAGATAGCTCCCCTACATTGTAGGCATTGGTAACTTCCCCAGGAAACTAGGATACACCTGTGCTCAGACATACAAATATCCTCACTGTGTATTTCCAGTTTCTCATCATTTATTTCACATTTTAATCTTCTTGGCAACATCAAGACTTGCTGAACAGTGACTGCAGAAGACAACGAACATTTGAAATTGCGCCAACGGCAAAAAACAATATTGTCAGAGAACAATCATGGTAATCAAGAAAAATCTACTGTCTGGTTTGGAAAATGGCGTGAAGTTAACAGCAGGGTTGATGGGTCTATTTAATTTTTAGCAGAATAAGGCTTCAATTCTCATCTCTCCCTCGCTACTGCTACACAGAATGGAAGAACACAACCAACTGGAATTCTGTATAGGGTGCTGTATAGAAGTGAGCATCTCCGGAGTACACTCAACTACATGCAGCTTTACAGAAATGCATCAGTCCCCTACCAGCTTTATGAACTAGTTACTAAGAAACATAGTAAGAATTCATAAGCGCGGGCCTTCCAAAATGCAGTTAAAATACCACCCAGTTTCTCAGCACACAAAGCCTACTCGTATAGCGCGAACTGTTCAAGAACTCCATACGATCCATCAATCTCCTTTGCATTTAACATTTCCTCACTAAACACAGCGTGCACAGCAAACTTTTACACCACCATTTTGTTATGGAACAGAGTTTGCTGACCAGCAGCATCCAAGTGAACATCGACTGTAGCTTAAATGTTTCCAGGAGCAACACCCAACAGTTCCTTCAGCAAGCCATACCAACAGCGGCCTGTTTGCCTGACTTATTACCATGTTTTGTGGCTCAAAGCAAAGAGAAAGCTGAAGCAGGAACCAACCCTAAATGGAAGGGTCTTGAGGATTCCACTTATACCTGTCCACCTGGCAGGCTGCACCTACTCTGTCAGGAAGGGTTTGAAAAAAATCCTCAAAAGCATTTTGAGGAACAGTCAACAACATTTACAGTTCTTTAATATCTTACCAAAGTGCACAGAAATGCACTGCAGGCCACCCACACTTCGTTACACATGCATTAAGAAGCTTTGGAACAAACCGAGTACTTTAACTGCATGCATTAAGATTTGTCCATATTCATCAGTGAAGAAAACCAGGAAAAGATGTTAGAAGTGGACTAAAAGGAAACGCAAAGGGCTTTGCTTACTATTCAATGCAAAAGCACAGCAGGTTAACTTTCTATGTCAGTGAAAGTGCCTTACTCTTTGCAATCTCAGCTTCTCCTTCTCTGCAGAACTTTTGTGGCATTTCTGAGATACCTGAAATTAGAAAATGCAGTTTTATTGAGCCACATCATTCCCTTTCCATAAGATACTAGAACTTTTAGTTAAAGAACAGCAAGCTTTGTCTGAATTATACATTATTCTTTCAGATTAATATATTCAGTAACATAAGTATTCCTACAGCATAGGATGTAAGTATATAGCTCAAGCGTATCTAATCTCACTGATTTACATTTAAGCCTGAATACATCTAAATGTTTCAGTTTACATTAAGTCCTTGTATTACTAAGTTTTGCATAAACAAATCCCCCTCGTCTACTCAATTCTAAAGCATCATTTACAGTGCAATATTGTGCGCACAAAAACAAAGAGAAGCTAGAGCCACTAACAAATCACTAGAGCATTGCAGAGGACGTATAATTATAGCAAAGTCATTTCCTTGGAGTTAAACTTTTTTGCATCCTATCACTTACAACATTTAGATCTCATTTCCCAAATACAAGGAATATTATCCATATTTTCCACACAGTTTCTTCTCATAATCATAACCCTCTTGCTCTTCCACTAGTACAAGCTTATCAACCCTAAGTTCCCAATGAATCACACTAATTTCTCTTAAAGCTGACATTTCCTCGGGGGAGGGGAGGGGGGGACTTTATGTTTACACAGCCAAAAACAGAACAAAAAAACACCATTCACTAGATCAAATATTTAGTTTGTTAATATTTTTCTTTAAGCATGCTATGGCTAGCTTTCTTGCATCCCTCTCTCCTGCCATTCTCAGTACGAGGTAGCATGTTTATCCCCGAGATTAGAAAACTAGCACATACGAAATGCTTTATTTTCTACACTTGGACAAGTAAGTTTATACAGTGTAAAGCTGTATCAATAGATCCTACATTTTCTGATGCAAAACTATAGCTCCTTGTTGAAAGAACTCAATTTATCAAAGCTGTTTCCACCTAGGAAAACAAACTTACAAGGACAAATAACTGTACAGTACAAGTTTCTCACTTTGGCAAATACAACATGAAGTATTCTACCTTACTTCAAGCAGTGTGAAGCCAGTAACTTGTTTGCATTATATTATGCCAGGAGTCGAGCACTTTTTGTCCTACTGCACTGGATATAGTTCACGCTTGAGTTTAAATATGTATTTCACAGAAGCAAGACTGCAAGTTTTAACAGCCTAAAACTGGTTGTTTTGAGAAAATTCACACAGCAGAAGAAATGGAAGACCTGTCACGTCGTGAAATCCAAGCCCCAGCTAACTTATTGCTTTCTCCTTCAGACCAATGAGATCTTTCCCCTCGCATGTGGCACAGTCTCCCATTAAATCCCTGCGGGGTAGCTGATGAAAAGCTTTCTTAAAAGGCTCAAAATAGCAGAAAGCAATTGTCTCCGGATGACATAACCGGCGAGCCCAAGCCTGCAAGCGGTGCCAGCCCTGCTCAGCACAGCACGTATACTTTCCTGTTCTCCCAATTTGCTCTACCCCTTCACCATCGTTTAAACCACACATTTCACTTTCAGACTCTCACAGGGCAACATCTACCTTCCTGATTTTTCCTCCAGTAACGTAGTTGGAGCAAAACAAATACACAGGCCGCACAGTCCGGACTACCTTTAGGCCAGGCTCGGCTACAGCATCCAAGCACATTCACCAGGACTGCTCTACTTTACGCTTTCTTTGAGGATCAGGCTATTGTGCTTGCTGCAAGAGAAACTCCCACTTCACATCTCAACGGATATATTCTGGAAAAGCCTATTCACTTCTCAACCGTTCAAGTCATGCGATTGTTTGAGCCATCTGTGCAGATAATGCCCTCTTTTAAAGTTTCCCTTGCAAGACAGTGCCAAAAGTCACGATGCTTTCATCAGTCTCTCCATAGGGCCGAGACTCTAAATTGAAACTAATTCCGACTCCAAACCACCAGCTCATGCAGAGCTATCAGTTTAGAGGCGTTCGTCATCGTGATCCAACCTCCACCGGCCAACGGCATCACATGACCCCAGGAGCGCTGAACGTACCCTGACTTTTTCCCTAAGCAACTGCCCATGTCAAATGGTGTACACCTAACAAGATGGCTGACATCACAAGTTTGGCACCCTGAATTCTGAGAAAGGGATAAAGACTCACTTGACTTGTCCTCTGTCCTCAACTGTAAACTTGCAGGTCCTTAAACAATGCTTTAAGTGAAGCTGCACTGCATTTCTATCCCCCGCTTTCAGAAATACAGGGCTTGAAAAGTATCAGCACTGACTTGTAGTGGCAGTGACCAGGATACACTTTCTTCTCTCATAATAATTGGAACAGCTTCACAAAGTACAGAATAGAGGTTGTAAAACATCACTTTGGGACAAAACTGCTTTTGAACACTGCCCATATGCTAATTTCCAAAATGGTAAGTCACAAGGCGTGCACTTCATGATCAATTTGTAAAAATGAATCTGTAATAGAACTTAAAGTTACATTCACACTATGTGAATGTACCAGCAGCTCAAAAGAGCAAGATTTAGATCCTTTAGCTAAAGGGTTTAAAGGAAGATTCAAAAGGGTAATAGTTCAGTTACAACATGAATAAATTGGCAACACTTTCCAGACACTTCCCATAAGCTTTGTGAATATCCTAGTCATCCTTTCCACTATAAGCACAGGAGACAATACTACCTACCTACAATGAAGTAACATTTAGAAAACAACCCAAGAAAAGAGACCAACCTTCCTAATAGGCGTTGAGACAGCTAAAGGACTAGAATTTCTCTTTGTTTCCGCAGCAGGCTGTGCCTCAGGTGAGCTCACAGAGTGAGAACTTAAGGAGGAATTAGTAAGTACAGAGTCTCCTTCATGGGACGATTCCATAGTCTCATTTTCTGATGTGACGCTTCCATCCAGAGAAGCAACTTGGGAAGATTTTGCAGTCATAATATCCTCCAGGAGCACTACAGGCATCTTCCCCTTAAATATGACATCCTTCAGTTCACCCTGATTGATCTTCGTGCTTTCCAAGTTGTTACACCCTACTAACCCAGAGCAAGACTGGATTCCATCTACCAATTCTTCATCTTTATTTGCTACAGCTTCACATGGTGCATCAGTCTCCATTGAATCATCCATTTGGCTATTCTGAGTGGAACTCATGCAACTCGACTGGTTTCTATCTTTTTCTAGCATGCCATTAGTTATACCTACAGATGAAGATGCTTCTGAGTCTAAATTAATATGGTCCACATCATCACTTAGTCTGTGGCTAGAGTCCTTTGTCAGGTCAATGATGATTACAGTTTCATTTGTGTTATGTTTTGTGTTTTTCTGTATAAAGTGATCTAACGGACCCTTTCCGTTAACGAGTTTCGGAGCAAAATTCACATCTGAATCCAACTGGCAGTTGTTCTCCACATTGTCCAGGGACGCACGTGACTTATCTAGAGAGGAATCCTTATTTGGGCCAAAACCACTTTGTGAACTCTTTACTTTTTTGACTTCTGAATCCGCATCGTATTTTTCCTTTGGTACAGGATTCAAGCGCTTGAAAGGCAACCGGGCTGAAACAATAACATTTCACTATTTTAGTCACATTGTATAAACCCACGGGGGGGGGGGGGTACAGGGACAAACACTGAGATGTTCAGTGAGTTCTTAAACACAAGAGCAGAAACTGATGAGCCAGGAAGGGAGAGTTTATTACTGCAAACGCAATCTATCGTGCAAGACTAGGCCTGACGCGTTTTAAAGCGTTAAGACCCCACTGAGTGAGACAGGCACCTTCGCCGAAGCCTTACCTTGCACAAGCTTCCGCGGGGGAACAACCGCTTTGTCTCGGCACTCCATGGCTGCAAGGGAAAAACACCAGTGACGCGTTTCGGCTTAGCCACCTGCTTCCCAGGGGCGCCCGGGCTCCGGCGACCCCGACGCCCCTCCCCAGCACGCAGGGCAGGGCGCGGACGGGGCTGCCCCGCCACACAAAGGCGCAGGGGCGAGCCCGGCCGCCACCCGGTGCCCCGAGGGGGTCTGGCCACCCCCGAGCAGCGGCGCCCGCGGCGGGGAGCGGGACACCGGGCCGCGACGGCGGCGGCAGCAGGCCCGACACCTCCCTTTGTTACCGCAGGAGGCCCCAGCGCACCCGCGGGGAACCGCCGCAGGCCGGCGGGGCCGAGCGCGCCGCCCCGGGGCCCCGCGGCCCCCCCTACCTGCCATGGGCGGGTGCGGCGGCGCCCGCCGCTCCCTCCAGCGGCGGCGGCGACCCGGCCCGGTCCCCTCTCGCCCCGCCCCGGCGGCTCCCGCTCGTATTTGGCGGGAGCCGGGGCGACCCCGCGCCTCGCCGCGCTGATAGGCGGAGCGCGCCCCACGTGACGCGCCCTTCCGCCCGCTCCGCCTCCGCGCCCGCCGCCCAAGTCTCGCGAGAAGACCGCCTCGCCAGGCGGAGGGAGGCCCGGCGCTTGCCCGCCTCGCTGCCTTCCGATTGGCCAGAGGGACGGCCGCAGCTGATTGGCGCGGGCGGCTGTCAGTCTGGCCCGATGCGCAGAGCTGATTGGCTGGCTGCGGGAGGCTCCAGCTGGATCTTCACGCCTGGCCTCGGGGCAGCCTCGGGATGCGGCCCCGGAGACAGGCCCCGGAGAGGTCGGAGCGGCCTTTCCGCAGCGCCGGGCAGCGGGGAGGACCCGGCCGCCGCGCCGCGCCACGCCGCGCCGTCAAGGGGGCGAGAGCCAAAGCGCGAAATGGCGGCGGCAGTGGCCAATGAGCGAGCGCCTTCCCGGCGCGCACCTCCTCCACGCGGGGGGAGGGGGGAGCGAAGACGCTGCCGCAAGGGCCTCTGGGAGCTGCAGTTCGGCGGCGGCTGCTTGGCGCAAAGTCCGCTGGGAGTTGTAGTCGCCCCCTTGCCTCTCCTAGCGCTGTGGCAGGCTCTGGGGGGGGAGGCACAGCTTGTCCCCACACGCGCCATCACCCCCAGACCTCGGCCCGCCACCCCTTGACCCCCGTGCTGCTCTGCCCCGGGTGGTGTGGGACCCGGCGCCCCACCACAGGCCTGCTGGGGAGTAGCCGTTGTGCGGCCGCCCAGGCCATGGCCGCTCGCTCACAGCCCTTGCGCCCTGGCCTGCCCGCCCGCCTGTGCCTCCCCGGGACCAGCTCCATCCTCGGGGGTGATGCTGGTCGGCAGGGCTGCAGGGCCCCTCGGTGCTCGCCGAGCTGCTACTGTCACCTCTCTTCCATTTGCTTTCTTGCCTCTCCTCAAGGACAGAGCGTGAGCACTGCGGTGCCTTGCTCTGGCAGGTTTAGGAGTTTACTCTCAATATTCCGCTACTGAAAGTATTTTTTGCTTTACGTTTGTAAATGTGCATAATGGTCCATAGCAGAGCAGGTAGCGCAGAGAAATGTAGCTGAAGGGTGGGAGTGAAACCTGTTAGGGCTCCGGAGAGAGCCCCCCCGCTGCTGAGAAAGCACTGTCTCCCGCACAGGTGGCTTGTACCCGTTTCCTGTGGAAAGTTACGTTGGACCACAGCCGTCGAGCAGCCAACGACGGTTTTCACCCCACAGGATGAAGCGGGCTTCCGACAGCCCGGGCTCATGCCGCGAGGCAAGAGCAGAGCCCGCGAGGCGGATCGGTGACCGCAGGAGAGGCCCTGTGACCCGCCGCAGGCCTCAGCTGCCGGGGCGGAGGGGACGGTGTCCCTGGCCGTAAAGCGCAGCAGACGCGACGCGCTGGGCGGCAGGTGCGCCGCCACCGCCGAGTCTCAGCCGACGTAGCTGCGATAGGGAAACACGCGGGGCAGGGCAACGCGCCTCGGGATAAGCTCCCGGTGCCTGGGACGTGCGGCCCGGGGAGTGGCCGCGCTACCGCGACACAACCGCCTCCCTCGCGACCTGCGCCTGGCGCCTGCGCCGGCAGGGGGCGGGGCGGAGCAGGGCGGCGCTCTAGCCGCGCTCCTCTCTGTGGTGGCGGCGGCGGCGCCCCGCCGGGCCGGCAGGGGGCGGGGCGGAGCAGGCGGCGCTCTAGCCGCGCTCCGCTCTGTGGCGGCGGCGGCGCCCCGCCGGGCCGGCAGGGGGCGCGGCGGCGGCGGGGCGGGTCCCACGGGGCGGCGCGAGGCGGGACGGGACGGGACAGGACGGGACGCGGCGCTTCCTGGCGGCGGAAGCGGCAGCGGCCGGGCCGGGCTGGGCTCCGCGCGCCCGCTGTGTCCGTGCGCGGCCGGCAGAGGCGGCAGCATGTCGGTGGCGGGGCTGAAGAAGCAGTTCTACAAGGCGAGCCAGGTGAGGCCCGGCCCCCGCCGTTATCCCCCCCCCCCCGGTGTCCCGGCCCGGTGCCGCTACCCCTCCTTGCCCCTGTCACCTCCCCCGGCTTGGTGCCAGCCGTTATTCCCGGTGCCCCCGGTATCCCGGTGCGGTGCCGGGGCCTCTCCGTCTGACAGCCCGCCGTTACTCCCGGACCGGTGCCGGTACCCGTCCGCGTGCCGGTGTCCGCTGCTCCCTCCCCGGTACCGGGGTCCGGTGTCGCCGCTGTCCCCTCCCGGTGGCTCCGGCGGGGCGATCCCGCAGCCGCGGGGAGGCCGAGGGCCGCTGGCGCGGGGCGACATGGCGGAGCCTCCCCGCTCCGGCCGCCCGCCGCCCTCCGAGCTCGCCCGACGCCTGGGCCGAGCTGGCAGCAGACGGGGATGCGGCCCCGGTCCCGGCGCGGCCATCGCCGCGGTCCCCGTCTTCGCCCATCGGCGCGACGCTAGCGGGGACACGGCCGCTCGTTTCGCGCTGGCGGATCCCGGCGTCGCGATGCCGGCAGGTTGGCCGCCGCTTTCTAGCAGCGCTCGAAGTCGTCTTTCCAGGTCGGTGTCACAGCGCAGACGTGCTGCTCCCATCTGTCAGAGAGGGACGACGTCCCCAACATGACTGCGGGATGGAGGGAGCTTGTTCTGTGTCCAAAACCTTGCCGCGAGCGAGCCGCGGCCGTTCGACAGGCGCCAGGCGCCAGGGCAGCGACAGATCAGCACGGCGCGGAGCCTCGGGCCGCGAGATGCCCTTGCGCTAGACATCAAGTCGGCGTATGGCTTCCAGGAGCGAAAAAACAAAAAAAGCAAAGGCTGAAATTCTGCAGCAGAGCAGAATTCGGGCCCGGAAGGTGAGGTCGTGGCTGGGGATCGCCGGCCCTCTTTAACCCCGGCCTGGCAGAGAGCAGCTGCAGCCTAACCTCAGGAAGCTCCCGCTTCCTTGATAGTAGCTGGCATCGGGACCGGGAAAGGATTTTGCGGTTTGCAGGGCGAGGGTGTCCAGCTTCTCAGCCTGCGGATGTGCTGCGCAGGAAATGGAGGCCTGGCGATGCTGGGAAAACTGTCAGGGGTGCAATTTTTTACTGATTTATTGGCCAAATGAAACCATTTAAAATCTTCCTTAATTGATAGTTCAAAGCGACGCTCCTGAAGTAAAAAGCGTGTTTACAGCTGCGTAAAAAGTGGATCTTAGGTACGGCTCCTCGCGGCTCGGCAGTGGGCTGACGCTCCCCGGCTCAACGCAGGGGAATTGGCGTCTAACGCGGTTCGCAAACGCTTCGTCCCCCCTCCTCTGCGTTACGGCTGGCCGTTCCCCCTCCCTCCCTCCCTGAGCGGTTACCCTGGTGCTTATCGATGCTTCCGAAACTAACGCTTGGGATTTCTTTTTTTAACATATTTTTTGGAGTGAAGCAGGAATCAGCAAAACTTCCTGACGAAAAACACCGCTCTGGCTTTCCCCAATTACTGCTTTAGTGCCCCTGTTTTAAATTTAAGACAGATGAATTTTGTACTGATCTACCAATAGGCTCTGTATGTTTTCCAGGCGTAGCGTTTCAACGCTTCCGAGCTTGGTCCAAATATGTTTGCTACGTGTGTTGCCTCCTTTCTTGGCTGTATTTATGTAAAAGCATTTTGCTTAAACAGCAAAGCAAAATAATAGATTCCTTAAGTCGTTCCCCCATCCCCTTTCTCACAGCGGCAAAGCAATCCCCTGCATCATGTTTTTTACAACTTCCCAGGGAAAGGTTGTGCTGAAAATTTGTTGTTGGAGCATTTTACTCGTGCAGATCTGCAGTGTTGTCGTGGCAGGGCAATTAGAGGTGAAAGCTCATCTGTGAGTCAAAAGTAACGTGATTCTGAAGTCTAAATATGTCATCCTAAAACATCTGATAAAAGCTTTCAGCAAGGGAATTATTTTAAACTGAGGTAAATTCACAGGTGGCCTTTGCAGGTGTTTTTATGTTACATATGTAATTTTTTTTGAAAGGAACTCTTCTAGTTGCTTGGGGAAAATCAAACTCAGTGAGGTTCTTTGGTAAGAGGTGGCCCAAATATCCAACTTGGTGGCCTGTTTGTGTATCGTGTGTGTAGGCACGTACTTTATTTGAACACTTAGACACTGCATTCAAGGGCGATATTAAAACGTGGGAGATAAGGAGCATGTGCAATTGCACCTTGAGTTCTCTTGCGGCTCTTGTTGCTGCAGGGTTTTGGAAGCTGATTTAATCTGAACAAATCGAGTTTAACGCGAGGCTTGCTGCCAACATTCGTGGTACGATTGCAGAAGTGAATTGCACACTTTGCAGGGAAGCAGAGGAAGGCAGTCTGCTTTCCGAGGATAGTCCCTGCTGGCTCCTTCGGAGCATCCCGGTGACTGGGACGCAGAGAAGCATCTGAGCTTTTAGACATTCTTTTTCTGCGATCTGGGAGCGATTGGTCCCAGTTCTACCATTTTCCTGCGTTCTCCTCCTCCACGTTCCCTTCTCACCCTTCTTCCCCCTCCTTCCACCAGTCCCACTCTTGCACTCCTTGGCTGAAGGAGAAGGAAGATTAGTTATTTTTTGGCTCTCTTAAAGGTGTTAGGTGCTGCCAAACCCAAACATGTGGAAGATTTTTCCTAAAATGTTGCGTTTAATTCCGTGTCTGTTGTTAATTGAAGGAGAACGTAGCCAGGACCGAGGCCTGCGAGGACCATCTCAGAAAATCGATGTTGCTGCAGCGGCGGGTGTGGGATTTCCCCCCTCGCCTCCCAGCGAGAAGAGGCTGCCAGTTCAGCCTCCTCCGGAGCCAGAGGGAGCAGGGTGGTGCTGCGGGCGGCGGAGAGGGCTTGGTCCTGCGCTCCTGCCCTCGGGAGGGCCTGACTTGTCTGGTTCCTGTGGGTCTGCGTGCTCCCTGGGTGAGGCTGCCAGGCGCCCACACGCAGCAGAGCGCCAAGATGGTATCCTGCAGAAAGAGCCCTGCTTGCAAATGCTGCAGATGGTGAACAGTTCTGCGTGCGCGTCCAGAACAGGTTTTGCTAGTTCGCAGTGAAATGTTCTTTTTTAAAAAAGAAAAGAAAAAATCCTGTAGAAAACATTTTCCCAAGAGGGAGGGGGAGAAACAACAGCATCTTTGAGTTCCAGCACCGTGAGCCAGGAGCGAGGTGGGAAGTGACGCTGCAGCCTCCGTCAGCGCCAGGGATGTGAGACCTGGCCAGTCCCGGGCTCCGTCCGGCCTTGACCCAACGGTGGCCGCTCAGGTACAAAGGAGGGGGCAAAACCCTGTGGTGGAGAAGTGGCTTCGCTTGCGCCATTTGCTTTTCTTGGAGCCTCGATCCAAGTCCTGAAGCACAATGTTTAACATCCGCCAGACTTTCCATTAACCGCAATAACGTGATACGCTTGGTGGAGAGACAAGCTGGGCAGGCAGGGCAAAGAAACAGCAGTGCCTCTGCTCTTCCTCGGTGAGGCTGGTGCTTAGAGCCGAGGGCGTTTGTGGGTTTGGTGCTCCTTAGCCGTAGAACAGCAGCGCTAGCTGCTATCAGCGGGTTATCTACCACCGCTCCGAAGGGACAAGCCCTAGGGTGGAGGCAGCGCTGTCGGGGTGTGATACTGGTGAAGGAGTCGCCTCCCTCCGCGAGAGCCGAACTGCCTCTCGCTACCCGGCAGTCGTGCCCTGCGTGACACCGCCGAGGTTGGAAAAGCGGCGCGGCCCTTCTCGCTAGGGACGGGTCTGATCCGGGGAACGGTACCGTGCCGGCGGTGGCCACATCAGCACAGTATCACCGTGCCTCCCAGCTCGGCTGATGCTGACTCAGGCGAACGAGGGGCCCTTCGGAGGCCGTACCGTGAGCGCAGGCTGCTGCATGTAGCTGGCTCCAAGAGAAGCCTCCTCTCCCTGCTGCTAGGGCAGGAGGGCTGCTCTGCTTTGAGCAGAAGGAACTTGCCAAACGCCCTTCTGGCGACGCGTTAGACCCGTTTTTGCATTAGTGGACATGCCGGTGGTTCGGTTTGGAGAGCAGGTGCAGCCTAAGCAAGGGTTGCGCTCTCCGCCTGGAAAGGCGGCGTCGCTCTTCTAAAAACAAGCTGGCGTTCAGCCCTAGGCGCCGGTGTCATGCGGAATGGCATTAGCGTCCTCCAAGGTCTGTGTGGTCTGAGCCTTGCTAAACCTGCCCAGGCTTAAACCGGGGGGGCAAACAACAGGTTGTCTTCTGCTGCGTCTGGGGGACCTGCTTCCCTGCCGCTGGCTGCCTGCCCCCGGAGCTTGTGATCTCCAGCCGCAGGTCACAGCGGCAAGTAGTGGTTGTGTCAAAAGCTGCAGTATGTCGCGTAGAAAGGCAGCCCTCCGCGCTGTAAGATAACATCCTCTTCCCTTTCCAGGGTTTGAGGAGCGAGGACAGTTAGTCCTGGCCTGAGACAAAGACCAGCAATCTCCTCCTCCACACGTGAAATACAAAGGCTGTTTTCGGAGAGGGGGAGAAGCGAGTGCTAATTAAAACCAACGAGCCCTTGACATACACGCTCTTTCCTGAGTTTGGTGACTGCTCTCAAGGCTTCTGAGGATGCTTTTGAACATGAATAGGTAGCGCTTTCTTTCCGCCTGGTCTGAGAGCTCAGGATATGCTTGGTAGCTTACGATGGTTGTTTCACCCCAGAAGGGTCAAGCAGTTTCCAAGCCCTGTGCGCTTGTAGCGCGTGTTGTCCAGCCAGTTGATAATGAGTCCTGAGAACCTCCTGCCCCTCCACTTGGCGCCCAGGTATTGCGCCGCGGCGGTGTCTGCTTAAAAGGCTGAAGCAGATGAATCTGGTCCTAGACGTGCTGCAGGAGGGCTGTTTTGTGGCTGGGGGAGAGAGTGCAGCTGGCAGGGCGGATGCTCTCTCTCCTTCCCTTTGGCCTTCTCGGGATTTTGCTCAGAAGATGCCTTTCCGCTCGCTTCCTTTGCTCTGCGTGCAGCTGGACGGTGGGTTTCTCTGGCTGTCACAAACATGCTGTGCAGCATGGGCTCCCCCGCTAGAAGGGAAACGGGCTGTGCGGCATGCAGGATAACCTTTTAGATTGGAAAACAAAACCCACGGAGGCCTATTTCCCTGGCCAGCGCTCGTCTGTCAGTGCCCTGTCTTGCTACCGATGTTTTGGGTTGTGCCTGCCCTCCAGCTGTAGGTTTCTCCTGCTCTTTGGAGCCTGCCGCACCTGGAGTTTTTTATGCACATTTTGGCTCAAACTAACCGTTGGCAGAGTTGAGGCCGTGGATGACACAAGGATGGAGTTAAGCTGCCAACTCCAAGAGCGGTGGAGACGCAGGGCCGTGCTCCCGTTGCTGAACGTGCTACGGGGCAGTTACCAGCGCAGCAGTGGCGAGCAGCAAGGCAGAGCTACCTCCACCTGCTGCTGCTCCTTGGTGGTCTGTGCTCTGCAGTGACATGAGAACTTCACGCTGGCTTCGCTTGAATCCTCCAGCAAACAGTCGGGCCAGGAGTGGAGCCAAAATGCACTGAGTGGTGGTTTTTCAGCTGTCCCGTGCACCTGGGAGCTGCAAGGCGCTCATGCGTGCAGACGGTGGCCTAGACACGGCAAAGGGGCTGGCTGGGCACGTCTGCGAGTGAAGTCCTTGTACAGCAGGCAGGGAAGCTCTTGCTACTACAGCGGGGTGAAGACTTCGCCCAGGAGAGCACCGGAGCTGCCAGTGGAGAAGCCAGGCCCGGGGAGTGGGTTTGAGGTGCTGTTTCAGGCTCGCGTGTTTTTTGAGCAGTTCTGGTGAACTTTCCGCTGGTGCACAGGACAAACCCCCGTACTGTGCCACCTCCAAGCAAGTCTCAGCCCATCCCTCAGAGATGCCGTCTGAGGAGCAAGAGGAGATCTTCCAAGCAGGTCACTCCTTGGCTTTTCTGCTGCGTTTGCTGACTCAGAGGCGGTCGCGGCAGCTTGCAGACAGCGATGCTTTACCTTGATGCTCCAGTTGGTCTGTTCAATTCAGAGCAGAAGGAGTTTCTGCAGTAGGCTGCCTTCAGTTCTGTCTTGTTCTCATAACAATATGTATATGAGCTTCTCTTTTGATTATGTTGTGTTTCCTTCTTGTTTCAAACCCAGAAGAACAAATCCTTTGATTTTTCCTTGCAAGTCTCTCCTCAGGACTGGGAGAAGTCACCTCCAGGCAGCTCAGGGCCACGCTTGATGTAGGAAGTGCTGTTGGGTGGTGACAAAGGCAGAGCAGAGGTTGGATGTCGTGGTGGCACGAAGAACAGGTAATTCCTGAAGAAGCAGTTGGCAGCATAAGTGCCTTATCTATAAATGAGAATTTGAACTAGGGAGTCAAGGGATTCTGCTGATTCCTGCCAGACTCCCGCGGTACCCGGTGTTTATTCTATTAATATTAACCTGGGCCAGAGTCCCCTGCAGCCTCCCTGGTTTGTCTTTGAACATTAACGTGCTCCTGAGGCGGAGGGCTGGAGGAGAGCCGGGTTCGTTCGGGCGCAGCGCGACGTCCCGTGCGCGGCGAGGCAGTCGCGCGGTGCACGACGAGCCAGGCAGGGCCCAGGGAGGGAGGGAGCCTTGTTCAGCCCTCGGCCTCAGCCGTGTCGTAGCCGTCATCCTCACCTGACGTGCCGCAGCCCTGAGCTCTTTGCTGTCGCTGGGGATCGGTGCTTAGATGATGCATGTGTTTGCAGAGCCGTGTACGGCCGGTGAAAAAGTGGGGGAAGGACAGACGTCCTCTGCTCTCGGCAAACTGAGCGAAGGGGACTGGACCTGGCAAATGCTTCCTCCTGCCCTGGGAGATAACGACACGCTTGTATAAATGCCTGCTGTCACGCCTGGCTAAAAACACTGCGTGCAGGGTACTTTTAATATTAATGCCCTCTCCTGCCTCGCGTGACTCGTCATCGGTGAAATACCTGGTATGGCAACATTGTTTTGGTGGTTAATTATTGTCGGAGCTGAGCTGGGCAGCCCCCGGAATGGGGCAGTTTGGAGCTTTCTCAGTATTGTTCAGCCTGTCTGGAGTCGCAGGCAGGGGGTGGATCATGTCTCTGTATCCGTTACTTTAACGTGGCTTTTTAATTTTTTTTTTTTTTAAGATTGCTTTCCCAGCCATCAGGCTCTAATAGTATGAGAGCTCTGTTTCTCGAAGGCAAAGACAGAAAACGGAGGTGGAAAACTCCAGCTCTCCGTACCCTGCCTGGTTTACCCCCCTCCTCGTTTTTAATGTTAAACAGGGAAAGTATTATCCTGTGTTTACAGCTGGGGGAATCTGGGACGCAGGAAGGATACGTGACTCACTCAAGGCTGTGGAGGAATCGTGCGGAATTCAGGAGCGCTGATTCCTCGTCCTCATCTCGCTCCGCGTGGCAATGCCTGCCTGCATTGGGGCTTTCTGTCTAAAATTATTTATTTATCTAACTGTCTGTTTAACAGGTTAGGTTATGGGTGAACTATTGAAAGCGTAAGAAGCAGGACAGTGCCGAGGGGGATGGTTTCTGGATGCCGTGGAAGGAAATCCTTCCTCCCACTTCTCCCTGCCAATACTTTCCTCCTGGGAAAGAGCAAAATACGGATGAGATCAGGCAGGCTGGCTTGTAAAAGCTGAATCATTTCTTTCGCACATTTTTTTTTGTTCCTTCTCTTCCCCCATTCCTACATATGCCGGTGCCTTTTGCCAGGGCTCGGAGCACCGTCCCACCCCCAGCAGATGGGTGGCGAACCCGGAGAGACGGCAAAGCGCGGCGCAGAGGGGCTGCGGGAGGCTTGGCCGCGCTGGGAGCAGGGCGGATAATCGCGGCCAGGGTCGCAGAAGCGCTAGCGTGAAAGGCGAGGCGCCGCTGCAGGCTGCCTCGACGTGCCGGGCGCCCCTCGAGGGGAGGCTGCAGCCTCTTTTGCAGAAGTCGGCGTTAGCTGAGGGGAAGCGGTTCCCCGTTTGTGCCCCTCCGGTGCCGAGGGAGCAGCTGCGCCTCTGGGTCTGTGAGCGTGTTCGGTGGGAGGAAGAGTCGGCTCCCTTCAACGCCTCCCCCCACGCTCCTTCCAACAGCCCATGCCGTATGGGAGCTTTTCTCCTGCACCAACCGGCTGAGGTTTACAGCACGGGGTCTTGCAGAGAGCTGAAAGACTCATATGAAGAGCGCACTAGGAAAGATCTTTTGGGTGATCTTGCTAGAAAACACGGGGGAGAGTTGGTGTGCGCGCTGTGCGCGGCGTGGGGTGCGAGGAGGTTCTTGCAGTGCCTGCCCGGAGCTGAGCCGGTGGCAGCCGCGTGGATGCGGCGTGTCCCTGCCCCTTCCCCCTTGCACCGCTCAAGCCAGCTGCCAAACTCCTGAAAAGGTCGCAAACAGAATAAATCCCTAATGCAGAAGGTCTTGGGTTTGTAAGGGCAGCTGAACTCGCGTGCACGGAGGCTCGGTGGCGCTGATGCTGTTTCAGGAGATGCCTGGGGCGCGGAGGGCTGTGCTGCCGGCCTTGCCATCTTCTTTTGCCACTTGCCGATTAAATCGTTGGCCCGGCCTGAGAAGTCCGGGGCCCGGAGCCGTTGGTCCGCCGTGGCCTTTTGCATCGTTCTGCAGAGCCGTGCCCTCCCAGGCTGCATCCCTCGCTGCCGCCGCGTGTCCCCGGCCGTGAGTCAGACCCTGCGGCTGGGGAGCAGGTGAGTCACGTCCGTGCCTAGCCTGAGCCAACGGGGAAGGATCCGGCCCCTTCGGGCTAGAAATGCCCCGTGGCATCGCTGAGCCTCTCTCGTAACAAGCTTCCGCGCGACATGACTTAGCATGAGTTTCAGCCCCCTCTTGGCCTTGATTATAAAAGCAATAATTTATAGGGGTGCGAGGGTTTCCGTCGAGGTGCCTGTGGACCTGCCTTGCCGCGGCCGGAGAGTCCGTGGAGAGCCGGGCTGCTCGCTCTCCCAGGAGAAGCCTCCTAGCCTGCGGCGTGCGTAGTTAGCTTTGGTGCCGATACCTCCTCGCTAGAGCCTGTCTTTTGCTTTTGAAGCCACTGGGAATTTTGGGAATCTTCCTATCTCACGTTAACTGGCTATTAATAACACTCGTGATAATGTCACTAATTAGCTTGCTCTTCTGCTTGGGGAAAAAAAAAAAAAGAGTTAAGCACATCTCCATAATGAAATTCCGTCTTTCAGACAGAGGATAAAATTTGCATGATTAAAGCTTTGAAGGGCTTTTTCTAATTGAGGAAAATGCTTCATAATTCATCTAAGAATTTGCAAACCAGGCTGTGTGTTCTTTTTGGCCCAGGCTTTATTCAGCTGTGATAATTTACTAACCATTTTCTTGACCAAATTTGTTTTGGCTTTACAGGACTAGCTATATTTAAACGTAATCTTGCCACCTTCACGATAAATTAGGCAGAAAAAGGGTGAACAATTATCCACCCCCAAAGCAAATCCACTGAGTAAGAAGGTGCTGTTCTTGCCAAAAGTTCCCCTCCCACCTCGATCTTCTTCACTTTGTAGCTAAATGGTGAAGCATTTAAAAAGCATCTTGTTTGTCGCTGACGCGTGTCAGTGCACATGCTTTTGGGTGGACTTATGGGGCATTGGGCAGGCTCAGATCTGGAGCGCCAGATGTTGCTCTTCTCATCATAGCCAGATGAGCTATTCTCATCTACAGTAAAGCTCCTCCTAATTGTATTGAATGAATTTTAAAGACCGAGGGAACCTGCATTTTGGGCTCGAAAGGGATAATATAATCTGAACGTTAGCTGCCACAATTCCTGATGCACCTACTGCTCTAGCCGCAAGGCACGAAAGCGGTAGTGATGCATCGATAGTGTCATCTTCAGACTAAAGCTGAACTGCAAAGGGCTGGCAGAGCTTTTCCCATTTAAACAATTCCAAAATGAGCCTTGGCAAGCGTCACTGGTATGTGGCAAGAAAAGCGCATGGCTTCAGCATCATCCCGTAGGGGCTGAAAGCCCGGCGGAGCACCTGGATGCGGAGAAGTCCCCCGTGCCAAGCTCTTCGAGGAACCGGCACGGGAGAGGGGGCTGATCCGGCCCGTCGCACCGTTGCCGCGTTGTTCCCTGCTGCAGTCTCACGAAGGCCTGTTCCCTCGTTCCCCCTCTCCTTTTCCTTAGGATGCTGTGCTCCGGTCTGATAGCCGCTAAGCTTTTCCTAGTATTCAGGTTAACAAAGGAAAGTGTATATTTATAGCAGCCTGAATTATTTCTCTGCCTCTTTGATGTCTGTGTGCGCCGAGATGCCATTAGGCCCGTCCTGTAGCTCTCGTTTGGCTAACGCTCTCCGTATGACGACGGGGATGTTACAAGCGCTCAGCCCAGACCTCTCGCTGCTGCCCTTAACGTCCGCAAGAGGGGTTTTGCCTTCCTTTTTAAAGAGTTGAGCTACTGCCGAAGTTTTCAATCTCGCCGTGTCGGTAAACCTGTCTGGTTCCTCACCTTGACTCTTCCCTGAACTCACTAGTGCCGTCTCCCATCTCAAACCGAATGCCACCATGGCCGGAGCAGCTTCCCGCACAGCTGCTTTCCAGCGCGGCCCGTCGGCCTGCTTCGGTCTCATCACGCTGCAGATCGGGACGTTCTTCTGCCTCCTCCTCGGTTCTCAGCTAGGGCCTGGGCTCTGTGGCTGTTCGGGGCTTTTGCTTGGTGATGCCGGGGGGTCCTGTGCCCCGGGGGAAGTGTTTTCCATGTGCCTCGGTTTGCACAGGAGCCCAAGTTCTGTCCGCTGCTATTTCCAAGCGCTCCTCACAGGTTGCCCTGTGGCCGTTGTGTTTTCCCTGGAGAGGTACCGGTGTTGTAAGCCCTCCTGAGTACAGCTTTCCTTTTTTTTTTTTTCTTTTTTTTCCATTGCTTTCTGCGTAATCCTTAGGAGCAGCGCGTGGGCTGCAGGTGGACTGCTGGTGCTGATCCTGCATACGCTGGCAGAGGACGGGGCCTCAGCTTGTTGTCCGCCTTGGCTTGTCATTGAAGCTGTGCTAGTATCTGGCAAAGGAGGCAAGCGGAAACCAGTGCTTGTGATTACCCGGAGGCACTTCAGTGACAATATTTTGTGCTTTTATGCCATATCTAATGAGCAGCTTGGAGCATCCGCCCCGCTTTTCCCCCAGGTGCGCAAACGGCTGGTGCAGTTGCTGGGAAATGATTGCTCAGCAAATCTGGAAAAGTCAGGCCAGAATTAACTCGGGCTCTTCCGAGAGCCTCGTGGCCTAATGGGACGCAGGGAGGCCGGGCAGGAAATCTGAATGCAAGGCAAATATTCCATGTTTCCCCTCGGTTTAGAGTGCTTCCTCCTGTAAACTGCTACAGTCGTGGCAAATGGGCAAAGAGAAGAGCAATGCCAGTGCGAGAGAGGAGTTTTTGTTTTCGCTGTTAACTTGACCCAAATTTTTTGTTTTTCTAGCTGAATAGAAATTATGTCTCATTTGGTACAGAGCATGAGAGAAGTAACTAATAATAGGGGAAGATGTTTCTGATGCAGATCGGTACTGCTGACTGTTGGGAGGTGCCCGCTTTCATGCGGTAAGAGCATTTTGAGTGTCTACCCAGAATTAGCGATAAGCATTGAAACTTCCTCTTCTCCGGTGTGAAACTCCTTTTAAAGCGGCGTTGTGCCCTTTCTGCAAACTAGCCCCGGTGCCCTTTCCTGGCTCGGCATTAGCCAAGGCGAGGCCGAGCTGTCGGCGTCTATTCAGGCAAGGAAAAGGAGGCAGCATTTCTCTCCTGGTGAAAGAGTAGCTTGGAGAGCAGTGAGACGCTGACAAGCACGAAACGCTCTTGGAAAGGCTTTTTGTGCGTGTAATGGGCAGCCGGCGAGCAGAGAGGGGATTTGGAGAGCGTGAAGGAGCCGAGGGTGGGCCCCTGGGTCGGGTCAGGGTTGTGGGGCTGATGATGCAGCAAGTTGTTTCTGGAAGCGTTTTTACACTGCAGGTACGTTAAGTCCAGGGCGGCTTTGCTGGATGCCGTCTCCCCGCGAGAGCCGGCCGGGCCCTTTTGGAGATCGACGCTGAGGCAGAGCAGGACCAAGGGCCTTATAAACAGGGATCACAGCTAGGATTTTAAATCCTGCCGTCACGCCGCAGGCAGGGAAAGGACGAACGCCCTGAGCAAGCAGGCAGTGGCTGCATTGCAGCGTACATGCCCTTCTCCAGCCTCAGCTCTGCGTGTCTGGCCTGCTGGCTCCTACTTAAGTTACATTTTTTTAATGCATGCTGTCCTCATTCCTCCGAGCCCATCTGCTGGATGGAGATGAGTCATTCGATAGTGCTCTGAGTAGGTGATTTGACAGGTGGCTCCCTAGAAAGCTGCCTTTGCATGCGGCAGCTCTTTCTCTGCGGTTCCTATATGATGAGCTTACAACCTGGGGTCACTTTGAAGATGTTCTGCTTTGTCAGGAGGGAAGGGCAGGAGCTCTGCGCCGTTCTGTGCCGACCTTCCTGTCCCTCTTGCTGCAAATCAAGGCAGTCGTGCTCTGGCGCAGGGTAGAGAGCAGCCAGATCCCGTTTCAGATGGTTAAGGGGGTGGATGGCTCCGTTTGTCCCTAGACACGTTTCTGTAGTGCACGGGGCTGAAGGTAGCGGCATCACCTCTACGTGCGTTGGCACGAGTACGCGCTGGTGCTTGGGCGATAAGTCTCAGAAGGGACTAGCCCTTTCCTTCAAGGAAGGAAACAGGAGGAGGAAAGGCAAGGAGGTTCAGGAAGAGATTGAGGGCTGGGGAATGGAGTAGAAATGCTAACGCAAGCTGTTTAGCAGGGACACTCGGCGCTGCAGGTGCTGGAGGAGCTGTGAGGTCCGTGTGCCCAGAAATTGGGCAGATCAGTGGCAGGGTGGACACTAGGAACCGGCCATGGTGGCTCGCTCCGCAGGGCAGGAAGGGGAGACCTCCGGCTTCTGCTCCCATTTCTCCGATTTGCCCTGCCCTTCCAAGGCCGCCCCGGGACGTGGGAAACGGTGAGATGGGCTCTGTCAAGTCACAGCAGGCTTCTGCTTTTAGCTCTGCTGCAAACCTGCTCTTCACAGTAGGCAAATCACTTCCTCTCGTACTCTTTCCCCTCCTAGCGCTCGTCAGTCTTCTCTGTTTAGAGCAGCAACTTTTAGGGGTGAGAAAGTCCAGTGGGTGCAAATCTAGTGCCCAGCCTCGCGAGGACCCCAGGAGCTGCTGTTCGGAGCACGGGGGTTCGCCAAGGCATCTGCCTTCCTCTTCGTCGGAGGCACAGCAGAGATGTTCGTCCCTTATTCCACGCCATAAACACTTGGGTCTGTTTTCTTCCCTTTAAAGTAGGTGGGAAGAAGACGCTGAGATTAGCGTGCGCTTTGCCGTAGGCGTGCCGATCTCTCGTTAAATTGGGACGTCTGCTGCTTCTCAGTAACCTGCTTCCTTAAGAAGGGATGTCTGCTGTAAAAATACTGTTGAATTGCCATCAAAGATAGTTTAAAAGCCTCTGAGGAGACATGATATCCGGTCACATATGTAAAGCTGACATGGCCTGGCTGACACCAGAAAGAACTGCAAGTTAGCTGGGGAAAAAAAGGGGTTTTCTCCCGTGTGCGCAGCGCAACGCTAGCAGTGGGGCGATGCCGGCCGTGGCTGCTCCACGGCACGTCGCCTTTCTCTCCAGTTCCCAGCCACGCTGCCCTCGAGGCCGGGAGCTGGAGACATGCCGAGCTGCTGCCCGGGCGTTTGCGAGCGGCAGGAAACAGGGATATGGGAGAAAAGGCGAGGGCTTGGCTCGACGTGTGCGTGGTCCGGATCCCGACTGGTGTCTGCCGTTTGGCTAGCACCTTCCAGTCTTGCCTTGTTTCCAAGGATTACGCCAGGAAGGTGACAATTAAACTTGCATGAGATGCTTTGTGTTGGCACGGAGGCGCAGAACATCAAACGCGGGCCTCCTCCCTGTAAAGGTCTGCTGGGGGATTGCCGGGGGCCGTAAGACACCTCCCTGCGCGAGCTGGTTCGGCGAGGAGCCTTGCAGTCCCCGGCACGGTGGCAGAGACTTGCAGGGCGCCCGGGGAAAAACCCTGGGTGTTTTCCAGACCCGCCGTAGCTGGATTCCAGCACTGCCAAACTTCTGCTTATCCTGAACGTGCTGTAGAAACAGAGCATGTCTCAAGGAGACCTTCTTGGGGCTCTCCACCCTTGCCACCGCCGGCTCCCAGAACAGGAGAGCCCTGTGACTGCGGCCAAGTAACCAGGCCTGTTTACTGCAGGTCTATTTTAAATCCTAAATACACACGCGGCAGCAGAGTAAATTGTCATGTTGGGTTTGCAGAGCTGCGACTGCCCAGCCTGCCTCTGATGCTGCGATGATAAAGCTCCCCATGAAGATGACCTAAAATTATGCTTAATTCCAGGGAGTCGTGCCTTGCTGAGCTGGAACAGTGAAGATGACTTTATTTAGCTTTCGTGGGACCAGCCCACCGAGATGTGCTACCGCCTGCAAGAGAAAGCGGGCACCAGCAACCTCGGCGTCTATTAGCAGCAGCTCTCCCTTAAGCGCTTGTTCTGCGTGTCCGTCCGCTGCGCTTCGGTGTTGTGCTAAAGCCCCGTTCCTCTTGGATCCGAAACATTCGCAGCACCTTCGTAATTATTTTGCGGGCTGGCTTTTTCCGCTGAACTTGCTCGTTTTTAATGAAGGGAGCTTTTTGCTGAAGGGTAGCGCGGCTCGTCTGTTTGCTCGGCTGCGGTTTTTATTTCGCGAAGGGAACTTTCTGGTGAGACGCGGGGCTCTGAGGGTGCCCGCGAGGAGGAAGGCGGCTTTGATGCGCCAGCCCGTGGAAGCAAAACGTTTTCGTTACGCTGTGGGCAAACTGTTTTGAATGCAATGATTGCATACGTTTGATATGCTATAAATAGGGCAGATTGTTTGCTATGGGAAAAGAACGCGAGTTAAAAAAAGATTTTTGTGCTTCTCTTGGTGCGTTTTGTTTGTTTGAGGCCGGAGGAGGGAGTTAGGCCCTGCGCTGGGCAAAGTTCGTTTCCTGTTGGAAAATATTTAAAGGCTAGGGAGCAGAATATCAAAATCAGGTATGTGAAATTCCGTGGGAGATTCGCTTAGGAGCGGAAAAAGAGGCCGACTTCAGCCTCCCGCATTCACGGCTTGGGCAGACGAGGACTCGCCCGGGGAGCAGGCGTGCAGGTGTGCTGCAGATGTGTCCTCCGGGTTTCGAGGCGGCGGTGCCTCACGGGCGCCCCTCACCTGGGGAAAGGCAGGCTGGGGGCGTCTTCCCTATCGGCTCTGTCAGGGAACTCACGTTTGCTGATAACGGTGTGCAAAAACCTCCTTTTTTATATACACATCGGTCATGCCTCTGTCAACAGCAGTGCCGGTGCCTGGGAGCGCTGCCGCGAGGCCCCGCTGCAGCACAGCACGTCCCATCGCTGGTCTTGGGCAAGAGCCTCATCTGCTGCTCCCCAAACCTCTTCCGATGCTCGGTGCTCCTGAATACATCCAGGCACATCCCGGCCAACCACACCTGCTGTGCGATGAAACGTGCTGGTTCCGGCCTCGCGCTCCTGGCAGGAATGTTAATGCGGGATGATGATGCAGCCAGCAATGAGGGAAATGCAGCTGTAGGGCTGGGGTAGGTGTGCCAGGGTCCTGCGTCTTGCCTTCGGCATCCGGCTAGGTTTCGGTCACTGCGCGGGCGGCATCAAGTGACTGATACCTGCCTGTCCGATTCCTCTTTCTCTGGATTGCATAAGGATACCCAGTGATGGAGATTTGCTTTTTTATCTGCTGGGAGCTTGTCCTGGAGTTGAATAGCAGTTGTGTAAATGAGGTGAAAGAACAGAGGATTTTGAGGCTGTCGGACTGGAAGGACGCATGGATTTTGTGTGATATCTCGGGAGAGGCTGTGCAGCCCCCCGTTATCCTTGAGCTCACGTTTCTCCCCCACCCGCTGCTATAAAAGAGGAGCCCTCTCCGCTGCCTCTCCTTGCCCCGTGCGCACACATCATTCCTGCCTCTCCCCGTAGCCGAGCTCCTGCTGCCATAGTTAGGTCAAACAATAGGTCTTTCATTTCCGAATATCTGCCACCGTGCGCAGCCCTGCTGTAGGCCTGAAACGGCAAGGGGAAACGGCGATCGTTCGCGCTCCCACGCCGCTGCAAAGGCGATCAGGGGCCGCGGCAAGCGGGAGAGGTGACCGGGAGCAGCCCTTCAGCAGCAAGACACCGGCTGGGTAGCAGCCAGGGGAGCCGAGCCGCGTCTCATCTCTCTGGCCGAGCGCTTCTGCGGGGGAAACGGGCCGGCTGCTGCGCTGCCGATAGCGTTTGCCGGGGGCGGGAGCCGCTGCGCCCAGGAGCCGTCCGGCAGGATTGCATTGAACGCACCTCTCTGATCTCAGGTCGCAGCTATCTAGGGCACATTTGAACTGACAGGATCCTTTTAATTAAACACGGATGTGAAGTGAGGAATTGATTCCCAGCTCCTCCGCTGGAATGCGTGTGCGCTGCCCGCTCCTCCCCTCTTCCCCCACCCTGCGGCTTCGCCGCGTTGTGATGGCAGGTAAACAGCCGTCCTGTTTTGAAGCAGTTTTATCTCGCTGGTCCCTAACGCCCGGCTATATCGTCTTGTGCTAATATTTGCTCTAGGAGGCGTTCGGCTTCGGCTCTGCGGTTGTGCCCTGCCTCTCTCTGGGCTGCGGCAGGGCTTGCTGCAGGTTTATCGCTTTAGTATGCATCCCGTCCCGGCGGCGGGGGAGATTAAGGAAACCGGAGAGCGTAGACTTGTTCTCGTCTTTCACACTGAGCCAGCTGATGCACTTGGGAGCGTAAGACTAAAAGAGACAGTTTGGGCTGCTGAATTCAGTTAACTGTTTTCATGTCTCGCCTTGCACTGTCCCTTCCCTGGGTTCACATCTGTCCGGTTGCAGCATTTGAGGTTAGGTCTCCAACCGGGGGGAGACTGGCCTATGCCAAGTCTCTGCTTGGCAGCTTAAGAAATAAAGTGGTGAAGAATCGTCCCCGTTCCACCTTCACCGCGTCCTCAAAAAGGCGCCGGAGCTGCTCCACGGAGGAAGCTGGAAGCGGAGGTGGGCGCCAGCAGTGTTTCACCGGTTCAGTTAGGCCAAGCTGGGCTCTGTGTCAATGCAGGGCTACTTCTGCTCCCAGCCTGCGAGCAAAGGGTGAGCTTAGTGCTGCCGCTCGCCCCTGCTCCCGAGGGAAAGGCAGCCGCACGCTTGCCGGCGTTTGCAGGCACGTTGCAAGCGGTGTGATGAGAAGCGCAATGTGGCGCTTGGGAATTTGGCCTCCGATTGCACCGTGGAGCTCTAGGTTAAACAGCGAGCCGGCGAGGGCTTCTCCTGGCTCGTGTCTCGGCTAGCGCCGCGGGGGAATTTGCATTAGTTGGTCTTGCTGCCTGGCGGATTTGGAAGTGTGGGGCTAGGGATGGAGCCGCTGCGGATGGCACGCGGTCCCTCCTCCTTTCCCCCCGTGGCAAAGCCTCCCAGTTTAATTAGAGGCAACAGGGAGAAAGCCTCGATCTTATTATTCTCTCGCAGCAGGGCACCAGTAGCATTTCTTGGACGTCAAAAGGAGGATTAAATTAGTCTGCAAGCGAGTTTTCCTCCTTCACACCCCTCGGCTTTCTGGGAGAGTGTTAAGCCTCCCAAATCACTGTGGCAATCGAGGCATTTGACGTGGCGTGCGGTCTCCGACTGCAGCCGAGCTCCCTCAGAGGGGTCACTTGCAGCCTTCCGGGACGGAAATCTGCAGGCAGATGGGTGGAGGAAAACGGGAATGGAATCGCACGGGATAATCGTACCCTTCCCAGGTGTGTTAAAGAATAACGGAGGTTTCCGCAGGCTCAGCCTTTGTGCGGGTGATTTCAGCCCCTCTCAGACGTGCGGGAAGCCCCTTTCCGGCTGCGGCGGTTGCAGGACAAGCGGCCTTTTGGCTCAGGAGCACGGGAACGGGCAACCGCGGCTGGGAGCCAGTGCCTTTGGCTCTGGCGAACTTGCCCTCACGGAGCTGGGAAGGCAGAGCAACCGCTTTGTGTTTTTTTTCCCCTGCTCGGGAGCCGCAGTGCGTCTGGAGAGCAACGCGTGCCTCCCCGGCTCGGAGCTGGCTCGCGAAGGCGCGTGCTGGCACCCTGAGCGCGGAGCGAGTGTCCAAAAAAAGCACGAATCTCTGATCGTTTGCCCATCTGCAAGCAGCTCTGCAGAGATCGTACCCGATCGGGCCCCTCTCGGGCGCCGGCCGCGCTCGGCGTGGCAGGGTTTCGGGGCCGGGCCGTCCTGGCCTGCTCCCGCTCTATCCGCAGCTCCGTGCCGGGGGGGCTCCTGCTTTCCTTGCCCTTTTGCCCTCCTCTTCCAGGCAGCAGGAAAAAGCTGATGAGATGAGGAGGGCTCTGCCGCTTCCGGCAGTGTGCATGCACCTTCGTGGGGCTGGGCACGTGGGGACACGTGAAGACCTATCCGAGGATTAAGCAGAAGAATGAAATCCGGAGGCAAGAGCCGTGCTGGGCAAACCGGGAAGGCAGCAATCCTTTCCTTTCCCCCCGCTATCTAAATGTCAGGGGTGAGATGCAGCAATCCCTCTTCGTGTGGCAGCTCCGGCCCTCCGCTGAACTGCGCTTCCTCAGAAAGAGGGGGAAAAAACAGCTTCCCTTGGCGAAGCGAGGCCCCGAAAGGCCGTTCCCTTATCCGTCAGCCTCGCCGAACCGTCGCTCCGAAGGGGGGTTTGACCCCGCGGTGATTTATGCCGCCGTTGCTCGGTGCCGAGCGGTCGTTCAGACGGGCTCTTTGCTCTCGCCGAGCCTCTTCCTCCGTGCGTCCGTGCCGCCTCCGCAGCTTCCAATGGCTGCGGGCCACCGAGACGCAAGCGGCTTAGCGGCCGCGGCCGTGCCCTGAGCGCCGGCGTACGTGCTCGGCCTGCCGCTTGGAGGCCCGGGGGGGGTCTTTGAACAGCGCTCGCTGCTTCTTCCCTCCCTGTGTTGGGGTCTGGAAATGGGATTTGGCCAAAACCTCGAGGATCTTTTTCTTCTCTGCTTCGTAATAACAAGCCTTTCTTCTGCGCGTCCCCTTTGGCAGCTTGATTTTGGGGGCTAAGCGCAGGAGTAAGCGCACAGGGCAACGTGGTGTCTCCCAAGTGCTTTTGAAACTGGAGGATTACCTAAGCTTTTTTCCCCCCCTCTTCCTCAAAAAAAAAAAAAAAAGAAAGGAACCATTTGGAATCCCCAGGGGAGCAGGAGGGTGCCAGAGGAAGAAACACTTGATAAAATCAAGTATTTGATGTTGAAGTAAACAAACCTGCATTGTTCATCCAGAACTGAAGTTTTGACTACAAACATGAGAAATCCTGGTAATGCCCAGTGGCAGACGCCAAGCGCTTCGGCGTCGGCAGCCGTTTCCTAAACCGCTTTTGATGTCTTTGTAGATAATTTGCTACGTGTGCACCAGTTTGGGGCAAAACAGTCACTTTTACGGCTGTGTTGCAGGCCGGTTTGGCTCGGCTGTGTGTCCTGCTTCCCCAAGCGCTCGCCAAACTGGACTGGGGCTGGCACGGAAATGTCCCTCCCCATTTGGGCCGTATGGAGGGATGCTCTTCTAGGTGCATTTAATAATGCACCTTGGGCAAATACCTTTAGCTCGGGCAGTTGAGAGGTGAGGCTTAGGGAGACGGGGTCCTTCCTTAGACCAAGTGATATTTTGAAGAAAGCAGATAAGCCCTTCACGTGGACAGCCAAAACCAGGCCCTGTCTTTACAGCTTGTCAAACATCTCACCTTTTCACTTGTTTTAGGACAGGCATCAGAGGCACTTTGATAAAGGGGTTTGAAAACTTTGCCGTAGCTTCTGCAGATCTCTTTATCCTTTGCTTGAAAGGAATTCAAAATACGGTGCCCTAGTTCCTGAGCTCCTCCGGCATTTCCCCTAGCAGCTCTCCCCGCTTGGATTGCAAGGAGCTGTGGTTTAGGGCTTTCGGAGGTCTCAGCTCTTTCTGGACTCGGTTCTTGTATTGGCTGCTGCGAGTCGAGTGTGTTAATTCCCTGTTTACTTGCGTTTTGCCTTGTGTGAAACTGAAGCCTGTCTCAAAATGGAGTCGTGAGACTCCCGCTTGCTTTTTCCAGCAAGCGTTGGAGTTGGAGCTGCGTGGTGTGATTTAAAGAGCTCTGTAGCTTTTGCGGGTAGGGAATATCCAGCCTGCGTCTGAGGGCTGAGCTGTGCTTTGAGCGAGTAATTTTGAGAGTGTCTTGTTGGATGCTGCTGAGGTAGGAGATGCTTGGATATTTAATGGGGCAGCGTTATCAAAGAGCCACGTGTGTTTTTGTTGTGGAAGCTGAGCGCACGTCAGAGGCACTGAATGACGGTCACATTAACCTAAACTAGAAGACGGGAGCGGGTATAAGGAGTTTTAAGTGGATAGCCACTAGTGTGCCTGATTCCTCCTCCCTTGCTCTGTTTCTGCAGCTGGTCAGCGAGAAGGTTGGAGGGGCTGAAGGGACCAAGCTCGATGATGACTTCAAGGAAATGGAAAAGGTGAGTAGGGGAGCAAGAGAAATCTCTACAATCCCCCCTATATCTCCTCCGTGACCTTTCCAAAGCCCTGAGCTGAACTTCATGGCTGGTGGATCGTCTTGTTTTTCCTACAGAAAGTGGATCTGACCAGCAAGGCAGTTACAGAAGTGTTGACCAGAACAATAGAGTACCTCCAGCCTAACCCAGGTGAGTCCCACACCTCTCCTGTCCTCTTCCCTCTGTCCCCTGGTTGCCCAGGGAAAGAGGCAGAGAGAGAAGAGAGAGACATCAGAATAAACTTTTTTGGTCCTGGGATGTTAGCCACCAGCCCGCTTTCAAAATCAGGTACGCTGTTTCTCTTTATCGGAGGTAAGCTGGGCTGGCTTGTAGCCCTCCTGTGGCCTCACTTACTGGCTGAGCTAGTGGAGTCTGGCTCTAGCTTGCTGGTGCCTTGCAACCCAGGCGAAGATCAAGATACCCCCTTTGCCCTGCGCTGTTTCTGGACTGTGAGACACGTGTTGCTGCTGTGTCTGTTTTGTTAATGGTTCACCTTTATCCTCAGACCTAGAGAGGAACCAAAGGCGACCTGTTTTTGGTGGGGTGTCCAGAAAAAGTGGCATCTCCGGGCTGAGACGGAGTGTCTGGATTTGTAGTTATCACCTCTGGAGCCTGCCGTCCTGCTTGTTTCCAGCCAGCTCGTTCAGAGAGCACTCCAGGGACCACGGGAGGGCTGGGGAAACTCCTTCGGCCTTCACTGGCAAGCTGTGGGGAACTATTTTTGCTTGCTGTCTTGGAAAAGAAACTTCTCTTTTCGTAGTGAGCGGTATTTCTGGTAGATGAAGACAATAGGGCTTGCTGACTTTGGGAGTAGCTTTAAAAAAAAAGTTGGCAGTGGCCAGCAGCTGCTGGCAAGTCCAAGTAATTGCTAACACGGCTGTGGCTGTTTCTGTGCCAGCTTCCAGAGCCAAGCTAACCATGCTCAACACGATGTCGAAGATCCGCGGGCAGGTGAAGAACCCTGGCTACCCGCAGTCAGAAGGGCTGCTGGGGGAGAGCATGATCCGCTACGGCAAGGAGCTGGGCGAGGACTCCAACTTTGGTGAGTCTCCGGTCAGGCCGCTCCCCTTAGGAGCGTGCAGACGAGGTGGAAAGGGCTGGTGCCGAATTTCCAAACGGTTCCTCTGAATTCCTGAAGGGCCGTGTGACCCTTTGTATCACATAACAGCATGAGCCTCAGTCCCAGACCAGCAGTTGAATGCCAGATCTACAGTCTTAGAGCAAACGCATAGCAATGGCCATGCCTTATTTTCTTAAAGCAAAATCTGGGGCAAAATCCACAGCTCGTGGCAGGTGTCCATGCTGTCGAAAGCCTCCCTGTACACTGGTCCATACTAGGGACCTTAGAAGGGGTAGGGAGACTTCACTCAGCGTGGCAGGGAAGGGAAGAGGAGAGCCCAAGTGTGCTGGATCGTAGTCCATTGCGTTGGGTGCAAAACCACCTCTTAATGCTTTTTTTTTTTGTTAAACATTGGAAAAAATCTGCATGTAGGAAAAACTACCTCCTTGCTTCGAAACTGGACAGTGGTGATGTGGAAACTAGACTGAATGAGATTAGGAGTTTTACTAGGCAGTTTCCAGCTAGAACTCTGCTTTAGGGAGGCCGTAGCCAAGAGATCTTTCCGTGTAGTAATTCCTCCTAACCCTGAAACAAACCATGTGTGACTCGCAGGGAGGAGGGGGGGAAGCCTTTCGATGACATCAATTTTAATCCCCCAAAACATCGACCCACACATGTGACAGACCCAGGACAGTGCACAGCTGTCTGATCACTTCCAGGGCAGGGAGGAGCCTTCTTGCTTCAGGAAAATTAAAAAGCTCTGGCTACTTTGTGCGAGTGACAAAGAGGTCTCGAGAGAGGCCAACTCAGAGCCCTGCGTCTCTCTTGGCCTGCAGGAACCAGAGTTATTAAGGAGCACAAGGGGAAGGAAGTTTTTAGAAGAGCATACCAAGCCTGACTTCCTTTAATAGCCTCTCTTTAAAGGAACACTTAACTTGATAAATTTATATTTTAATACCGCATCCATCCTACGACAGGTTATCTAGAGTTATCAAAATTGAAACAACTCTTTTGCAAATATACTCTGTATATTTTTTTGCAGCTGGACAGTAGACTGGTGGTTTCACTTTACCATCTATTTCACTTGCATACTCTTCTGCACTAATCCAGTGCTGAAACGGTTGGTTTGCCAAAGCTGCGCAGGAATAATTTAATCTGTAGACGGTTTCCACTGGAGTAAAAAGCTAAGACTAGAAATGCTTTGCTGCTAGTCTGTCTGGCTTAACTGTCATTGTGGTAGGAGCCTTAGAAAAGCATTAAATAGATAGGTTTCAGTAAGCAGTTTTGAGCTCTCTTAATTTGGAGGAGAGAAGGTTGGCCCAATAGAGGTTGGTGTCTAAAATCAATAAAAGGCCTCAGGTTTGCTGCCAGCATCTGGGGAAACTTTACCAATTTGTTCAGTGCTCTGGGCTTAAAACTGGCTGAACAAAAGGACGGCCGGGCTGAATCCAACCAAACATGCCTCTACCCGCGCTTCTGTTGCCAGCAGCGGCCGAGTTACAGAGCAAGGTTAAAGCTCTGCTCTGCCAATTAGTGGCTCAGTGACTCCCTGAGCTAACAGGGGCGTTTTAAGAATATTTTTGCCTTTTCCTTCCTCTGTGTAGTCGGTGGAGATCATCTCTGTTTTCCAGAGGAAAACAATGAAGCATGTTGGTCTTGCATAGAGTCAGTACTGACATGTCCAACATGCTGCTCTCGCACCAGGCGATGCTCCCTCTGTGCCAGGCTCGAGAGCTGCTCCAGATAGAAACGTGGGGGCGTTTGACATGTGACGGAGCTTGCACACGCTGGGTGTCCTGGCAGAATGGCTCTGCATGCATGCAGCTGCCACAGACTTCGGCTCTATGTAACTGGCTGGCCTGTTTTCCTTCTCCCTCTCTCTTCCCTTCCTTTTCTCACTTGAAGGCGATGCACTTCTTGATGCTGGCGAATCTATGAAACGATTGGCTGAAGTGAAGGACTCGCTGGATATTGAAGTCAAACAAAATTTTATTGATCCCCTCCAGAACCTGTGTGACAAAGACCTGAAAGAAATCCAGGTAAACCCCAGGATTTTTTTTTCCTCTCTTCTTCACCTCTTTAGATTCTGGCCTCTTCCGGCTATTAGTGCATGTAATCGCTTGCTCCGTCACAGTGGGAATCCAGGTGGACTTGCATAGGTATCGAGTCTGTTCCCCTGCACTTTGTGGACTTTCTCTCATCAGATTCACTAGAATTTCCTCCCCCTCAGTGCGCTCAGCGTCGCTGCTGCTGCTGCTGCTGCTGCTCCTGACCAGCTCACAAGGCCAGATGTAGGTTTGAATGTAGGTACTTCATTTACCTGACTCGATTTATGGAGGATGCTTTGCTAGTAAGTCCTGACATACGTTCTGGGATTGCCGAATTTGGTTCTTTTTGCTATGAGGTTCCAATCCTGTTCGGTTCAGGGCTGCCTTGTGTTAAACTTCACAATGTGCTTCACTAGTGTTGGCTCCATTGCATTAACATCCCAGATCCTATAATGTAACTTCCAAGCTGTGAGTTAGCTTCCCTCTAGGCCTCTTATGTAGCATCTGTAGAAGGCCCTGCAGTGTCTCGCTAGGGAGACATAGAGTTTGGTAGCTCCCTTGTGCTATCATGGAGACAAGCGTCTGCAAAGCATGACCTGGCTTTGTAATAGGATCCATCCAAACCTACATTTCACAAGGCAACTCTGAGTGTTTTCTCACTTACAGCAGTGTCCCAGATAAAACAGCCGCCAGCTATTGTTTCAGTGCTTGTCTGCTGAGCACCCCAATTCTGCTGGCTGCTGTAGAGCTAGTTTAAACAGTCCTGCCCTAAGCAGTCAGGGGATGCAATGCTCAGAACCTGCATCCCAATTCCTGATTTCCAGAGATCCTCATGGTCCACAAGGAGCTGAAGGTATTGGACTAGCTCTTCATCCTCCCTAAATGATTGCATGGAAAACAGACCTGGGCTGCTCACAAGAGTTCTGTTTCCCTCCAGCCCTCAATGAGAAGAGGGTGAAAGTGGATCTTCACATCAATTGGTTGAGAGTTATTTTTTAATAGAGAGCACCCACAGCCACAGTTGTAATTGTCTACCAACCTGAGTTCAAACGGCCTAGTCCCCCCTGCCACCTTACAGCAACCTTGACTTGCAGCTCTCCATCACCTGCTGGGAGCTGGGGCCTCCCAGGAGCCTGAACGAAGGTGGGAGCCCCAGAACTGTGTGCTCTGAGTTTCTGAAGTTTCTGAAACAAATGAACCTGGCCCATAACTAGAGCTGCCTTCCCAGCAGAAGAGCTTGGTTGTGCCCAGCCTCTGGCTTCTCCTTCTTTTTCTTTACTATTCGTAACCTTCCTCTCCCCAGCACCATCTCAAGAAGCTGGAAGGCAGACGCTTGGACTTTGACTACAAGAAGAAACGACAGGGGAAGATCCCCGATGAGGAACTTCGACAGGCCATGGAGAAATTTGAAGAGTCCAAGGAAGTAGCTGAGACCAGTATGCACAACCTCCTAGAAACTGATGTGAGTGCTTGGAGGGAGCGCCTCGACCTCTCTGCCCTAGGCTGAGCGGTGCTGGGTGACTGTGCCTGTTTCCATGTACATGAAGGTGGGATCTCTTGAGGGACAGGAGAGTTAAAGACACTAACTTCCACTCTCGCTTTTGCCATTGTGGTTTTGTTCTCTGATAATCCAGATCTGGGTGCGCAGCACATGTCTTGGCAGGCCGTTATCCTCTCTAGCCCCTTCCTCCTGATCCAGCCGTGGCCAGAGGCTGTGGCTGTACCAAATGGGTCTCTTCTCAGTGTGCATGTGTGCTAATGGGAACAAGTTTGGACAGCTGGTGCAGCTCACTTAGGAAGGATTTGAACAGCTAGTGAAGCCCCAAGGGTGGCAGGCAGCGGCCTCTTGTCCTGCTGAGTCTCAGTCAGTGACTGACCTCTGATATCTGAAATTTTGAATCTTCTCCTTGACTCCTCAGGAAAGTTGCTCTTTGTATGCGTTTCCCAATACATTCTCAGCCCCTGTGGGTGATGGGAGTCTCCTGTAAGCTAGGGAAAGCTGTTCATGCCTCCTTGGTGTCATTCTTGCAGATCGAGCAGGTGAGCCAGCTCTCGGCCCTGGTGGACGCCCAGCTGGACTACCACAGGCAGGCAGTGCAGATCCTGGACGAGCTCGCGGACAAACTCAAACGCAGGTGAGTCTCAGGGTGATGCAGGGACTTCCACTTTTCACAGCCACAAGCTCCTCCTGTGATATGTGTCTGTAAGTACCTGGCTCTACCTCTAGGTTTATCTCCTGGTATTAAGGCCACTTCTTGCAGTCACTGATGCCTCAATCCACAGCTCCTTTGGACTGGAGGGAGCAATAGCAGCTGCACAACCCATTTTCAATGACAAGTACATTCTGGCATCTGAAGCAAAACCTCTGTGCTTGCTCTATGGGTAATTGATGTCTGCTGGTTTGAAGGAAGTTGGGGTTGAATTTGGCAGGAGAAAGCTGAAGAGATCACTTGCTTAAAGGAATGTGTCTCTGAGCCCCCCAGGTCAGACTCCTCGTTTTCCAGCAAGCCCTGGCTCTCCCTTCTGTTTACATGAGTCTCTTGGTAGACACTGCTTCAGATGTGGCAGTGCTCTGTGTGCCCTGGAGCTTTGAGCCGTGTGTGCCTACTCCTGAAAGGCAGATCGGCGTCTGGTGCACGGGAGCAGGAGGAGCCACGTTCCCAGGGGCTCTGCCTGAGGGGTGGTGCTGGGCAGTCCCCGGCAGGCCGTGGAGCCGCCTGGCCTTGCTGCTCTCCCTGTCCCTCCTGGAGTGCCTGACCTCCGCCCGCTCCCTGCGGCCCTAGAGAACGCGTGGCTGCTGCCGAGGTGCCAAGTAGTGCAGGGTTGCTGTTGAAATCACTAGTGAGCTGTTTCACGTGACTGCCATGACTTGCACAGTCCCTCTTGCTGCTGCTCTGTCTCACCTGAGCAAGCGTCTCCCCAAGCCCTGTCCAAGGAAGGAGAAGTGGCTTTATCGTGTCTGGGCCTTCTCTCCTGAGCCAGGGACGTGCCTTCGTCAGCCTGACGCAGAGTGGCTTGGACAGAGCCAGAGCAGTGTTTCCACTTCTCAGGGTGATTTAGCGATGCTGCCGTGCTGTTCTTTCGTCATACAAGAAATTGCTGAGTGGCTGGTATGTCTGGTTTGAATTAAGGAGAGCTGGGAGTATCCTGCCAGTATGAGCTTTTGAGCTGCTGCACGAGTGTCCTCTGCTGGCCTGAGAGCAATACTTGCCTGAGACACCTCCAAAGCAGAGCCCAGAGCGTCTTGCCTTCTCTAGGGCCAACGTGAAGGGGAGCTCGCAAACCCTGGAGAAGATCCATCTTAAAAATGCTCCAGCACAGAGGATTGCAGATTTTTGTGTACAAACCAACCAGTCTGCTCCTCTGCATAGCCACCAAGGAGAATAGATGTCACATTGCTCAGTTCTCTGCATCAAATTCTTCTAACATATGATACAAATACAGCCTTGCAGGATGAGCTCAGTCCCAGGCCTGAGGTGGAGACAGCTGAGACTTGCCTCTGTGCGGGTGCGAGGGGCAAGCGATACCTGCCTGGGCAGCAGGAGCTGTCGGGACATGGGAGGGAAGGTTTCCTGTTCTAGCCTTGACAAGACAACAGCATCATTTCTCCGAAGCATTCACAACAGCAGGCAAGACATGAGCTGATCTCGTCATACTCGGTGTCACTTCAATTTAATCACGTTTGTTTTCCTTCTTCTAGAATGAGGGAGGCCTCCTCACGTCCCAAGCGGGAATACAAGCCCAAACCCAGGGAGACGTATGACTTTGGAGACACTGACCAGTCTAACGGGGGCTTCTCTTGCAATCCTACCCCCAAAGTCTCAGGTAAAGTTGTCCTACGTATGTGCAGGCAGGTGCCTCCGGAACACGGGTGGCCTCCTGGGGATGGAGGGGAACTTCTCTGCCTGGAAATAATATTTCTGGCCTGCTGGATGTGCCTCGAAGATGTCAGAAATGCCTCGACACTCAGGCTCTTTTCTCTTGGTGCCTGGCAACGTTCATTATCTTGGCTTTGGGATAGTCCCAGCAGGGCCTCCAGCCAGGGTCACTGACCCATAGTGTCCAGTCAGTGCCAGCAGTGGCAGACAGGAAAAATTAAACATCCCTCACTCCCTCCCTGTCCTCCATTACGCTGCATTTGTCCCTCCCTGGTCCCGACGAGGCAGATGGGTTTCTAACGCAGCATGCAGGATGCCCTGTTTCTCCTAACAGATCCTCCCTTTGGGGCCTGCCTTTCCCTCTCTCCAGTTCACGTTGTTTTAAGCATGTCTCTTTTTGTTTGGAAGCAGCTTCCTCCTCTTTCCGATCCGACAAGCCGTCCCGGGCCTCCGTCAGGAGTATCCGTGAGTTTCCTCCCTCCGCACTGCATGATGTGTGACCACCTCTCCCCATCCCTCCTTGCTCCTCCTCCATTGACACTGCTGCTTGGAGCCACTAGTTCCTCTGTGCCTGGCCAGCGGAACAGCTGAGCTAAACCTTGTCTCTACCAAGGCCCAAATTAACACAGCTGCGCTATACTGATATTTGCTGCCCCAAAACTTGGGCTTTTGCTCCCCTGGAGCAGCAGTCTTCACGCAGGCGTGTCCTGCTGAGGCCACAGAGATCAGGTGCTCTTCCAGGAGGTATCAGACATGTCGGTGACGAGCCGATCCTGTTACAAGCAACGCAGCCCTGCTCTCTCCTGCTCATGGTACCTGCTGCCCCTATACGCCGCAGCTGAAGGCTGGAGACAGAGCGGGTAGTGCTTAGACACACCGAGTGGGACTTGTGGCGGATGCTCCCGGAGCCTTGAGTGGGTCGCGGGAGTGAGGAGGGCCCTGGGCAGGGTTTGCAGGTCGGCGTTCCTGCCGAAGGGGCCCGGAGGGCTCTCGCTGGGGTGCGGAGGCCGAGCTGGATCTGTGGCTTGGAGGCATTAGAGCGGGGAAAGCGTAGGGCTTGTGGTGCAGCTGCGGGACGGGAAGACTCGAGCCCAGTGTAGAGGAAGTGCTGTGGTTGCGGGACCAGCTTGGTATTTTGGGAAGTTGTCTGAAAAATGGACCTGCTTTGGCTCTTTTTGGCTGCTTTTGGTGTTTTCTGGGTCCTCTTCTAGTGTTGGTTCCTTCCTTGCTGTGGATGTTCAGCAAACCAGTTGTGCTGTCCTCGTTGTGCTGTTTCCCCTGTCCTGTTTGGGAGAGCTCTAGCACAGAGCCACGCCAGGCTCCGGAGTGACAGGGAGGGGAAATGGGGGCCCAGAGACCCTGGTGGACTGTGTTAGCTCCATCTGTTTTCAGTAGGGCTCCTACAACCACAAAGCTTGGTGCCTGCCTGTCCCAGAGCTTTTAGTTTAGTGCCTAAATCGAGCAGGCAGCAGCTTTCCCTGCTGCAAAACACCCCTAATACCATTTGTGGTCTAAAGACCTCATGCTTAAATCATGTAGCTGAGATGGGGGAAGCAGATTTGGGTTCTCCCGCCCCGTTAGCCCAGTCCCGGGTATCTCCAGGGCATTGCGTGCATCACCTGAAGCCCCTGCCCGGAGAGGCAGTGGCAGTGCGGAGCTTCCTCTCGGAGAGGCCGCTCAGCAGCAGGGCTTCTCGCTCCCATCGCCGTCAGGCCCCGGAGGTGAATCCTCTGGAGCGGAGAAGGCGTACAGAGCTGCCCGGGAAATCCCTGCGGCTCTGCCCGCCTCGCCACGGGGCGATGCACAACCCCATCATCGACTAACCGGGCAGCAGGTTGTCATCGACGGAGGAGTAACGTGGCTACCGCTTCCGCCCGGTTTCCAGCACGTTGTCCGAGCGGTGGTGTAGCTTAGCTCGGCGTTTAACTTCCGATACGGTGAGGGGACTCCAGCCAGCAAGAAGCAGCGCTGGGTGCTGTAGGGGAGGGTCTGGTTTGGGAGGAGATCGTGAGAGGCGATGGCTGGAGCAAGAAGGCAGAGCAACTAGCGAGCGAGAAGCCACGCAGGGGTTCCAAGGGGCCGAGTTAATGTATTACAGCGGGGGGCAAAGTTAAGGGACGGAGCCCTGGCGCTCGGTTGGGAAACCAGGGTTGAGCGAGTCCCGGCTCTGGCAGGCCCCATAACGGGGCGTCCGCCGGGGCGAGCGGCCCGCGGCCGTGCCGGCGCGCCGGGGGCCCGCTCACCTCGCCCGCCCGCCTCTCCCCGCAGCTCACCTGGACCAGCCCTGCTGCAAGGCGCTGTACGACTTCGAGCCCGAGAACGACGGCGAGCTGGGCTTCAAGGAAGGCGACATCATCACCCTGACCAACCAGATCGACGAAAACTGGTACGAGGGCATGATCAACGGCCAGTCGGGCTTCTTCCCGCTCAACTACGTGGAAGTGCTGGTTCCGCTACCTCAGTGAAACGCCGTCTCTCCCCGTTCCCCCCCCCCACCCGCGCCTGCCCCGCGGCGCGCGGCCGAGCCTGCATTCCACGTTTATCCTGACACTAGGCCTCTCCGGCGGGGCGGGCGGGAAGAGGTGGCCGCGTTAGCTCTGCGCCTCGGCTCGGGGCGAGACCGCCAGCAGGGAACAAGCCAGAAGGGTCGAACGCCCTCCCCACCCAGTGAATTTGGTTTTATTTTACCTTTTTTTTTTTGGTCCTTCTGGTGCTTGAACTTAGGTACTTTACAGGCCCCGCCAGGTTCCTCCCGGTTTGTACAATTTAAGCCGAGCCACAGGCCTCTCCCTGCCACGTTTTGTCTTTCCTTTGGGTCGAGTGTCCGTGCGAGCCAGAGTGGCTGCGTCGGAGAGCCACGCGCGCGGTCGCGCTCGGGGCGCGTGTCCTTCGTGCTGAGCGTCAGCGCGGGGCGATGCGCGGCCGGGCGAGCGCGGGACCCCTCTCGGCGCCGGTGGCGGGCGGCACGTGGGGCGAAGTGGCTCCGCGCCGGGCCGCGAGCTTTGCTCCCCCCCCCTGCCCCGGGGTGGGGGGAGCCGGCAGCCCTTGAACACTACCCGCCTCCCTGGGGGGGACGCGCAGCCCCAGGCCCCCGCTTGTCCTGACACCGGAGCCGGGTTCCCCCCCCCGGACCCTCCGCGCTGTCGCGGGAGGGGACGGCGGCTGCCTCCGCTCCCCGACGCCCTGAGCTCAGCGGAGGCATCGCGTGGCGGAGCAACACTACGATGCAGGTCAAACACTAACCAGCCCAGCGCTCCTCGCGGGTGCTGAGCCCTGCCTGCGGCTCTGCGCCGTCCCTCCATCCCTCCCCTTCCCGGGAGGACGGAGCAGGAGCGTCCGGCGCAGGAGGTTAACCCTCTGCCCCTTCCCCGGCAGAGCTCGGCTCCGAAGGTGGTGGTTGCTCCTTTCTGCCGCGGGAGCGTTGCTCGGAGCCGCTTGGCTTGAGCTAGGCTGATCCTTATAGGTGCCTTTGGCGCTGCCCCAGCTCTGCCCCGCAGCGCCCCTCCTCGGGGCCGGGGCCGGAGCCGTGACCCTGCGGGCCCCAGGCCCTCGAGCGCGGGAGCCGCTGCCTTTGCTCCCCGCAGCAGCGCGCTCGCTTCCTCGCTCCTGCCCGCACCGGCACACTCCCTGCCGCCGCCGGGCCCCCGCGGGCAGCAGCTCTGCGCCTCGGCGGCACCGCTCTCCTTCCTGCCCTAGCTCCGTACCGCTCCCGCGCCGCAGCACCTCCCGTCCCCGCTGCTCCCCTCTCCTGTTACATTTACACACAACCTTTTTAACGTTTTTAACCGTGCATGTTTATGTATGTCCGATGCCCGGCACTGACACGCCGCCCAGCCGAGGCTGAGCCCAGGGCGCCGCGCTCCGAGCGGGCCCATCTCCCCGCACGAGCTGCCCCTCGTCCGGCACCGGCACCCGACCCCGGTGCGGGACGCGGGGGCAGAGGCGGCTCCCCCTCGCTCCCAGCGGCGCAGGGAGCCCGAGGGACCGGTGTCCTCGGGGCCGTCACCTCTGTCCCCTCCCTGGCGGGGGCCGGGATGGTGGCTCAGGAGCTCTGGCTCCCGCTCAGGTGGATTGAAGAGATCTTTCAGCTGGGACAACTTGCTAGATCTTTTTGTAAGGGTTTCTCCTGGTTTTTAGGGGAAAAAAAGACGACCCACAAATCTCGACTTGTATCTCTGAATAAAAGTATTAAATGTTTTCTTCTTTCTAACGGCTGTGTCCTCTCCCTGAGCGCGAGCAGGGCCCTTCCCCGTGGCCGAGCCGGGGCTGGCGTGGGACCGCTCTGCCCGGCAGGAGCAGCCCATAAAAGCAGGGAGCTCGGTGGTACCTGGAGCACACGAGGGTCTTCGCTCCCACCGGCACCGTCCCCTCCAGCGCTACCAGGGTGTCCCCAACGCAGCGGAGCCACACACTCGCCGCCTGTCAGGAACCGCTCTTTAATCAACTACCGCTTCCACAAATAAATAACTTAGAGCCGAGACTCCCAACCGCCACCACCACCACCACCCTCCCCTTCACCGCCGCGCCGCGGCCGGCCAGGCCCCGAGACCCCCAGCGCGCGGCCCGAGGCGGCTGCTCGGGGCACGGGCAGGAGCCAGCCGGGTCCCGGCCCCCCTCGGGCGAGCTCGCGGGAGCAGCGGGCGACGGGGCGTCCCCGCGGGGCATCCCCCCCGCGCCATGCCCGGCTGAGCCCCGTGCTTGGAGCCGAGCCCGGGCCGCTGGGAAGGCACCTGGTACGCGTCGGACGCGGGCTGCCGCCCTCCTCAGCTGCTGTGCTTAAGGAGGCTGTAGATCTGCTCCAGGATGTGGGTGAAGCTCTGGTCTTTGGGGGTCCGGGCGGCCAGGGAGCCCTGAGATGGGAACAGGAGTCACGGCCCTGACCCCGCGCAGGCTGGGCCTGGTTCCTCTTAGTCCCTGCACTTTGCCCCATGCCATGAGCATCCCATGGTGGAAAGAAACCCTAAGAAAAACCCCAAGGAGGATGGGGGTGGCTCCCCCCCAGTGTGGCCCCCCCCCTTCACCTTCAGTTTGTCCAGGTAGGTCTGATCCTGGCTCCACAGCTCCTGAAACTTCACCAGGTCCGGGGCCCCCTTGTAAAACTCCACCAGCAGCGTCTGCAGCAGGGACAGGGGGGCTGCAGGGACGGGGGCGCCCGGGGCCGGGCACTCGGCCCCCTCCCCATCCCTGCGGGCACCGAGACTGCAACAGCACGGGTGGCAACGGAGAGTGAGAGTAGATGGTGGCTGGTGTCACCATCACCAGGGAGGACACAGGGACGGGTGATGGAGCCATGGTCTGGCTCCGATGGGGCAGGGGAGTGGATGGGGGGGCAGATGGGGGTTGGGGGGGGGACAGGGGGGCACGAGGATCCAGCCCTGCCCCGTGCTCACCATCTCCTGCAGGACGTCGTTGGTGAGGAAGCCGTCCTGGATGTAGGCCACCTCCACGTCCATGGGGATGCCGTAGTCGTTGGGCCTTTGCTGGGAGAGCAGGGAGCGGGGTCATCCCGCGGCACGGCGCCCCGGGCACCGCGCTGCCCCCCCATCCCCGGGGGGGGGGAACCACTCACCTCCGGCGGCGGCATCACCCAGAAGGGCGCGATTCTGGACTCGGCACCGGGGTTGCCGTGATAGTAGGGCCCTGCGAGGCGAAAGCGGGGGGGCTGACGGGGGCCGCGGCCGGCGTGGGGCCGCCCCGGCCCCCCCCGCGGGCCGGTCGCTCACCGCAGATGAGGGCCAGGCAGGGCTGGAAGCCGTTGCCGCTGCCCTGCAGCTTGAGCTGGTAGTCCATCTGGGCGTCGATGTCGTGCAGCGAGGGCAGCGCGGGGCCGAAGGGGTGGCTGTGGTACCAGCCCACCAGCGAGAGCCCCCGCAGGAACAGGCTCTGGCAGATCTGCGACCGGGGAAGGGGGGGAGACGGAGACGCCGTCGTGCTCGGGCTCCCCGGCATCCCCGGCCCGGCACCCTTCGCGGCGGGTTTACCTCCTCCTCCACGGCGGCGGCGGATTCGGCGTCCCCCAGGCGCGTGCGGCACGGGAAGGCTCGCAGGACCGTCAGCACTGCAAGGGAGGCGCGGGGTGGGCGGCTCTGCCCCCCCGTCACCCCGCGCCGGGACGGGGACCGGCCGCCCCACGGCGGTACCTACGCTGCGTGTTGGTGTCCCACCGGCCGCCCAGGTACCCCACCACTTCGCTCCGCGTCAGGTGGCTGTGGAAATCCTAAAGGAAAAGGCAAAATCGACGGCTCTGCTCCCCCCCCGCCAAATACTTTCCCTGGGCTCCCACTCTCCAAAATTTGCACCCCGTGGATGTCCCCGCTGGTGCGAGAAGCCACCCAGCACTGCCGTCCCAATGCAGCGAGGAGGGCGCGCGTCCCTGTTCCCCTGCGCGCAACCCCCCCGCCAGCCATCAGAGAATCCCCCCGCCCCGGCGGCCAGCGGGACCCCAGGCCCGCGGGGAGGGGACGCACCAGGAGCAGGAGGACGTTGCTGGAGATGGCCACGTTGAAGGGCTGGAACTTGTTGATGGCCGCGAAGGACGTCACCTCCACCAGGGTCTGGGGGTTCCTGCAAGACACCCACAGCCCCCGGTGCCGCCGGCCACCCCGGGCCCCTCCGGCTCCCGGCCACCCCCGGCAAGGAGGGTGCCGGACGGGGGCACCCATGGGGCTCGGGTCCCCTCGCGCCCTACCTGGCCGAGTCGCGGGTGCCCAGGGTGCAGTAGCGGACGGGGACCCGGGGCTTGTTCTCCGGCCTCTTCCCGGGGGGGCCGTGCTCTGCGAAACGAAACACGCCGTCGCCGCTGCCCGGGGTGCCCGGCCGGCCTGGAGCACCCGTGGGCGCCCCGCAGCCCCCTACCTGCCGCCGGCTGCTCCGCCAGGCTCTTGCATTGCTGCTTCTTGCTCCTCTCCTCCGGCTTCTTGGCGGCGGCCGGCTCCGGCGCCCGGCCCTCCTTCCCCGCCGCTGCCTCCTCTTCCTCCTCCTCGGGCAGCTCGTCCTCCTCTCCCTCGCTGGCCAGGCTCTGCGGGCGGTGCAGGGCTGGCACCGGCCCCCGCGGATCCCCCCCCCAACCCCGCATGGAGGCAGCAGCTTTTCGGGAGCTGCGAGCTTGCACAGGGAGGCGATTTGGGGGAGCGAAGCATCGCGGCGGCACCCAGCACCCCCGCCGGCGGCCGACCCACCTCCTCGGCGGCGGGCGCGTTGGGCTGGTGCTTCCGCAGCCAGGCGGCTTTGTACTGGTCCAGCTTCTGGCCCTTGTAGCGGACGGAGGCCCAGCCGCAGCCCGACTTCTTGGCGGGGTTCACCAGGCGCTTGCAGTGGGTGGCCCAGGCGCTGGGCGAGTTGAACACTTGCCCCGTCTCCTGCCACGTGATGGTCCCGTCCGCCCCCAGGTCCCCCACGAACTTCTTGCCCTGGGGGGGGGGACGGGGAGGATGGGGGGGTGAGCGGGGGGCACCGGCCCCGGGTGCCCGTCCCGGGGTGCCGCGCTGCACCGCACCGCGCCGGCGCTCACCAGGTAGTAGATGGAGAGGACGCCGCGGGCCGGCTCGAGGAGGCCGTCGCGGAGCAGCACGCGCAGGGTGATGCCGCGGCGGGTGAGCACGGCCCCCCGGGCGCCCCCCGCCGCCTTCGCCCCGCTCTCGGGCTCCGGCTCGGCCTCCGCTTCCGCCTCGTCCAGCCCTGGCTCCAGCTCATCCTCGTCCTCCTCCAAGCAGTCGTCCCCGCCGGGGGAGCCGGCCTCCAGCGCTGCAAGACGTGCCACCGCCGTGGGTCCCCTCCGGCGGGCAGGACACCTGGGCCCCCCCCGGCACCGGGTCTGGGCCCCTGGGTGCGTGCGGGTGCCTGCCCCACGCCGTGCTTCAGGGACAGGGGACACGGGGATGGGGGGGACATAGGGACAGGGGATATGGAAACAGGGGGACGTGGGGACACAGAGCCAGGGGGACATAAGGACACAAGGCTGGGGGACACGGGGATGGGAGGACACGGGGACAAGGAGACTTGGGGACACGGGGATATGGGGACAGGGGGACACGAGGACACAGGGACAAGGAGACTTTGGGACAGGGGGATATGGGGACACAGGGGACACAGGGACAGGGGGCCACGGGGCCGGGTATATAGGCACATGGGGACAGAAGGACACGGGGACGGGGGGCAGGGGGTCCCCAGGACGAGGCCCCTGGGCGAGCAGAGCCCCCCAAACCCCGACCCCCCCTCGCTGCCCCTCGCTGCACCGCGGCGGCCGGGCTGCGTGCGCGCAGGTGCACTGGGGGGGCGCGTGCGCGGGGGGGCGCGTGTGTGCGCGCAGGTGCGTCCGCCCCTGCCCTGCCCTGCCCGCCCCGGTGCCGGTGCCGGTGCCGGTGCCGGTGCCGCCGGGCCCCGCGCCCCGCGCCGCTACCTGCCATGCTCCCGCCGCTCCGTCCTGCCCCGGCGCGCGCGGCCCGGCGGCGGCGGCGGCGGCACCACGTGACGGGCGTGCCCCGCCCCCCCCGCCGCACCGGGGGCCAGGCCCCGCCCCTCGCCCCGCCCCCTCGCCGCACCGGGGGCCTGGCCCCGCCCCCCGGGCTTAGTCCCGCCCCCCCCCGGGGCTTAGCCCCGGCCCCGCGGTGCCCTTCGCTCCGCGCTCTCCCCCCCCCCCCCGGGGCCCCGCGGGCGGGGCTGGCCCGGTGCCCGGTGCCCGGTAACGACCCGGCCCGGCCCGGCCCGGCCCGGCGGCACCTGCGCTGCCTGCGGCGGCGGCGGGCGGAGATGGCGCTGCCGGTGCTGCCGTCCCGCCGGCGCCGGACCCAGCACAGCTACGAGGGCTTCGTGGAGAAGCGGGGGCCGCGGGACAAGGTGGGCTGGGACCCCCCGGGACCGACCCCCCGGGGCTCCCACGGGACCGATCCCCGGGTCCGATCCCCGGGACCGATCCCCAGGACCCACCCCCGGGACTCCCCCGGGACCGACACCCGGGACCGTCCCCACCCGACCCTCCCCCCCCCCCCCCCCCGGGGAATCGGCCGCCGCCGCCCCGGCCCCGGCTCTCCCCGGCCCCCCAGAGCGCTGCCGGCGCGGTGCCGGGTGCTGGTGTCGCTGCCCGGTTCCCGGCGCGCACTTCCCGGTGCCATGTTCCCGGTGCGCCGCGCGCACTTCCCGGTGCTCGGCTCCCGGCTCCCGGCGCGCGGTGCCCGGTGCCCGGTGCCCGGTGCTGAGGCGGCCCCGTCCCGTCCCGCCCGGTCCTGCAGGGCTACCGGAGGGTCTGGGCCGGGCTGCGGGGGCTCACGCTCAACTTCTACCCGGCGCCCCAGGACCCCCAGGTACGGGGGGGGTTGGGGGGGGCCGGGGCTGGGACCCCCCCGGGTGGGACCCCCGGGACTGGGACCCCTGGGACACCCCTGGGGCCGGGACCCCCGAGGTGGGACCTCCAAACGGGACCCCCGAAGTGGGACCCCCCAGGCCGGGACACCTGAGACCCTCGAGGTGGGACCCCCCCCCCAAGCTGGGACCCCTGGGGGTGGGACCCCCTGACTGGGACCCCCAGGACTGGGACCTCTGAGTGGGACTGGCTGGGACCCCCCCCAGGTGGGACCCCCCCCAAGCTGGGGACCCCCTCTGGGAGGGCTGGGGGCAGGTTGAGGCCTGGCCCGCTCGTGTCGCCTGTGGCCGGCGTCGGCGGGGGCCCCACGGGCTCTGGGTGCCCCCAGCCCCTGGAGACGCTGGACCTGGGCGAGCTGGTGGCGCTGCGGGCCGAGGGCCCCCGGCTCAGCCTGCGGCTGCGGGGCCGGGAGGTGACGCTGAAGGTGAGGGACACCCCGCCGGGGGGACGCGGGGGGGGGACATTGGGGGGCACGAGGGAGTTGGGGGCGTTGGGGGGCTGGAGGACGAAGGGACAGTGTGGAGGGGGCACGGGTGGGGGGGACAGAGGGAGACGCAAGCATGGGGGGCCTGGGGGACAGGGCTTGGGGACATGGGGGGATACAGGGGTGCAGGGGACAGGGCTGGGGGCTGGGAGGGACCCAGGGGCACAGAGGGACACAGGGGATGGGATTTGGGAACATGGGGGGAGCACAGGGACATGGAGGGGCACAGGGGACAGGGTTAGGGGGCTGGGGGGGATCCAGGGGCACGGAGGGGCATAGGGACAGGGTCAGGGAGTGAAGGGGGACACAGAGGGGCGCAGGGGACAGGGTTTGGGGACATGGGGGCACAGGGACATGGAGGGACAGAGGGGACATGGTTAGGGGGCTGGGAGGGACACGGGCACAGGGGACAGGGTTTGGGGACACGGGGGGAGACATGGGAGCACAGATAGACAGGAGGACAGGGTTGGGGGTGAAGGGGGGCCCCAGGGGCTAGGGTTTGGGGACACGGGGAGATGCAGGGACAGGGAGGGGCACAGGGACAGTCGGGGGGGGGGACACAGGGGACAGGCCGCCGTCTGCCCTCGCCCCCCACCCGCTCCCTTGCAGGCGGAGAGCCCGGAGGCGCAGGAGATGTGGCGGGGATTCATCCTGACCATGGTGGAGGTGGGCACGGGGCGCTGGCACCAGGCTGGCCTGGGTGGGTGTGGGTGGGGGGGCCGGGCAGCGCGGTGGCCTGGGCGTCCCCGGCGGGGTCCCCGCGCCGTGCCCAGCGCCCCGTGCCCTCCCGCAGATGCAGGTGCCCGCGGACCTGGCGCTGCTGCCGGGCCACGTGGTGCAGCTGGAGGAGGCGCTGCGCGAGGAGCGGGATCGGAGGGCAACGCCGGCCGCCCCTGGCCCCCCGGAGCCGCCGGTGCCCGAGTGAGTGCGGGACGGGGGGGCCGCGGGGGGCCGCTGTCCCCACCGGGGCTGGTGGCCCGGCTCGGCTCACCCCGCGGTGCCCAGCTGCTTCTACGAGGTGTCGCGCACGGAGGCCGAGCGGCTGCTGGAGCGGAGCGCGGGCAGCGGGAACATGGTGCTGCGTCCTGGCGGGCACGGCCAGGGCGTCTCCGTCACCACGCGCCAGGCGCTGAGCGGGTGAGCGGGGCCCGCCGCCGGGAGGTGGGGGTGGGGGTCTCGTGTGGGGCTGGCACCAGGGTGTGGGTCCCCGTGCAAGGGTCTGGCACCAGCACATGGGTCCCCGTGCGAGGGCCTGGCATCAGGACGTGGGTCCCCATGTGAGAGGTGGCTCCAGGACATGGGTCCCCATGAGAGGGGCTGGCACCAAGACATGTGTCCCCGTGCAAGGGGTGGCTCCAGGACATGGGTCCCCATGCAAGGGTCTGGCACCAGGACATGGGTCCCCGTGCAAGGGTCTGGCACCAAGACATGGGTCCCCGTGCAAGGGGTGGCTCCAGGACATGGGTCCCCAAGCAAGGGGTGGCTCCAGGACATGGGTCCCCGTGTAAGGGGTGGCTCCAGGGTGCGGGTCTCCATGCGAGGGGTGGCACCAGTGTGCGGGTCCCTGTGCAAGGAGGGGGGGGGGTGGCACCAGGGTGCAGGTCCCCGTGCGAGGGGTGGCAGGACCCCACGCTGGCGGGCCCGGCCCACCCGCCGTGCCTGTGCCACCCGCTGATGGAGCCCTGGCGGGCAGCGCTGCGCTGGTGAAGCACTACAAGGTGACCCGTGTGGGGCAGGAATACGTCATCGACGTGGAGACGCCGGTGAGTGATGGGGGGCAGAGCCTGGCTGGCCCTGGGGACAGGGACCCCGAGCACCCAGCTGTGCCCCCGAGGCAGGGACTCCTGGGGACAGGGAGCCCCAGAAGTGAGACTCCCCAAGGCCCGGGAGCCCCCAGGCCTGGGGTGTCGGGGTTTGGGGCCTCCAGCGGCTGGGACCCCCCAAGGTCTGGGACACAAGGGATTGGGACCCCTAAGGACAGGGACCCACAAGGGCTGGGACCCCTGGGGACTTGGAGTCAAGGAATTGGGACCCCCAGGAACTGAGACCCCCCCCCCCCGCCACAGCCCAGGACCCAAGGGATGGGACCTCCTGGTTACCCCAAGGGACTGGGAGCCCCAGCGAGTGGGACCCACAGGGCTGGGACGGGGGGGCAGCGGGGTGCCCCCGGGGGTGCCCGCGTGACGCCGCGTCCCCCCAGCACCGGTGCTCCTCGCTGGCCGAGGTGGTGGCCTACTTCGTGGAGAACAGCAAGGGCAGCCTGCGGCCCCTGGCCAGGGAGTACACGCCGCGGCTCGGTGGGTGCCGGGGGGGGCGCGGAGGGGGGCTAAGGGTGTGGGGTGCTGCAGGACGGTGGCTGGGGCCGTTGGGGTCCAGGGAGGGGGGACATAGGGTGTTGCAGGAGGGTGTTGGCGGACTGGGGGCGTTGGAGGGAGTTATGGGGCGCTGAGGGGTCGCAGGTCAGCGTTGGAGGGGGTTTGGGGGGGTTTTGGGGGGGCGGTTGGGGTTGCTGGGGGATCGTGCTGGGGGGGGGGGGGTAGGGCCACGCGCAGGGTCAGTGACGTCCTCTCTCTGCTCCAGAATTCGTGGAGACGGACGGGGAGAACGGGGAGAGGGTCCGGGCGGTGTGCGAGCCCCCCCGCCCGCCCGCGGCCCCCCGGGCTGCCCCCGCGCCCCAGCCCCGCCGGCCGCACGCGCCTGCTCTGCCCCGCGCCCCCGCGCCGCGGCCGGCCCCGAACCCCGGCCCCCCCGCGCCGCAGCCCCCGGGGGCGCCCGCCGCCCCCCCGCCGGACGAGCAGACCTACGTGAACGAGCAGGGTGAGCTCGGCCGGGCACGGGGAAACTGAGGCAGGAGGGGCAGAGCCTGCCCGCAGCGAGCGGGGTGGGGGGCACCCCCATGCTGACCCCCCCCCCCCCCCCCCGGCGCTTCTCTACAGGTGCTGGAGACCTGCGGAGCTCGGCACCCCGCGCTGTCCCCCGACGTTCCCTGCTGCCCCTGCATGACGGCTCCTCTGGTGAGGGGGGGCCCGGACGCCTGGGCCCCACTGCTGGGGCTGGGGGCGATGGGCTGGAGGGGGTGGCGGAGGACACCTGGGTCCTGCCACCGGCCCGGGGGGGGGGAGCAGGGACGAGCGGGTGCTCAGAGCAGAGTGGCCCATGGGGGTGCAGGTGCCAGCAGTGGCTGGAGATGGGGGGGTGGGGGCCCGGACGCCTGGGCCCCCTGCCCGCCACCTTTCCAGCCCCATCTCCGTGCCGCAGACATGGTGGAGGAGCTTGCCAAGAAGCTGCAGGCGCGACGAGCTCTCATCGGCGACTGATGGGTGCTGCGGGGGCCCCGTGGGTGCCCTGTGCCGGGCACAGCCCCCCCCCCCCAGGCAGCAGGGCTCTGCCTTGGCGCTGAGTGGGGGCCTGGGTGACCCCCCTGCGAGTGACCAGCCACGTGCGAGGACACTAGTGCCCCCCCCCGGGGCAAAACTGCCCCCCAGCCCTGCCTGGACCCCCTCGGGGCGGGGGGGGGGGGGCGCGTGGGGATGGGTGCCGTTGCAGGGTGCAGGCGGCGCAGCCTGGCACCGGAGGCAGAAACGGGCCCCCAAACCGCGTTGCCCAGGGTGACGTTGCAAATAAAGTCACATCCATCCTGCTCGGTCCCTGGCTGAGTCCTTGGCGCCACGGGGACAGCACGGAGCGGGACTTTCCCCGCCAAAAACGCCCCCTTTCCGCCTCGGCCTGGTGCCACCCCGCACCCTCCCAGCCCCAGGCACGGCAGCGGGGCCGCGTCACACCTAGATCCCAATTTATTCTTAAGGCCAGAAGCAGCTGTCGATGGTGAGGGGGCAGCACCCAGGCCGGTGCCCGTGGCAGCGAGGGGGGGGGATGACGTGGAGTCGGGGGGGCGACCCGGAGGCCGCGGGTGCCAGCGCGTCCCGGCCCCGGCGTCCCGCGGGGGCTCGGCGAGCTGGCACAGCCCTGCCGGTGCCCCGGGCCGGGGCGGGCGGCGAGGGCATCGTACGCGCGGGGTGGGGGGGTCGGTACATTCGGTGCTCTTGCCTGGGGGGGCCCGCAGCGGGCACGGCTCTAGGTCAGGCTGGCGTTGGAGCTGCTGGCGGTGCTGTTCCGCTTCTGGAGGCATTTCACGGCGCTGGGCACCTGCAGGCCCGAGGAGACGTGGAAGCTGCCGCACCACACCTGGAAGGGGGGGGGGGGGGCACAGAGCCGCGGCTGGGCACGGGGCACCGACGAGCCCCACGGCCGCGACCCCGGGCGTCCTGCGTGGCGCTGCAGGAGCGAGGTGCTGAGCTGCCCTCCAGGAGCACCCCGAGGCGCCGTGCTGCCCGGCCCTGCCACCCCGGCGGGTTCCCCAGGGCCCCCACCCGCCCGCTCGGCCCCCGCTTACCATGAAGGCGGGAAGCACCGGCTGGGTGAATTTGGCCTTGAAGGTGTGCAGCAGCTGTTTAGTCCTGGCGTTGTAGAAGGACAGGAACCCTGCGGGCACACGCGGCTCCCTGAGCTCCGGCAGGGTCTCCTGGCTCTGCCGCCCGCTGTGCAGCACCCAGCGCCCTGGCGGTGACCGTCCCATCCCCTGGCAGCGCCCCGCGCCCGCACCCACCTTCGTGGAAATTGCAGTAGACGCCGATGCAGTCGGGCACGGGCACGTCCAGCACCTTGGCCTTGTTGGCGTGCTTGGCGCTGAAGCTGACCTGGAGCCAGTTGTTGAGGTGGAGGCACCAGGAGGCCGAGGTCTTGCCCAGCTGGTCAAACTTGCCCAGGCTGCGATACGCCACCCCCACGCCGAAGGCCTTGCTGTCCCGGTCGTACCGCACCTCCCAGTAGTGGTCGTCCGCGTCGATCAGCGTGTCGCCTGCGGGCACCGGGCGCTGGCACGGGCTGGGCACGGCTCTGCCCCGGAGCCTTGTCCCCGTGTCAGGGTCCGACCTCTGCCCCAGGGCTTCTGGGGGGCTGGCACACACCTGCGCACCCCTTCCTGCGCCCCTGGGTGCCCCATGCCCACCCCATCTCATGCCACCATACCCCTCTGTGCCATCAGGTCCTCACCTCCGCTGTGCTCCCCTGTGTCCCCAGGTCCCCATCCCCTCTCCACCCTCCCTGCCCGCAAGGTCCCCGTCGCCACCCCTGCTGCCCTCGGTGCCCCGGCGCTCACCCAGCACCGTGTAGGACTCGGCGGTGAAGCGGTCTCTGCCCCCGCGCCCCGAGGGCATCCGCTTGGGCGACTGCACGACCCTAGGACAGACGGACGCCGGTGAGGCAGGGGGTTAGCATTACATGGGGAGGTTGGCATTACCCAAGGGGGTTGGCATTACCTGGGGGTGGCGTTACTCGGGGGCAGCAGGCATTACTGGGGGGGTGGCGTTACCTGGAGGTTGGTGTTACCCCGGGGTTGGTGGGGACGGCGGAGGTTGGCGTTACCTGGCGGGCGAGTTGGCTGGCGAGGCCGTCCTGCCCTTCCCGTCCTTCTCGCGGGCCTTGACGTCCTGCACCTTGCCGCCCGTGGCGTCCCACTCCACGCTGAGGTCCTCCACCCGCAGGTTCTGGTGGGACGTGCTGGCGTCCAGCCGGAACATGAACGCTGGGGACAGCCACCATCAGCGCGTCCCCCACGTCCCCCGCCTGGCACCGAGGGGTCACGGAGCCCTGGCTCGGCTGGGAAGGGGCAGGAAGGGGTGGCACGGGGGTCCCGCTGAGCGCCCTGCCACCCCTGGTGCCCAACACCACCCCCTGGTACCCACCTCTGGTCTCCAAAGTGACCGGCTCGGAGAACTCGCCCGCTACGGCCTTGTTACACGCCCGCACCCGGAAATTCATGTACTTCATGTCAAACTTCAGCCCTGTGGGCACGGCAGGGTTAGCAGGGGGACACGGGGGGCACCGGGACCCCCACGCTCTCTGCAGAGCCTGGCACCGCCATCCCCACTGGGACAGCCCCAGCTCCCTGCCACCTGCGGTGCCTGCTCCAAGCCTGGCGCGTGCGGGGCTGGTTTTGCCCCCATGCCCTCACCGGACAGGGTGTACTCGGTGCCCTTGATGCCCTCGATGACCATCCAGGGCTGGTCCTCCTTGGCGCGGGGTGGCCCCTCAAAGTTGGTCTTGCGGTACTCCAGCACGTAGTGGTCGATCTTGCTGTCCTCGTCGGGCATCCGCCAGGCCAGCGTCACGCAGTTGTCGGCCACCAGTGACTCCGCCAGGTCGATCTCGGGGGTGCTGGGCACTGCCCGCGGGAGCAGCCGTGCCAGTCCCGCCTGCGGCAGCCCTGCCGCCAGCCGGGGCACCCCCAGCCCCGCCGGCACGGCTCCCCCGGGGCACCCGGAGACCCCAGGCAGGGCGCCTACGGACGGCCCGGGCACGGCACCCCAAAGCCCTCCAGGCATGGCACCCACAGGGTCCCTGGGAACGGCACCCCCAGAAACACGTGGGCATGGCACCCGGGGACTTCTGGACGTGGCATCCACGTAGATCCCGTGGGCATGGCACCCCAAAGACCCCAGGACAGCACCCCAGAGACCTTGAGGCCTGAGCACAGCACCCACCACACCCCTGGGCACAGCACCCCCAGAGCCCTCCCTGCCTGGCACCTCCTTGCCCCTCCGGATGGGACGTCAGAGTCCCCCAGGCCTCGTAGCCCCTCGCTCCCTCCCGCCCTGGCACCCCTCGGTGCCCCCCGCGCCCCAAAGTGCTCCGTACTGGGAGAAACACCACCCTGCCCGGCTGCCTGCCCGCCGTGCCCTGTGCCCCCCGGCACCCGCGTCCCCGGCACCCGCTGCCCGTGGGCGATACCTGGCAGGAAGGCGAGGGCCTGGAGCAGGCGCCGCTCCTGGGCAAAATCCACCATCAAGTGGCTCATGTTATCGCTCACCTTGGCCTTGAGCGAGAGGCGGAAGGCGGGCGCCATCGTCACGCTGCGCAGGGACACGAGACGGCCACAGGGACGCGAGTCAGCGGGGCCGGGAGCCGGGCGCTCCCCCGGCCCTGCCCGGCCGCCCCCCACCCTGCGCGGCCGCGGGGAGAGGGTGGGCAGAGCCCCCGGCCCCGTGCCCACGGAGCGGGAGCGGGAGCGGGGCGCGGGTGACGACACGCCGCGGGTTAGTGGGGGCGCGGGGGGCAGCGGGGGGCAGCGGGGGGGCACGGGGGTACCGTACCTATCCTTGATCTGTTTGGCAGCCTTGAGAGCGGAGAGGAAAAGAGGAGAAAAAATAGAGGGTGAGACAGCAATGCCAGGAGCCAGCGTGGTACGGCGTGCCCTGCTCTGGGACCCGCGTGGCACAGCGCGCCCAAATCCCTGCCGCCGAAACCGCGCGGCACGGGGCGCCCACATCCCTGCCGCCAAACCTGCGTGGCAAAGCACACCCAAATCCCTGCCGCCAAACCCGCGCGGCACAGCGTGACCACGTCCCTGCCCTGCTACAGCGCCCATCGCCCCACGGGGACACCCGTGCGGCCACGTGCCCGCAGCAGAAAGAGGCCACGAAGCAGCACCCCCGGGGCAGGCGAACAAGAGGGCCCAGGCGCCCGGGCCCCCCTGCCACGCACTGCTTTAACCCTCCTCCTCCTCCCCGCCACGACCCGGGCGTCCCGGTGCTCTAACCGGTGCCCGCTTGCCCGGTGCTAATCTAGTCGCGCAGCGGGCGAAGCCAGCCCAGCGTTAACACGGCGCCCAGGCTGGAAAGAGAGCAGAGGTGCCCGCCTGGGGCAAGCGCAGTTACGAGGAGGCATCGGCTGGAGAGCAAGAGGGATGGGAGGCTTCGTGCCGCCGTGCCGGGCGTTAATCCGGGGCAGCCAGGCGGGAGGGTGGCCGGCGCGGCTCCCCGCTGCCCACCTGGGGGAAGTCGTGGTTGTTGGCGGTCTCCAGGGTCTGGTTGGCCGTCTCCAGCAGCTCCTCCGAGCTCTCCAGGGCCTTGGCGCAAGCCGCCAGCTGGGCCTGAAGGGGGGAGAGCGGCAGTGGGTGGCGGTGGCCGCGGCCAGCGGGCGCGCAGGGCGGGCGCTCACCTGCAGCTCGTAGGTGCGGCTGGCGCGGTCCTGCTTGATCTTCATGAGCATGTTGTCCTTGAGCTCGTCCAGCAGCGCGTACAGGGACTGAAACTCGCCCTCCAGGTCCTCCTGCACCCGGGCCGAGTTGTCCTGGCGGCGATGCCGGGCGTCAGCGAGCACGGCCCGGCCCCGGCCTCGCCGCTGCCCCGCGCCCGCCCGTCTCTCCCCATCTCCGACGGGTGACGGGGCTGCCCAGGGCCACCCCTGACGCCCTTGGAGAAGGTGGGTGCATGGTGCTTGTGCTCTGGGGGGAGAAGGGGCCCCAGCGAGCCGATGGGGGCACCCGCAACAGCTGGGACGGGGCCCCAGCAGGCACCGAAGGCGACGGGGCTGGTGGCGGGGACGGCGCGAGGCCGAAGGCTGGCGGGCGAGGGGGGGCCGGGGCTACCTCCACGTTCTGCAGCATCTGCTTGAGGGCGTAGATGAAATTTTGGATCTCCTCATTCTTCACGGCCAGTGTGGTGATGATCTTCCGCAGCGCCTCCTGCCCCGGCACCGCTGTCAGCGTCCCCCCGCAGCCCCCCGGCAGCGCCCAGCGCCCCGGGGCCGGCTCAGCACCCTGCCCCCCCGGCCAGCCCCTCCCTGCCGGCCGGCGCGTGCCAGGCGCGGAGGGGGCCCAGGCGTCTGGGGCCCTGCGTGGCTCTGCGGCCATGGCAGGCAGCTGCGACATGACTTGGCAAGCGTGCGCGTTGCCCTGGCAGGGAGGGGAACAGCCCTCCGCACGTCCCCCCGGCCCGGCGCTGCCCCCTCGGGGACCTCCCCGGGGGGGGGGGGAGCCTCAGCGCCCCCCCTTGCGGGCTGCGTCCTCCGGCCATCCATCCTGCATCCTCCCTCCCTCCATCCTGCATCCCTCCTCCCTCCTGCATCCCTCCATCCTGCATCCCTCCTCCCTCCATCCTGCATCCCTCCATCCCTCTATCCTTCACCTCTTCTCCCTTCATTCTCTATCCCTCCCCTCTCCATCCTTCATCCATCTGTCCCTCCTTCCTCCATCCTGCATCCTTCCACCCCTCCTTACTCATCCCTCCTCCCTTCATTCTCTATCCCTCCTTTCTCCCTCCATTCCCTGTTCCTCCACACCTCTGACCCTCCTTCCTCCAACCTTCATCCCCTTCATCCCTCCTTCCTGCACCCCTCAGTCCCTTCTTCCTCCACCCCTCTTTCAGCCTTCTTTCCTCCAACACCCATCCCTCCTTTCTCCATCCTTCCATCCTTCTTTCCTCCATCCCTCCTCCCTTCGTATCTCCTTCCTCTATCCCTCCTTCCTCCATCCCTCCTCTCTCCATCCCTCCATCCCTCCTTTCTCCATCCCTCCTCTCTCCATCCATCCCTCCTTCCTGCACCCCTCCTCTCTCCATCCCTCCATCCATCCCTCCTTCCTCCATCCCTCCTCTCTTCATCCCGCCTCTCTTCATCCCTCCATCCCTCCCTCCTTCCTCCCTCTCTCCATCCCCCCATCCCTCCCTCTTCCTCCCCCCCGGCCCGCGGCCCGGCCCGGCCCGGCCCCACCTGGTCGCCCATACCGGGCCGGCCCCGCCGCCGCCGCCGCCGCCCGACCCCGGACACCAACAAAGCGGGAGCGGCGCCCCCGCCCGCCCCGCCCGCGCGGGGCACGCCGGGAAACCGAGTCCGGGCCCCGCGGCGCGCCGGGAAACCCAGCGCGCTCCCGGGGCACGCTGGGAAATGGAGTCCCGGGAGGCCCCGGGGCACGCTGGGAAATGGAGTCCCGGGGGACCCCCCCGGGGCACGCTGGGAAATGGAGTCCCGGTCACCGCCGAGGCCGCGGGCCCCGGGCGCGCTGAGCGCCGGCGGGCAGCGGCGCCCCAGGCTGGGGCACAAAGTTGGGGTGGGGGGGGGGGGGGAGGAATGTCTCCCAGTAAGAGGGGCCCCGTTGTCCCAGTTCTCCCAGTGGGTCTGGGGTGGGGACCCCCAGTGTGCACCGGGGGTCAGGATGTGTCCCCAAGCCAGGGGTCACGGCCAGACGGGTGACATGTTCCCGTGTAGGGGGCCGGGCTGGAGCTGCCTCAGTTTCCCTTGTCCAGGTAGGGGGTCCTGGTGCGAGACCCCCCCCTCCCCCACCCCGGAGGGTGCCCCAACCCTGTCCCCATCCCTGTCCACATCCCCATCCTCACCGATGTCCATGTCCCTGTCCTCGTCCCTGTCCCTGCCTGCTTCCCCATCCCTCTCCCCCACCACCATCCTTGCTGATGTCCCTGTCCATGTCCTCATCCCTCTCCTCCATCCCCATCCTCACCGATGTCCATGTCCCTGTCCTCGTCCCTGTCCCTGCCTGCTTCCCCATCCCTCTCCCCCACCGCCATCCTTGCTGATGTCCCTGTCCATGTCCTCATCCCTCTCCTCCATCCCCATCCTCACCGATGTCCATGTCCCTGTCCTCGTCCCTGTCCCTGCCTGCTTCCCCATCCCTCTCCCCCACCGCCATCCTTGCTGATGTCCCTGTCCATGTCCTCATCCCTCTCCTCCATCCCCATCCTCACCGATGTCCATGTCCCTGTCCTTGTCCCTGTCCCCCATCCCTGCCTGCTTCCCCATCCCTCTCCCCCATCACCATCCTCGCCGATGTCCCTGTCCCCTGTCCATGTCCCCATCCCTCTCCTCCATCCCCATCCTCACCGATGGCCATGTCCCTGTCCTTGTCCCTGTCCCCCATCCCTGCCTGCTTCCCCATCCCTCTCCCCCATCACCATCCTCGCCGATGTCCCTGTCCATGTCCCCGTCCCTGTCCCCCATCCCATCCATGCCCACGTCGACGTTCATGTCCCCGTCCCCTGTCCTCGTCCATGGCCCCCGTCCACGTCATTGTCCAGCAATGTCCACGTCCTTGTCACCTGCCCCCGTCGGCGCCTGCCGTCCCCAGGGCTGTGGCAGCGCTGTGGCAGGAAGCCGTGGCGTCACATGGGGCAGGCGGGGGTGACGGGCGAGGACTCTTCGGGGACAGTGGTGCCTCGGGGGGGGGGGGGTGCAGACACCTCGGTGACAGGGACACGTCGGGGACGCGAGCGGGGGCACCGGGATGTGGGGGCTTGGAGTCCTCGTCCTCCTCACCCTCCTCACCGGTGAGTCGGGTCGGGGGGGGGACAGGGCTGGCTGAGGGAGGCCGGAGGGGACGGTCCCTGTGTCCCCTTCCCCCTTGGCCAGGGCAGGTGGTTGGGGGGTGCCTGGCTCTGCCCCACGGGGCCTTGGGGACCGGGGGGGACGTTTGTCCTGGGGGGCTGGAGAGGGGTTAGGGGGACGAATTGGGGACAGACGGACGGGCAGCGGGGGTTGACACGGCTGGGGGCAATGGGATGGGGACATGAAGGGGGATGGAGTGGGACAGACAGAGGGGGACATGGGTGGAGGGACAGCACGGGGACAGACAGAACGGGAGGGGGAGGACGTGGACAGACAGACAGCGGGGGGTGGGGGGGGGCATCCGGTCTGCATCGGCTCAAGTCTGTGGTCAGGGGCTGAGGCGGCCGGTGGGGGTGGGGGGGGGACGTGCAAGCAGGACGCTTGGGTCCAGTTCCCCGAGGTGACTCAGGTCCCCTGTCCCTGCGGGTAGCACTGGGGCGCCCTGGTGTCCCCATCCCCATGAGTGACACGGGGGGGGGGGGGGGCAGCTGGGTCCTCTTCCCTAGGTTGCCTTGGTGTCCCCATCCCCATGGGGGGCAGCTGGGTCCTCTTCGCTAGGGTGCCCTGGCGTCCCCATCCCCATGGGTGACACTGGGGGGCAGCTGGGTCCTCTTCCCTAGGTTGTCCTGGTGTCCCCAACCCCATGGGTGACACTGGGGGGGCAGCTGGGTCCTCTTCCCTAGGGTGTCCTGGTGTCCCCAACCCCATGGGTGACACTGGGGGGGGCAGCTGGGTCCTCTTCCCTAGGTTGTCCTGGTGTCCCCAACCCCATGGGTGACACTGGGGGGGCAGCTGGGTCCTCTTCCCTAGGTTGTCCTGGTGTCCCCAACCCCATGGGTGACACTGGGGGGCAGCTGGGTCCTCTTCCCTAGGGTGTCCTGGTGTCCCCAATCCCATGGGTGACACTGGGGGACCCTGGGGCAGCCGGACAGCTGGGTCCCCTTCCCCAGGGTGCCTTGACGTCTCCATCCCCACGGGTGGCACCGGGACAGCCGGCCCCACGTGCCCCGCTCCCCTGGGTGCCTCAGCGTCCCCATTCCCACGGGCGACGCTGGGGGACCCGGGCGCAGCGCCAGGGCGGCGGGCGGCCGGGGGGACGACGCTGGGGACGGCGGCAGCGGACGACCTGCGGGTGAGCCAAGAGCCGGAGCGGGCGCAGGTGGCCCCGGGCGCCGAGGTGACCTTGGGGTGCCGCGTGGTGGCCGCGGCGCCCTGGGAGCTGCTGCGCCTGGAGTGGCACAAGGAAGGGGGGCGCGAGGCGCTGTGCGACGCCCGCCTGCGCCCCGCCGCCGCCGCTGCCGAGACCCCCTGCGCCCCTCGCCTGCGCCTCGCCTGGCACCCGCCCTGTGCCACCCTGCGCCTCCGCGGCGCCCGCCCGGGCGACGCCGGCCGCTACGTGTGCCGGGCCACGCTGGAGATCCCCCGCCTCGCCGCGGCCTCCGGCAACGGCACCCTGCTCGGCGTGGGCGCAGGTAGGCGGCGGGTCCCTTGGGTGCGGGGGTGGGGGGGGAGGGTTTTTTTTTTGGGGGGGGTGGGGGGGAGCTGGCAGAGCCCTGACTCCGGTTTTCCCGCGCCGGCAGCGGCTGACGACGGAGGCGGCGCGGGGAAGCGGGTGGCCGGCGGGTGCCGGCGGGTGCCCGCGCGCCCCGGGGTGCCCGGCTGAGCTGCGTGCGCTTGCAGGGCTGCCCGGGGGGCTGGCGGGGGGCCTGGCGGGGGGCCTGGGGGGCTCGGCCCTGCTGCTGCTGCTGCTGCTGCTCGGCCTGGCCCTCGGCTGCTGCTGGCGCCGGTGCAGGAAGGCAGGTAACCTGCCCCGCGCCCCAATGCCCCCATGCCTGAACGTCCCTGTGCCCCAATGCCCCCGTGCCCAAATGCCCCTGTGCCCCAATGCCCCTGTGCCCGAATACCCCCATGCCCAAATGCCCCTGTGCCCCAATGCCCCCATGCCCAAATGCCCCTGTGCCCCAATGCCCCTGTGCCCCAATGCCCCCGTGCCCAAATACCCCCGTGCCCAAATGCCCCTGTGCCCAAATGCCCCTGTGCCCAAATACCCCCGTGCCCAAATGCCCCTGTGCCCAAATGCCCCCACACCCGAATGCCCCTGTGCCCAATTACCCCCGTGCCCAAATGTCCCCGTGCCCGAATGTCCCCGTGCCCAATTGCTCCCATGCCCAAATACCCCTGTGCCCAAATGTCCCTGTGCCCAATTGCTCCCGTGCCCAAATGCCCCTGTGCCCAAATGCCCCTGTGCCCAAATACCCCCATGACCAAATACCCCCATGACCAAATACCCCCCTGCCCAAATGCCTCTGTGCCTGAATACCCCAGCACCCGGATGCCCCCGCAACCGTATCCCCGTGTCCACCCACCCTGTGCCCCAATACCGGTTGCCATCTACCCATGCCCAGTACCCCCAGTCCATCTCCCCCATGCCCAAATACCCCTGCGACCATCTACCCTTTGCCCAGATACCCCCGTGCCCGTCTGCCCCGTGCCTATCTACCCCATCCCCATCCATCTACCCCTGCGCCCAGATACCCCTGAGCTCATCTACCCCAAACCCATCTGTCCCTGCGCCCATGTGCCCCCGTGCCCACTGCACCCCAGCTCCCACTGGGGCTCACCCTGGGCACCCATGGGGTTGGGGGAACCCAAGGGAGACCCCGGGGGGGGTACACACGGTGGAGGGGGAACCTGGCCATGCCAGCGTCTTGGGGGGCTCGCGAGCCCACCTGACACCCGCCGACCCCCAGACACGGTCACCTACGCCAACGCGCTGCCCCGCTCGGCGCGGGCCCCCAAGGAGCTGGTCCCCCTCGTGGAGATGCACAGCAGCACCTACCAGGGGGGCCTCCAGCGGGCAAGGCCCCCCAGGCCCCCCGCATGCCCCAGGCCCCCCGGGGCGCCGGACGCCTGCTGCGCCAAGCCCTGAGGGGCTGCACAGGGCCACCGACGACCTGCAGAGACGTCCCCGCTTGCATTTTTTTGTATTTGGGCATCAAAAGCTGGCACCACGCAACTGTGCCCGTGCCTCAGTTTACCCACGGGCTGCCCTTGCGGACGATCGCCGGCGTGGCGTGCTGGGCGCACTGCCCCGAGTCTTGGTTTACCCCCCCCCCCCCCGGTGTGCAGAAATGGCCCCCCAAAAGGTGTTTTTCACCATCCCACCACCTCCCCCCGTTTCCTGTGCAGTGGCTTCCCGCACCCGGCGCCCGGGGGCTCAGCACCCGCTGCTATCCGGGTTATCCCCCACCGCTGGAGAGGCCCCTGCGAATGCCCACCATTGCCCGGACGCCTGGGCTCCTGGGAGGGTGTGGGGGGGCAGGGTTAGAGCAGGGGGTCAGGCTAGGAACCTGGGGGCCTGGGTCCTCCCCCCCCACCCAGGTTTCCACCCGTGGACCCGGATCTGAAGTGACGGCGGGGCTTTATTTCGGCCAGGCCGTTCCCTGGACATACCACAGAGAACAGCTGCCCAAGAGGCACCAGAGTGTCTCCATGTCTACGGAGCCACTCTCTGGGGGGAGCTGGGCTGGCCGGGGCCGGGGTGGCAGCACCCCAGGGTGTCTCCTTGGCTGTGTCTCGAGCTGGGCAGGGGACCCAGGTGTCCGGGGGGAGACGGGGACACGAAGCACACGGCAGCCAGCGGCACAGTCTGCACATCGGACTTTAATGGGGGCCGCAGGTGATGGGGGCCCGGCGGGCGTCCCCACGCTGCACCAGGCTCACAGGGGCTGCGCGGCGACGGGGTAGAGCAGGGAGAGGTGGCGGGCGCCGCGGACGGGCAGCGCTCGCGCCGTGTAGTGCCGCACGGCCTCGGGCACCGAGGGGAAGGCGGCCCCCGCGCGCCCCAGCACGAAGTGCCGCTCCCGCGTCCGTGTGAGCTTCACGTGCACGAAGCCCTGGCTGCTCCTGGGGGGGCAGAGGGGAAACTGAGGCACGGACCCACGCAAGCGTGCAAACACAACCGGCTGCGTGCGCACACACGCGTGTGCACTCACATGGGTGCACAACCCTGGGTACACCCACGTGCAGGCAACTCGCAGCCAAGGTCACCCCGGCTGCCCCCCCCGTGCCCGTGTCACCCCTGGGTGCCCTGGCACCGCGCTCACCTCAGCGAGAGCGAGTAGTCGTCGGGGCTGGTCTCGCAGTCCCGCACCAGGAAGCTGCCCTCGCGGCACAGTGCCAGCAGCGTCTCGGCGCCCGCCCGCCCGATGGGGCCGTGGTACCACCTGCGGGGTACCACCGGCGTCACCCAGGCATCGGGGTGACCATCGGGGACCTCGGCACTGGGTGGCCAAGGGCACCGGGGCTCTGGCTGTGCCATGGGGCTCCAGCCATGCCATGGGGACCCGTCCATGCCATGGGGACCCATCTGCACCATGGGGACCAGCCCGTGCCATGGGGTCCCATCCGTGCCATGGGGCTCTGTCCACGCCATGGGGCACCCTCCATCCCATGGGGACCCATCCATGCTATGGGGCACCTTCTGCACTATGGGGCACCTTCTGCACTATGGGGCACCATCTGCACAAGGGGGACCTGTCTGTGCCATGGGGCACCCTCTGCACCATGGGAACCCATCCACACCATGGGGCACCCTCCATGCCACGATACCCAGGCCGGGCATCAGTGCCACCCCGCAGAGGAGGGAACCTGCCGGTGAGGGGGATCAGTGCCCCTTGGACTTACGCCTGCTTCTCCAGGGGCAGCGAGGGGTCCACGCGCCCTGGGCTGGGCGGGCAGCCAGGCCTGGCGCCTGCGGGGGGCCGGGGCGTCCGCGGTGGTTCCCGGGGGCGGCTGGGGGAGCGCTCGGGGCTCTCAAATTGCACTGCGGGGGCAAAGGGGGCTGTCATCCATTGGCGTGGCCACCCCAGCACCCCCGTGCGGGGCAGGGGAACCCAGTGGCTGGGCCATCAGCTCTAAGCGCCGGAGCGTGAAGAACCCAGATGTCCCCACCACGGGGTTGGCCTTGCCCTCTTGTCCCATCGCACCCAGGGGAGGAACTCACGGGTGCCGGGGACCGCTGGGGCTGGGATGTCCCCAGGGTGGTACCTAGGTGTGACAGGGTGATGCTGGGGCTGGGATGTCCCTGGGGTGGTACCCACGGGTGCAAGAGGACACTGGGGCTGGGATGTCCCCAGGTGGTACCTAGGGGTGATGGGGTGATGCTGGGGCTGGGATGTCCCTGGGGTGGTACCCAGGGGCCCCAGGGACACTGTGGCTGGGATGTCCCCGGGATGGTACCCATGGGCAATGGGGGATGCCGGGGCTGGGATGTCCCCGGGATGGTACCCATGGGTCCCGAGGGCCACGGGCACCTGCGAACGCCCGGGAGATGTGGTCCTTCTTCCACTCCCAGGGCTGGTCGTACTCGTCCGCGGGCCGCTCGTCGTCCCGGGGCAGGCGGCTCTCCCGAGCGGCGGCCGGCCCCGCGCCCTCGCCCGCCGTCTCCCACTCCTCGTACGGCGTGTCGTAGAGCTGCGGGCCCCGGCGCGGCCTCACCCGCCGGCCCTCGCGCCCTGCGGAGGGGCAGGGGTGGGGGGCACCGCGGGGGCCGGGCACGCCGGGCTGCCTCCGGCTCCGGGACGCCCTCTCGCCCCGCGTGGGGGTCGGACGGGGACGGGGACGTGGGTGCCCGGTCCTGGCCCGGCTCGGGCTGCGCCCGCGTCTCTCACCCACCTTCGGCCTCGCCGGGCTCCTCGCAGCCGCCCTCGGGTGCCGGGTCCTGCTCCGCCTCGAAGGGCTCCGAGTACTCGCTCTCGCCGGGGCCCTGCCGGCCGGGCGCCCCGGGTGGGACGGGACCCCCGCTGCCGCCCTGTCCCCCCACCCCGGCCCCCTCGTCCTTCTCTGGGCGCCCCCTCCGGGCTGGGGGTCACCCCCGGGCCCCACCGTGGGGGCGCTCTCCCCCCCCCCACCATGATCCCCCCGTCCTCAGCCCCCACTGTGGGTGCCCCCATCCCTCTCCCCGGTTCCACATTCCCAGGCCCCGTCCCTCTCCCCAGTGCCCCCCTCCCGGGCCCCCCCAGCCCTCTGTCCCGGTGCCCCTCGGCTCCCACCCCACTTCCCCCTCCCAGGTGCCCCCTGCTTCCCCCCCCCAGCTGCCCCGCTGCCTCCCCCGGTGCCCTCAGCCCCCCCCCCCAGTGCTCCCCAGTCCCTGCTTCCCAGCCCCTCCAGTGCCCCCGGTGCCCCCCGGTTCTCCCTGGTGCCCCCCGGTGCCCCCCGGTCCCTGCTCCCCAGTCCCCCCCGGTCCCCCCGGTGCCCCCCAGTCCCTGCTGCCCGGACCCCGCGGGTGTCCCGCTCCCCCCCCCCCCGGTGCCCTCGGCTCCCTCCCCGGCTCCCGGGCTGCCCCCGGTGCCCCCCGGTGCCCCCCGGCGCCCCCGGCCCTACCTGCTCCAGCCGGCGGGGGCCGCCCCCCGGCCCCGCGCCCCCCACGCGGACGAGCCGGTGCCGGGGGGAGGCGGCGGGGCCGCGGGGGGCAGCGCCGGTGCCGGTGCCGGTGCCGGTGCCGGCGGGCGGGGGGGCCCCGGCGGGGCGGCGCTCGCCGCCGCTGTAGTCGGGCTGGGGCGGGCGCGGGGGGGAGCGCCGGGCCCCCCGGCCCAGGTACTCCCGGAGCCACTTGGCCATGGCGGGGCCGCCGCCGCCGCCGCCACCGGGAGCCCCGCGCGCGGAGCGGGACCCCGCGAGCCGCCGCCGCCGCCGCCGGGCACCGGGAGCCGCTTTGTGTCGCCGCCGCGCTCGGCGCGGACCGGAGCGAGCGGCCCCCCCCGCCCCCGCCCCGCCGGGGGGGGCTCCGGGACGGGGGCCGGGACGGCGGGTAGCGGGATGGGGGGGGTGGGAATTGGGGGGTCGGGATGGGGGATACCGGGATGGGGGGGCGGGGATGGGGGATTCCGTGGGGGGGCGGTACCGCAATGGGGGGCCGGGATGGGGATACCGGGACGGGGGGAACCGGGATGGGGGGGGACCGAGCCGGGGGACCGGGATGGGGAACATCGGGATGGGGATACCGGGATGGGGGGGCATCGGGATGGGGGCACCGGGACAGCGAGGGACTGGGAAGGGGGAGTCGAGACCTCCGGGGGCACCAGGACAGGAGGGGGCTGAGGCCCGGGCACCGGGATGGGGGGGCACCAGGACCCCCCGGAGGGACACTGGGATGGAGGGTGGGGGGCTGGGACCCCCCCAGGGTGCTCTGGCTGCAGGGGGGTGGGGGGAACCCACCCCGGGACCCCCAGACCCCGGCAGGCAGAACCCCAACCTCCCCGAGTGTGGGGACATGGGGAAAAGGTGGGGGGGGGGGCCGAGCCCCAGGGGGGTCCCGGCCACTGCAGCCTTGTCCCCCACCAGCTCCGGGAAGGTTTTGGGGACCTTTAGCAGCACCAGGGCCCCCTGCACCTCCCAGCCTGGGGGGAGCAGCTTCTTGGGGGCAGGAGGCTCTGCCTCCCCTCTCTGCCCCCCCGGATTTGGGGTGCAGGAGCCCAGTGTGTGGGGGGGTTGGGGGGTCCCCGGTCCCGGCTCGGCCTCTTATTGTCCCTTCCCAGAACAAAGGTCTCTGTCCCAGGCCCGCGGTCGGGCTCCGGAGGGAGCCGGGGTGCCCTCAGGGGGACACGCGTGGCCGCCAGGGTGCAGCGGGGGGGGACACACGTGTGTCCGGGGGCGCGCGGGAGCAAGGACACGCTCCGCCGGTCTCGCAGAACTGCTGTTGACACATCTCGTCACACGCAAATCCCAGGGCCAGAGCCCAATCTCCACCATTAATATTTGAAGAAGCTAATTAAAAGGCACGTGCGAGGAATGCTAATCGCCACCGGTGCGGCAGGATCGGGGGGGAAAGACGCCTTTTATCGCCTGCTCCCGTAAATGCCGGCTGCCCCAGCCCCCCCGCAGCCCCCAGCCCAGCAACCCCCAGCAAAGCACCACGTGCCAGGATCTAAGTGCGGGTTAATCAGGGCTTGTTAATTAGGGGCAGGTGTCTTGACAAGGAGCCCAGGGACGGAGAGGAGATTAGCAGACACGGGGTAGGACAAGAGGAAGAAGAGCCCCAGGTTGAGCCCCGGCTGGGGCAGACAGATGCCGTGTGCTCCCCCTCCCCGGGCCGGTCCTGCCGAGGCAGGGGTGTGCGGATCCCGCTCTCCAGTCCTCGGGGCTCCCCCTGCCCCGACACACGCAAGGGTAGGACAAACTCCCGGCATCTCCCCCCGCCTTGGGGACAAACAGCCACTTCACTGAAGAGAAGCAGATGAAGAAGCGACAAGCTCTGACATATCCACTTTATTACCTGGCTGTGAGCAGAGGAAACCCAATTGCTCCCTGAACACCAGGAGCGGAGACAGGTTTAGAACGGAGCTGCTGGGAGCAGCTGGGCTGCAGGAGGCTGGTGTCAGCCCGGTTGGGACATCCTCGGCCCTGAGTGAGGGGTCCCCAGACCTTGGCTGGAGCCCCCAGCTCCGCTCTCCTCCCCTGTGAAAATCAGACCTGGACACACAGGGCAGGTGTCCTCACCCAGCTGGTGCGAGGACGTGAGCCCAGGGCAGCAGTAGCTCCGGCAGGGGACAAGCCGGGATAAGTGCTGCAGCATTTGGCATCTCGTCCAACAGAAAAACAGGGGATTCAGGCTCACCCCACAAAGGAGGCAACGGGGGGAACTGAGCCCCATGTGACGGGAGCAGTAGACACCCAGGGCTGGAGAAGCAGAGGGGGGAACTTCGCTGGCAAAAGAGGGGTGCTGAGCTCCTGCCTTCCCCCTGCTCCCCAGGACACAAGGCGGGAGAGGAGAAAGGCCCTGGGGTCCCTTTACTGCAGCTGGAGGGTTGGCGAGTCGCATGCCCTTGCACAGGGAAAGCCAGAGCCGGGGAGAGGACAGTGGGGACCTGCAAAACTGAAACCGCACTGTCCAGGCAGGCCCTGGGACTCCCAAATATGTTCCGGGAGCAGGGCTGGGACACATCATGCTCCCTGGAGCTGCCTGGAAGCTGGGTCTGGCCCCGGACAGCCTGGGACAGCACCGGGGCTTTTCACTTGCTGCAACCAAGCACTGATATCCTCGTAAGAGGAAGCCGTTTATCCGGTTCACCCTGGGCTCGGCTCGCTGGTGCTGTTAACTGGTGACAGCTGCCGGGGTCTGGCAAGGCAGAGCTTGGGCGAGGGCGGCACTGTCCCAGGCGCAGCGTTCTCCTCGGAGGATGGGGAGATGCATGAAGACGCTGGGACTCCAGATGGCCAGGCTGCGGGCAGGCGGCCTGGAAACCCCGCTGGGGCCTGAACGCAGCGATGCCAGCTCTGCGCTGGGCTGCTGTGAAGAGGGAGGGGAGGAACAGCCCGCAATCCCCGCTCTCGGCCACGGCTCGGTCGCGCGTCAGTCACTCATGCTGTCCTCGCTGTCCGAATACGCCCCCAACAAGCCGAGGGAGGACGTGGTGCCCGTTGCCGTGGGAAACGAGCCTGGAAGCCAAGCAGAGAGCAGACACTGTCAGGTACAGCCCTCCCTGCTGCCGGCAAACCCCAGGGGCTCAGCGCAACCACTTGCACGGAAGCGCGAGCCTGCCTTGCTCCGCTAGCCGCAGGCAGCTGCGCGCGGCTGGAGCCGAGGCACTGCGAGCGGGAGCCCAAGCGGTGCCTTGTCCCCTGGCCTGAATCTCAATGAGGATGACAAGGTTAAACTGGGCAGACAAGGAGACCCCGCACTCCCTCCTCCTCCTCCTCCCTCTCGCACCTCCTCAGCTGCAGCCTCCTGCCTCTGCCTCGTGGCAACAGGCAGGAAGCAGCAAGGTTGGCCCAAGGTCTGCAAAACCCTCTCCCCAAATGAGCGGCGTTGGGAGAGGAGCGTGCTCAGCTGCTCTTCTCCCCACCGCGCCACCAGGGAGATTTCAGCCACCGGAGAGCAAGAGAGAAGCCAGCTCTCGGCTTTGGCTATGCAAGCTGCCAGCTGCAAGCGTGCAGCAGCGTCATGGGCAGAGCGCCCCGTGCCAGCTCCGAGCCGAGTCCTTGAAGGACAGGCAGTTCCTCCAGCACAATCTGGGCTGAGCAGACCTTGACAGCAGCCAGGAGCAGGTGGTTGCAGAAAGCATAGGAAGAAAGGGGGCAAATGCAGAGCTGTCCTTCCCCAGGGATCCCCTCAGGACAGAGGGGCTTCCTAAGCCAACGACTGGATCAGCCCAGCTGATAAACTGACCAGATCCCTCCTCAAACCCACAGGTCCTCTGCCTTCCTAGGGCGGTGAACTATGAGGTGTGAGAAAGCCCTTCTGCTTGTTTTCACTTCTTTGGAGGTACTGAATTCCCAAATTTGGTAGGTTTTACAAGAGGGCCCCAAACCAAAGCAACTTTCTTGCTGTTACAATCATATCTCACTGTTGTGATGGTTCCCAGAATTATATCTGAGCACTAAGAAGCTGTTTTGAAGCTTATGACCCTGCCAGTGTCTCTAAAGTCCTGGCTTTCTGCCAAAGGCCAGGAAGGAACCTCTTCTCTCTTCAGTACATCAGGTGCTACGTCGTCTCCTGGAAACGAGGACAACCCCCCTTCTTACACCGCCACGGTCACATCTGTCCCACAACAAAGGCTCGACCTGAGAGTGTGCAGGCTCTGAAGACAATGCAGAGCTAAACGCCGCTTTGGTGCCGCCAGATCCCTCCCCAGTCACTCAGCTCAGACAAGCCAACCCGATCCCCATGTCGGCAGTTACCAGCGCTGGCTGTGGCGCCTTGCTTCTCCGTCCCGTTAGCCAGGGTGGCACCCGGCTTCGGCTTCCTCACTGTGACCAGCCCAGCTAGCTGGGCCTTGCTGTTCAACGTGCCCACGCTCCGTTCCCAGCTTTCAGTCTTCAACTTCTTAGCCTGGGGTTGGGGATCCTGTGGAGGGGAACAGGGGCGTTAGGGGGATGGGGGAAAAGGAGGACCGCTGAAAACAGCAGCACAAAGAGCGAGAGACACGGGGAGAACCTCCTGGAGCAGCCAAGGGATGCATCCTCCCCCAGAGCGACCAGCACAAGTTAGACAAACAACGGGGATAGCTGGTATGGATCTAAATAGCTGCAAAACAGCCCTTGGAGATGATGTCCCATTGCCTGTGACAGTTAAATCTAAGCTAGCACAGCCACAGGACGGCTCCGGGATGATGATGAGCCTGATGCATGTGACAGGGCTGTGCAGCCAGGACTGCGTGCCTGCAGGTGGTCCCGTCACTGAAACCAAACTCTCCAGGGCTGCAGATTAGTGCTGGGCCAGGGAACATTGCTCAGATTAACCCCAGCCCAGCTTAGAAACAAGGCAGCTTTGATTCGTTCGAATAGACAGAGGTCCCAGCAGACACAGATCGACATCAAAAAACAACAGTGCTAGGGGGCCTGTCTGTAGGGTTAATCCCTCCCCTGGAAGCCGAGCACTGAAAGCTCTTTTGTCCTGCCTGTCTCCAACATGGAGCAGAACAGAAGTGAAGGAGAGGCTGTCCCAGGCACTCGCTTCACTGCTGCTAATTTTCCAGAGTGGTAGAATCACGTCTGAGGGATGACCAAAGCATTGGCGAGCCCGTGCTTTCCGAAACGCAAGGGAAAGGGAGCCATGTCCCCAGCAAGGGCAGGGGGCAGCTCCCTCTCAGCCAAGACCATCTCCTTTTTCAGCGGATACAGACTAAAATCACCAGCTGATCCCTGTCTCCTTTCAACTCAGCACACGGGGATACGAGCTTTGTAAGCTGCTCATGCGTGACCGGCATTAGGACTCCAGCCTCTGCACAGAGCAGGGACAGAAGGGACAACGCAGAGCCACTCGAGACAGCAGTTTTGGGTTGGGGGAGAAGGTGTGGCAGGTGGAAAAGGCTCTGCCCCCGCCCTCACCTCCTGAAGGATGTCTGTAGGTTTAACTTTTGCCACTGGCTTTGCGTGGACTTTAGCAGGCTCTTCGTCAGAGTCGGAGTCGACCAGCAGCCGCCGGTTCTGGGCCTGCTCCAGCATAGCTCTGCAAGGAGAGAGGCCCCGCGCAGAGGGTTAGAGCCAGCTCCACACCACCACGCAAGCAGCGGCGCCGGCTGGGCTCGGTGCCTCGCTCTTCGTTGTAAGGGGAGCTGGAATTCAGCAGCTCAGGCAGGATCCAGCTTCTCAGGCGCTTTTTAAGAAGACACCTTTTTAGAATGAGTGCCTGAAGGTTGACAGCACTGAGATCTCTCCTCATGAAGAGGCTCCTCAAGGGGAGTCAGGCCCCTGCAGCAGCCCTGATCTCCCCACCAGGGAGATGCTTAAACCCCACCACCTCCATCAAACGCATTTCTCTCCCCTCCTCAAACACTTATCCACGACAAACTGCCCCCAATCTCCTCACAGCCCAGTCAGGACAACATCCCACCAATCCAGCTCCTACGAACTCAGGCCCCTCAAGCAGCATCTCCCTTAGCTCTCACTTCGGGGCCCTCGAGGAGCTGAGGAGAGGGCAAGACGCAGCCCTGCCTGGCCAGGGCCAGCTCAGCTGGTTTCACACACCCAGGAACACTTCCAGCCCACTCACTTCATCTCTTGCTCGTCCTCCTCTTGCTCCTTGCGCTTCTGCTCCTCCTCGTACTCCTTGTACTGCTGCAGCATGGCCTCGAAGTCCACATTCGCCTGGCGCTGGTTGAGCTCCTTCAGCTCCTGTAGGTTCTCCAGAACCTCCATCTCCAGTTTGGAGTCCTTGGTTCGGTTCTCCAGGACCTGGGTGAGGAAGAGGAGGAGGAAACCAAGCTTACGTGAGGTGGCAGGGCCCACCAGCAAGGTCTGACACAGCCTCTACACCAAGTACAGTGCAGAAAGCACCAAGAAGGTCATCAGCCTCATTTTCATGCCTTAGTGTGCATGATAGGGGTAAACTGCAACCTGTCACAAGCTCCAGCACGGGAGAAAACCTCCTAGGAGCAGAGAATTGGCTCCTGTCTGTCTGTATTGGCTCCAAGGGCTGCTCTGGAGCACAGCAATACCTCAGGAGCCTGAAGAACTAAGCCAACAGCTACAAAAAGTCACCTGCTCTGAGAGGGAAAGCCAGCTGGAGCAGGCAGGAGGTTTGTGTTCTGCAGAGAAGGGCATGTTCCAGTACCTTCATAGGATTGTTTAGCTCTTCATCTTCCCTCTCCTTCTGCATTCTCTTCTCTTCTTCCTCCAAGAGCTTCTCAGCTTGGAAGTTGCGAGTGGCCCCGTGCTCCATGGTGTAGTCCGTGTTCTCGGGATCTGTCTACGGAAGAAGCAAAATCATTGTACTGGGGGAATCCTGCTCCAGGCATTCTGCTGCCTACAAACATCCAAGTGCTACTTCCAGAGCCACACGCGAATGTTTTCCTGATCCCTCTGTGTTGTTTCATTTGTATCACAGGCAGGCAATCACCCACACTCCTGTGCTCTCCTGCAGATGATTTGCTACTGTGCCCTGCCTGTGTGATGGGCGAGACATTTCAGGGCTACAAACTGCTATGAAAAGGGAAAAGACATCAAATAGCACACGCTCTGATTCTGTCTTTGCTGGGACATCCCTTCCCCGTGGAGTTAGCTATCCCTCATTTCTAGGGCCCAGCCCACAGACCACGCAGCCTGCCCAGAAACCAAGAGCCCAGAAAACACAGAACCACCCAAAGAAACTTCACCTTGAAAGTGATCTCTGCCAAGCAACGTGTGCACTTGATGTAGAAGCGGAAGATGGGAAGTCCCAAGTACACCTCATTCTGAACAGTCTCCTTACGGGCATTGAACTTCTTCCCCTTATAGATGTATTCACCACACGTCTTGCATCTAAACAAAAAAAAGAAAGAGATGTCCACGACACATGAAAAGAAGAGAACAAAAAGACCAAGAAAAGTCCAAGTGATTTTCAGGCCGTGTCAGCCTAGGTTCTGAGCAATGGTTATTATTTCCTTTGTAAATTCAGCACCTACTCTTCAAAGAATCCCCAAGTCACCCCAGCATCTCTTCCCTCTCTCTCCTCCCTTTTCTCGTGAACCATGCCACCTCCAGTGGCAGCTGGCAGCAGCTCCTCTGCTCTGTATGGAAGCTAAATGATGCCCGAGCAAACTCCCCTCTTCTACAGCTGCTTTCTTCCTACCAGCACAGTCCCTCTTACCGCATGTTGAAGGGAGCCATGAGCCGCACCACATACTGCCGGTCCTTCGGGAGTTTGAGCTTTGGGATCTTAGCAGGATCAAAGTCCGGCGGGTAGTATTTCTACAAGAATAGAGCAGAGACGCACATGTGCTGGGCGCTGATGTACCCAAAGGAGTGAGAACTGCAGCAGAGAGGCTCCCACTTGCCATTTCAGTCCCTGGGATCAGCTCGAGGCTCCCCACACACAGAGCAGGAGCCAGCCTGCCCCTACTAACCAGGCATGGGATGAAGGGGCAAACAGCCCAAAATTTATCCCCAGCTGGAGTCCAGGCACCAGTGTCTGTCTGTCTGTCTCCGAGCCCTTGGCCCCTGCCCTTTCCGCAACCCTGGCTTGCCCTCCCCACACCCCCAAATCCCCAACCCTTTGCGCATTCTTCCCCCAGTTGTACAGATCCCCAGGCCCAGCCAGCCCAGCCACAACCCCCCTTCCTGACTCCCCCATCTCCCCTTGCTCCAAGCAGCCCCCCCAGATGCTGCCAGGAGCCCCAGGCCAGGGACCCCCTGCTCCCCCAACCACCTCCTGCCCTGCCCGGGAATCACGATCAGCCCGAGACTCCCCCCACAGATCAGGGACCCCCCCCCCAGGACCCCTCTCAGCCCGAGCCCCCCCCCCCCACCGATCAGGCACCCCCCAGGCTAAGGACCTCCCACCGATCAAGGACCTTCCCCAAAACCCCCAGCCTGAGGACCCCCAAAGACCCCCCCTCCATCCCGAGGGCGCCATCGATCAGGAACCCCCAAAGACCCCCCCCACCCCGAGGGCGTCCCGTACTGACCAGGGACCCCCAACCCAGGACCCCCACCCAGCCCGGGCCCCGCCCCACCACACCGCCCGAGCGCCCCCGCCGACCCGAGCCCCGCCGCGACCCCCCCCCAACTCACGTTCAAAACCTTCCGCTCCGACATGGCTGCGTCCCTCCCCCCTCACGCACCTACACGACCCGGCCCGGCAACCGCCCCCCGCGCAGTCCCACAACTTCCTGGAAGGAGCCCCCGCCCCCCGCCTCCACTCATTGGTGAGAACGCCGCTGCCGGGGGGAACCTATTGGCTATCTCCGCTGCTTGTCATCCAGCCCCGCCCACGGCGCCGCGGGCCCTGCGCTCGAGGCCAAGTGGCCGTGCGCGCGCGGCGGCCTGAGAGGAGCGTTCCGGGCGGGGGGGGCCGGGGCGGGCGGGGGGGGCGGCCTGGGCCCTGGGGGGGGGGGGGCTCAGGGCCAGTCCAGACGTTGCAGGGCCATAGGGACCAGTACGGGCCATAAGGACCAGTCCAGGCACGAGCCCTCACGAGCCTGTAGAACGTGGCACAGGCCTGTGCGAGCCCGTAGAGCCCGCAGAGCATGACCGAGGTCCACATGAGCCCGTAGAGGCCGGTGCGGGGCCGTATGAGGCTGCAGAGCCCGGCACGAGCCCGTACGAGGCTGTAGAGCTCAGAATAAGCCTGTACGAGCCCTCAGAGGCCTGCATGAGCCCATACGAGCCTGCAGAGCCTGGCACGAGCCCGTATGAGCTCATGGAGCCGGGCACGAGCACGCTCGTTCCTTGTGAGGAGCATCTGGACACCTGGGTCCCTTAGCAGTAAGAACGAGATCCAGCCAGGCAATTCAGGAGCCGCTTTTATTCGTTCCAAGTGTCTGGGGAAACTGGGGGCTCCCCAGCTCCCAGTGAAGGACTTGAGCAGGGAGGGAGAACCTCATGAACATCCCCAGAGGCACTGGGTTGTAATGGTGGGGGGGTTGCCATGCCCCATGGTGCCCCACAGTCTGGGAAAAAGGGCTAAGGGGGAACCCCTTAGTGTCCCAGGGACATCAGATGAAGCATGGGGTCCCTCCAGTGCTAAGCTAGGGTCTCTGGGGGACTCTTGCCCCATGGAAGTGCCTGTGGGTGCTTTCTAGGGTCTCCTCCCCAATATCGGGGGATACTAGTCATCCTGGGGGACACTGGGTGGCAAAAAGAAGTCCCTCTGCCCCATGGGAGTGCCCAAAGGTGCCACAGAGGTGTCTCAATATTGTTGGGGTGGGCCCTGTAGGGACTCCCAAAGGAAGGTAGTCTAGAAATCCCCCAAACACCCAGGGGGGATGGGGGTGCGCCAGATGTCACAATGGGACCCTGCTCCTGAGGAAGGGTCCTGGGGGCCTTTTGCCCCATTGGGATGCCCATGGATGCTACATGGGGACCCCAATATGGGTTAGGGAGCTTTTCAGGTCCCCCTAAATATCATGGGTGTCACTGGATGATCTTGATGGGTCCCCCAGGGGGTCAGGACCACGCAAGGCAGGGGGTACAGTGAGGACACAGGCCCGGAAGTCAGTATAGGCATGGGGCAAGGTGCCCCGAGTGATCCAGCGCCTGGTGCCTGGCTGGTAAGCGTGGATCAAGTGGGTGTCTTGGTAGGTCTCATGACTGTAGCCTCCCAGTATGATCAGTTCTCCTCCCAGAACAGCTGCACCCCCCCCTACATGGGCATGGGGCAGGGGGCTGAGGAAAACCCATGAATCCAGGCTGGGGCTGTAGACCTCAAAGGACAGCTGGTCACTGTAGCCTGTCTGCCCATCTCGCTGGCACAACCCCCCAGCCACATAGAGCTGCCCACCTGCCTCCTCCATGATGTGGCCAGCTCGCTCACCATTCATGGGGGCCAGGAACATGGCAGGTGCATCTGGGGCATAGCGCAGCAGGGATGCCTGGCACCGGCTTGCCTCGTCACACCCACCCGACACGTAGACGGCACCATCCAGGGCACAGGCTGCGTGCCCACACAGAGCCACCGGCAGTGGCTGGCACCTCCTGGGAGAAGAGAGAGGGAGAAATTGGGGGTGGGGGGGCAGGTTAAGCAGGACTGCCCCATCATAACTGCCTGCCCAGGATATCCCCAGCAAGCACTGCTAGCCATGGAGCCATCAAGTGATCAATGAGCAATGTCAGCCAACAGCTAATGGACCCCCAGTGTGCAACACTGGAGAACACACAATGGCTTACCAGTAGGCATCATTGTCCAACCACTGGTCAACCCACAAGAGACTCCCCCAAAGGGCAACATTGGTCAATATGCTATGGACCCTCTAGGAGCAACACTGGCCAGCACCCAGTGGGCATTGCTGGTAGACATTCAAGTGATTCCTCCCTCTGGCAGATGGCCAAGAGATTCCCAGTGAATACCACAGGCCAGAAACTCATTCATGACCCAGTGGGCATCGCTGGCCAACACCCAATGAACCTCAAAGGACACAGTCAGTCAACACCCAATGGACTTCCCCCAAAGACTGCTGTTAGACAACCCGTGATCCATTCTCCAATGGAGGGACAACATTGGCCAGTAACCCCAAGATCACTCAGTGGGCACCACTGGCCAACTCGAGGGGCTGCTAGGGCAGAGGAAGGCAGGTGTCTGTGTGGAGAGGTCTCACCTCCAGGTGTTGGTGGCTAGGTCATAGCACTCCACAGAGTCTATGCAGTAGAGCTCATCTGAGCTGCCCCCCAGGGCGTAGATGTAACCCCCAAGTGCCACAGCTGCGAAGTAGCTCCGCCCACAGGCCATGCTGGCCAGGTGCTCCCAGGAGTCTTCCATGGGCTGATACCTGGGGTTGAGAGGCAGAGGGGAGGGGAGCTATTACCCACAACACCAGGACGTGATGTTGAAATTGCTGAGGGCAACATCCCACCCACAAACAGCCAATGCTATAATGTCCTGAGGCCACATGGCATCTCTAGGTGGGAACCTCCCTACCCCACCCTTAATGAATCCCATACTGTCCCGGAGTAGGCGGGCACCAGTAGGACAGGAACCTTCCAGTCTACACCCAACCAGTCCCAGAATGCCCTGGGGCTACTTGATCAATTGCAATCTCACAATGTCTTGGGCCCATGTGGAACTTCTAGGTCTCCCAACACCTCTTTTGATCCCACAACATCTTGGTGCTGCATGGCACCTCTACGTCCTCCATGGCCCTCACCTGTAGACACTAGCCAGGGTGTCACGGACCCCATAGTAGTGCTTCCCACCGAGGATGTAGAGAACGTTGCCAATCACAGCTACAGCATGGCGGAAGCGTGGGCCATCAGGAAAGTGTCCCAGAGCCCGCCATTCCACCTGCTTCACCAGCCCCACAGCACTGAGGTAGCGGTGGGCAAACCAGAGGTGCCTGCTGGGCTTCCGGGCAGCCATGTTGGTTGTCAGTGTGTCCCCACCGCAGACCACCAGCACCTCTGGCCATGAACGCACTCGGCATGGCAGATGGGCCATGGGGGCCAAACTTGCGACCACAAGCTGGTGGAGAAGCCCTGGGTTAGCCGCTCCTGCGGCCACTGATGCGACCTTCTTCAGCTCCTGGCCAGACATGAGGGCAAAGCGAACAGAGGACAGGATCTCCTCAGCTTGGTTGTCTTGACCACCTCCATTGGCCATGAGCCACCGGGATGCTGCTTCCAAGGCTTCTAGTTCATGGAGGACATTGAGGGCATCAGAGCGGAGAAGGCGGATGAGGAGGTGTGCAGGAAGGTCCAGGAAGGCTGGTGTGGCCACCACGCTGGGGAAGGTGGCCAAGATGTAGTCCTCAGCTACACGGCCTACATGGGCCAGCCCGTAGTCCATGGCAAAGGACAGCACATCCAGGCCAGTCTCTGGGGTCAGGCAACGGGTGAAAACATCTAGGCAGAGTGTGAGGAGCCCCCAGGCCTGGTAGCGCAGAGAGGTCTCGGCTGCCTCCAGGACTGTGGGCCATGGCCCTGCCACAGCCCCTGTGTAGGCGAAAGAGAGCAGGAGGTGCAGCTCGGCTGGGGACAGCCTTGTGGCCAGCGGGGTTGCAGGATCGTGGGACGCCTCCCGCATGGGGCAAGTGAAGAGGGCCCGGAAGAAGTCACAGGAGCAGCTCAGGGCCAGGCGCTGAACTAAGTGGAAGGGAGGAAACAGTGTGGAGGCAGCAGGGGATCCAGGTATCCTGCCACTGCCCTTTGCACCTCACAGCCCCCCCCCTCCCCAGGAACCATCTCCATCCTCAAGGCCCCCCAACAAGGGGACCAGTCATCTGGGTACCTCCAGCTCCACATCCAAGGCTTCACCTGGAACCAATCACTTGGGACTCCCAGCATTAACCCTCCCCCAGCCCCCACCATCCCCACCAAGGGACCCAGGTGTCCAGGCATGCTCTGTCCCCCCACTCCCTTCCCCCCTCTCCCAGGGGACCCAGGCACCTAGCTCACCTGGAATGACCTCATCTCCTGCCTGGAGTTGGAGGTCACAGCCCAAGCCACTGGCGTGGAGTTGCCCCATGGACCTTAGCGTCTCCCACTGCTCCTGCAGGGGCTCAGGAGCTGGCTGGGGGTTACCCTCCAGCTGTGGGGCACAGACAGCCATCACCCGGGGGGCCCCCAGGGCCTGGGCAGCCTCTTCCACCTCCTTCTCCTTGCCGTTGGGCAGGGTTCCCCCATAGGCAAAGGCCAGCACAGCCCGCCAGCCCCAAGGTGTGGCCCCTGGTGGCAGGGGGATGTGGGGCAGGGAGCCGTGGGGCAGCTCTCTGGTCCTGCCCTCCAGGAAATGGAGGAAGAAGGAGCTGACAGAGGCCAGGACCACAGCATGGGCCACATCACCCTCTGGGCCCACAGCCACATCCACCAGCTGTCCCGCGGTGCGGAGGTGGTCAGCCATGTCCAGGAAGCGTCCGGCGTGGGCTCGATCCCACAGGTGCCACTGGTTTGGGGCTGGACCCTCTGCAACCCACATCTTGCCTGTGGGAACACATTGGGGGTCAGGGTGCCATTCCTATAGCCAAAGCCTCTGCCCCATAGCTGAAATCATGGTTGGGGACACTGGGTCCTGCTGCTGCCCCAAAGCAAAAACCACTGGATCCATCACCAAAGTCTCTACACCGTAGCTGAGGTCACTAGACCCTGCCACTGCCCTACAGCTATCCGATGTTCCCTGTCAAAGCCTCTGCCCCATAGCTGAATCCTCTGCTTCATATCCAAGATATTACGCCATAGCTGAAGCCACTGATCCATAGCCAAAGTCTCTGCTCCCTACCTGAAGCTGCTGCCCCAACCAAAAGCCAGCGCCCAAAGCTGAGTTCAGTGTCCCCCACCAAAGCTTCTGCCCCATAGCCGAAGCCACAAAGCCCTGTCCCCAACCATTGGCTCATAGTCCGTAGTCCACCAGTGCTCTGCCACAGGCAAAGCCCCTGCCCCATAGCTGTGGCCACCAGATCCTCCCAGGCCCAGCCACTGCTCCACGGTGAAGCCGCCTGCTCCACTCGCCCTGTTTCAGCCCCACCACCACCCTCCGGCGGGCCAGGTGTGCCATGTTGTGGGTGCTGTGGGGGGGGCATGTGCAGTTGACGTGGGAGTTGTGCTGTGTGCTGTCTCGTCTCCGCTGTGCTGACGGCTGCATTTTGGGGGGTGTTGTGGTGTCTGTAGTTCATTATGTGTGTTGCATGTTGCAGTGTTGTGCAGTTGTATGAGTGGTCAGGGTATTGCTTTTTGTGGTTTGTGTTGTGTTGTGTATTTCGGTGTGTCAGCCTGTCTCCTGCCCATTGCATTGTCTGGGCTGTGTGGTCCACGTGGTGGTGTGAACCTTGTGCTGCTTCTCCTGCTGCGGTGTAGGTCTTGTGCCCGTGCGTCTGCTGGGTGTGCAGTACCGCGTGGTTTGCAGTCAGGGTTTTCCTGGTGTCGACTGACTGCTGCATTGCATTGCTGTGTGTTGCGGTGTCCGTGTTTTGTTGTGTGTGCTGTACATGGTGTTGTCCCATCTGTTGTGTTATAGGCAGATCGTACGTGTGCGTGCGCGCATGCATGTTACACCTTGCGGGTGCAGTCAGGGTGAGAGCCGTGCTCTCTCTGCGTGTTGTGTTGTGTGTTTTGTGTTGTTTCTCCCGTCGCGTTACGTGTGCCTTTGCACTGTGCATCATGTGGGTGCAGCAAGATTGCACGTGTGTTGTGCTGACCTTAGCGGCCGTGTGTGTTGGTGGTCATGTTGCCTATTGCACACCGGGCTGTCAGAACTGTGGCGGTGTTTCTTGCCTGTTGAATTGTTCTGTGGGCAGTCTGGCGTTGCGGTGTGCTGCCTTGCGAGTTGTGTTGCATATTGTGTTGTGTCACATTGACCATCGTCTCGCATCTTGTGTGTTGTGTGTTCTCCGGTTTGTTGTGCCGTGTTGCTTGTTGTGCATTGCCTCTTGGACACCGCATGCTGTGACATATCGCACTGCGTGTTGTATTCGTTACGTTGCATGGCGTGTGCCCTCTTTATGGTGTTCCGTAGCGTCAAGCCTTCTGCGTGGCATGTGTGTGACCCTGTGCTGCATTGCACGTTGTGTTGTCTCCTCTGTTACGCCATATGGTGTGTTATATCACAGTGCGTATGGTTTGTTGTGTTGCACGGTGTCAAGTAGCCTGTCCGCTCCTGTGTTATTTTCTTTATCGCATTGTATGTTGCATTTTTGTGTGTCGTATGTTGTGTCCTGCACTGTGGTATTGCTTGTCGGCTATTCCGTTATACGGCGTGTTGCATTTTTGTGTTACTTTCTGTGTCGTGCTGTGCCATGCTGTGTGTCACTCTGCACGTTGCCGGTTGTGTCACCTGCTGCATCGCGTGGCGTGCCGTGCTGTGTGGCGTGTTGTGTCGCGTTGTGCATTGCGTGCCATGTTGTGTGTCGCGCGGTGTGTCGTGTATTCTGTCCCCCTTACCGCCTGTCCCAGCTCCTGGAAGCTCCCATGACCCCCAGGGAATGTGTCTGGGTAATTATAGCCTGACTTGGACACGTGACCCCGACGCCTGGCTGCTGAGACAGGCCCAGGACGGAGGGAGGTCCCAGGGCTTCGGTTACGTCATGACGGGAGTGGGTTGGACCTGGGTTCCCTGAGGACAGGCAAATTGCAGGGAGAGGGAGCAAAGGAAGCTGCTTGAGTTTTCCTTCCTCTTAGGCAGCGAGAGAGTGCAGGCAGGGACCAGAGGACCATGAACCCTGGGCTGTCCTGGGCATAGTGGCCTGGGCAGGCCCTGTTGGGGGTCTCCAGCCCATCAGACCCCCTCAGACCTGACTCACAGTTCTGGAGGTCCCCCCCCCCAGAGCCCAGGCTGAACCAGGGTACCTAATAAAGCCTTTGGGATGAAGACAAACCCCCCCCATACTCACCCAGTCCCTCTCCACAGCCTGTCGTGCTCCCTTCCCTGTCCTTCATCCTTGTGTCTTCTGTTCCCATGCCTCCCATCTTCCTCTCCCAGTATGCCTGTGTTCCCATGCATCCCCATGTCCCCACTGCATTATGTCCCATGTCTCCATCCCTGTGTACCCATGTCCCAGTGCCTACGGCTTCTCTGTGCTTTCAGTTTTTTCAGGAGGCGGAAGGGCCCCAGGCAGCACCGGTGACACTGGAGACATGTCCCCAGTAAGAGTATCTACAGGGAGAGGTGATGATGGGAACCCAGATGCCTGGGTTCTCTCAGAGCCGAAGCGGGGGCGAGAGGGCTGCCGGGACGGTACAGAGCATGGCAGGAGACCAGATGTTTGGGTCCCCTGGTAGCTCTGGGAGGGAGTGGGATGTATGGGCTGTCCTGTAAGGTGCAATGGGTCCGTGTGAGAGCAGGAACATACCCTGCCTGGGCTTCAAGGCACAGTGCGTGTGTGAAGAGTCCCTCCCCTAAAGATACTGGGGAGGTCATAAGTGGCAGAGAGCCCCTATAGAAGACTTCACGAGCACATTATCACACACACACACACACACACACACACACACACACACACACAAAACTATGAGTCAAGAGCCAGCCCGGCTGTCTGAAGGAAGAAACACATAGGCTAAGCGCCCACAGCCCTCCCTCCACGTACAAGGACTGTTTTGACTCTAAGAGAAATTCAAACTAGAGAGAAGGAAAAAACTTCTCAGGGTAGGTAAGAAAACATACCCAGAGAGGCTGTGAAATGTTCATCTTTGGGGACACGGAAAATCCAACCAAAGCCTTGAGCAATCTGCTCCAACTTTGAGCAGGAAGACCTCCAGAAGTCCTTTCCAACCTCAGTTAGTCTGCGATTCTAACCCTCAAGCTGTGGAACTTCCTGGAATGTTTACAGGTGAAAGCCCCCAGGCTCCCAAACACCTTGGTCTGTGCAATCTGTGTCTCCTTCCCTCCTCTCCCCAATTTCTAGCCCCAGGGAAAGCAGAGGTCTCATCCTCAATGTAGATTCAAACACATCTTCAAAAGTTTTGATTCCAAACCCTAACTGATGGAGTCAATGAGATGCAATCCCAACCTCTGCCAAAAATTCCTGCAGGACCCAAAACTACATGAATTTTTTTTTTAAAAGACAGACTGAAAACATTTATTCTGCCTCTCAAGCTCATTTGCACAATACAGAGACACAGAGGCAAAATGACTTGTGCATGAACAAAAGATCTTAGCAGGAGCATCACAGCTAAGCTTCATCCTCCAATCGCTACATCTTTTTTGCATCTCAGCCCCAGCACAAAAACATCCTAAAAACAGCTGGAAGATGTCAAAATTTATCGACAACTGTTGATTTGACAATATCTTTATTACACAATGTCTTATTACACGGAACATTTACAAGATAACTTGGAGGGAAGAAAGGCTACACTTACAGCTTGGGAGGTCCTACCAGCCTCCAGCCCTCCTTTTTACCTATCTTCATTAAAGCAGCTGTAATTCCAAAACCCAAACATGCAGTGGTTCCAGTCATGTAACTGTGGGCTGTAAAAAACAAACCAAAAGAAAACCTATTAGGCCAATAGTACAATACAGTAGATGTTGACAGATTCTGGAATTTGGTCACTTGACCATAAGTAATGTTGGCTGCTGACAGGAATTAGAAAAGTGTATTTCTTTAAATTACATTTACTCATGGTTTTAGTCTAAAGTTTGAAATATGAAGGTTCTATAATCCATCACCCCATCTCCTTACATAGGGAATCTTAAATTGCTTATTTCAGTGACTAAAATAACAATCATCGCTTCAGACTCCTATCAGCTCAGCAACTAGGAAAAGTAAAGATAAATTCTATTTTGCTACAATTTAAACTTAAAAGTCCCTCTAACCTTTAACACCTGGGCCTGAAAAAGCCCAGAGAGAAGAGCTGTCTAAATGCTGCAAGATCTAATCTAGCTTGACGACGTGTCACATGAGCAATGTACAAAGCAGAAGGATATAGCTTGTCCCTCCAAGTGCATGAAGAATTCACACGGCAGATGTTAGACTATCTTTCCCTTGTAAAATAAATCACATTTGTTGCCAAGAAAACAAGGATTCCCACTATTATTTTTTTTCCACATTCTACAATTTCAAGTTATAACTGGTAATTATAACTGGCAGCTCTGGGTCAGCTCTCTTTTCATTCTGTACATCATCTTGACGTTATCTCTGGTCTCCTTCGCTAGCAGTATTTATTTTAGCAGACCCGTATTAGTACAGTGGAGCATCTATGAAATTAGCATGAAAGAGGATTCACATAATGTGATGAATCTTTACTGAACAGACCTGACATCAAGACTGTTTTATAATTTTCTCTAATATAAAGGTTTTGAAACTCAGAGATGGCTCATTTCATTGCCCATTACAGGCACTTTCATATGGCTGTATTACATATATAATATTAGCACTATGGCACATGAAGTTTTGAGTACGTTAAAATAATATTCAGTGTATATAGCCTAGAGTATCCACACAGGCGAAGAGCTAAATCTCCTGCATATGAAGATTTAACCAGCAGGTAACTTTGCAGCATTTATTTAAAGGTGTTAAGAATACTTCAAGAGCAGGAATGTTTTCACTCCTATATTGATCCAGATTTACCTCTTGCACCTAAGACAGCTCCTGTTGCACAGCCTCCTATGAAATAATTCAAAGGATCCTCTGGTTCCTCTCGGATTTGAGCACTGAGGCAGGTAGTCAAGCCGAACACTGCTCCTAGTGTAGCTGTAAACAAAGGTAAAAGGACAAAATCCTTCAAGGAACTGAGCATTATGTACCAAGAACATATTTTTAAGAGGCATGGTGCTGTACAGTGGTTCCTCTGGGAGAACAGAGAAAGGAAACTGAAGCATTTGGATCTGCTTTCAGTTACCTTTGGGCATCGCATCCTAGCCCCTGTGATTAGGCTAAGCATTGTGAAAGTATTATTAGATTGTTTCTGGTACCTTCTCTGGTCCAGAAGCAGTGCAGCCACCTTTGCGCAACTAGGCTCCTTGGGCCTTTCGCCGGTCCCTCAAAAAACCTGCTATGTGTCCCAGCACACACAGAAGATGTGTTCGAATGGCCACGGACAACGGCCGCCCCGTCCAGCCGGCTTATTAGCTCAAACTTAGTAACAGCCCTTCCAGAGCAGGCAACGGGAGCAGCCCCCAAACTGTCAGGGCGTAAGGGGCAAAAAGGAGCAGGCTTCTCCGTGGTGCGTTCCCCCAGGATGCAGGAGACAGCGGTGCCATGGGAATGCACCGACTGGGTTCTGTGCTGAAACTCCCTCCGAATCCAACCTCATGTGGAATCAGGCAGGGCAACTCCGACGGCTCCGCATTCCTTAAGGGCAGTTTGCTGCCCCAATTTGCTCCCCCACCAGTCTGGGGCTTGTAATTATTTTTGACTAATAGAAAATGGACTGATTTTGTAAATAAATCATTAAGCAACTGCAAAGTGGCATTTTCTCGTCAACCGAATTACATATCCCATCCCCGCAGACCATTTTGGCTCTAGACTTCTGCCCTTAAAATAACTATATCCCTTGGAAGTATACGCTGGAGGCAAATCGATAGTGAGCACAATTACAAAGCTACAGTCAGAGCTAGAAGTCCGTACTTGAAACTACCCTTGCTCCGGCAGATCACGGAGGACCCACGAATTCCGGAGCAGCCCGTTCGCTCGGCGACGTTAGCGCTTAGGGCGCCGAGAGCCCCGTGCCCTTACCCATCGTGACGCTGTCCGTGGCTGCCATCTGCAAGGCGGCCAGCGCCGATTTGGGCTGAAACAAGATAATGCGGTAGGCTGACCCGACCAGGCCTGCGACAGAAAACAAACCACAACCGTTTCCGTGAGCAGCGTGTCGAGGCGTCCCAGGGCCCCGCAGCCGGCGCCAGCGCGCACCACCCGCTCGCGTGCCCCCAAAACCGCGACCAGCCTCCATTTCTATTGATTTATTAAGCACGGGGGGGGGGGGCGGGGGGGGGTTAAAGAAGAAAGAGGCCCACAGACTCGAGCCCACAGGGTTGTCGAGGTTATTTCAAGCGCGGCACCGCTCCGGGCTTCTCGCGCAGGGGGCAGCGCCGAAGGGGAGGCGGAGGCCGCCGCCAAGCGGGGAGGGGGCCGCGGCCGTGGTCGCCCCGCGAGCGGACCCCGCCGCCCCCCGCCCCGCCGCCCCTCGGGGCCTCACCCGCGGCGGCGCCGACGCGCGTGGTGAGCCAGGTGCGGCGCGGGCACTGCTCGCCCTCGGGCCCGTCCAAGTAGGTGTCCATGGCGCAGGAAGGGCAGCGCGCGCGCGCGCGCTCTCGCGAGACCGCGGCGGCGGCGGCGGCGGCGCGCGCGGCCCCGCCCCGCGCCGCCATGTCGCTGCCGCCGGCGCTGCAGATCCGCGAGGCCAACGCGCACCTGGCGGCGCTGCACGCGCGCGTGGCGGAGCTGGAGCGGCGGCTGGGCGCCGCCGAGGGCACGGTGCGCGCGCAGGCCGAGAGCCTCGTCCGCAAGGACGGCGAGCTGCGCGCCGCGCTGGCGGCGCTGGAGGCCGCCAAGGACCGGTACGGCGGGCGCCGGGGCGGGAGCGGGGCGGCCGGGCGCCGGGGCAGCGTGTGCCGCCGGCCGCGCCCCTCCGGCCCGGCTCCCGTCCGAGCCTCTTGTTCTCCCGTTTCCTCCCAAGAGAAATCGCCGCGCTGCGGGAGAGGCTGCTCTCGTCCGAGGAGACCGTCCAGCGGCTGCTGGCCGCCGCCCGGGAGAAGGACGCGCTCGTCGCCCGGCTGCGGCACGGCAGCGAGCTGCTGGCCAGGATCTGCCGGAGCCGGCCGGCCCTGGACGCGCTGCTGGCCTGCATGGCCGAGGGCGAGCGGCTGGGCGCCGCCGACGCGGGGCCTGCGGCCGGCGAGGGCGCCGCGGCGGAGCGCGGCCTGGGCGCGGCGCCCTTCGGCACCGCCGTGTGAGGGCGCCGCGCCGCCGCCCTGCTCGGAGGCTCCGTGAGGGGCTGCGGCGGCGGCGGCGGCGCTTGACGCCGCAGCGGGAAGGACCGTGGTTTTTCCCCTCGACAAGCGAGTTTGGGACTGGAAGCGGGCGCAGGGAGAAAAAAGGGGGAAAAAAAGCGCGTTCTCTTCCGAAATCCCCTCTCGGGAGGGTGTTTTAGACCTAGAGGCGCGCGGGGAGAGGCGGCGCGACAGACCTGCTGCGCGGCTGGTCGGACGCTAAAGAACGTTCACCTGAAAAAAATTGGAAACACAGCTAGTCCGTAACTATTTTTCTACTGAATTTTCGGGATTCGAAACGTATTTAAAACGTGAAATCCCTCTGCGCTCCCCTCTCCGTCGTTAGGAGCCGCTTGGGTGTAACGGTGGTGCTGCTGCTGCGGGGCTTCCCGCCCCGTCCCCTCGCCTTTGTACGGTTTGCGAATGTCCTGCGGTTTGCTCAAATCACTGCTGTTCTTCTAAACTCGCCTTTAAGCAGCACAGAATTCTGAAAACCTGACTGGCGATCATTGTATATACGGGTTTATGGAGTTTTATTTATCGCTTCTTATATGGAATGTTCGTTGTTCTTAATTCCGCAGTCAGAAATGAACTATGGGAATAGATAGTATGCTTTAAACACAGAAGGAAATTCATTTTGAGCAACTGTTTTAAACAAATCCAATATATTTATACGAAAAGAAGAGGTTTCCTGTATTTTCATAGATCCCAAACCTTCCTTTGTATTTTCTGGCAAAACAGGTTATTGGCTAAATGGTAACTCAGGTTATGTATGCTTTGGCTCTGTTATCCTTGTTGCTTATAAGTTAGCAATTCTTAACTACCTATTAATCATACGTATGTGCCTTGTTGGTGGTCAGGAATAGATGCTTGTGCATCCTAGTGCAAATTCTTTTCATGGCTTATGTGAAACGACCTCAGTACAAACTCTGGGAAAACGGCTCAAACGGGTGTCTGTGAGCCTCAAAGATTTTTGTTTTACAGGTCTAAAGCAGATGTGCAATTTCTTGTGAGTGTACATTTTATGTAGGGTGATGTTCATTTTTATACTGAAGGAAAAGTAAATGCAATAAAGATATAGTATATTTTCTATCTGAATGTTTTTAAGAATTGTTTGCACAGAGTTAAAGATTTTTAGATGGCATGTTGCATTCGGAGGAGAAAACTTTCCTTCTTTCCCCAAGTGTTTGCCGCTGTTGGGTAGGCTAGAGAAGCTGGCCAGAACTAGACCAACCCTTTTAATGTGTGTGCACCCTAAAACCCGGCATTGAGGCATTGATTTAGATGTTACCCTTTTCTCCTTGGTCAGGATGCAGCACAAAATGATTAACGTGTGTGTAATGGCAAGACCGAAACCGATATAAATTAAGCAGGAACAATATGTCAGTCATCTACTGTGTGCTTCACATTGTTCCATTCCAGAAAAATACAGGATATGGTCAGTCTGTTGCAAAAATTCATCCTGTATTTTATTACACTGTATTCCTAAAGGAAATGCATCTTAATTACTGGTGTTTGGGACGTGAACCCTGCACCACTGAACTGACAAAACTCTTAGTATACTGAGGAATGGCTGTTTTTTCGCTTGGAGCAGTGGAAGTACGCAAGGGGGAAAAACCATCGATGTATTCCAGTCAAAGCTGTGACACTAGACAACCAAAAAGTCAGGACAGGTTTGAATAATAGATGGCAAACCTCAGGAAGCTCTATGAATGTTTTTATTTGACCATTGCTGTGTGTCTGCTTCCTGGCAATCTGGTCAAAATGCTTTCTAAGATTATCACGGAGTTTTAAAATCAACTGTGAAAGATGATAAAAGCACCCTAGTTCATCTTCTCTTTTCCTTCGTTCATCAGCAGCGGTCCGTTCCTAAGGCTTTTTCCTTGTAGCTAGCGTATTAAATTTCACCGTACCATTCTGCTCTCATATGGAGATACTGCCAAATCTGTCCTAAAACTGCCTGTGGTTTCAGTACTGGTTTGACTTGTTCCTTGTTTCCCAGTCCTGATTTCTGAAGATCCAGCTTGAATGTACATTTAGTCCTGGGTCACCTTTTAGTGTGAAACTAACTTTATCAAAGACGAAACATGGGCACAGTTGATAATACAGAGCAGACATTGGATTAATTATTTTTAACACCTTTTGTTATTTTGACTTGAAACACAACTAAGACGGTGCCCGCTGCCATTGCAGAACCCCGGCACGCACTAACGGGTGCTGGGGGACTCCAGGCTTCCCGAGACGTTTGGTCGAAGCCCTGGGGCTGCCGGCAAGTCTGCGCTTTTGGGCCAGTTTGGTTGCGGAGTCCGCAGGGACAGCCTAGCCCTTTTATAAGCTAAATGTTGAGAGCCAACTTGCAAAGCACTAACAGGAAACGGTTTAACTACTCTTGACCGCGTGACTTTGCCTACTGCTCTTTTCTCTTCTGCTGAACTCGTTGCGTGGCCTTTGCATGCATTTTTCTGAAGCGAATGCGTTCCTAGACGTAGCCCTGTTTCCTGCGCTTCCTTACAGCGGGCCAAACTGGGGGAAGACTTGCTCAGTCAGCTCGGTATTTGCAGCTCGTTCCGTGTACTGTCCGAATATCGTTATCCTAACCCAAGCTGGTGTTGAAAGCTGTATCGTTATGTTAAGAGCCAGCGAGCCTCACTTTACTGTTTCCTGCCCGCAGGGACAGCTCTCTGCTGTGAACCAAAAGAACGTCACCGCTACGGGCTGTGCTCCTCTAGCTGTTCAATGCTGGGATGTTTGTGCAAGGGCTACGGTTATAACTAAAGGGAACTTTATTGCTTGTGAATTTTCATGGACTCTCTCTTTTAATTCTCTAGCTATCGCTGTACGTTGTTATACTTGTATCTTTACTTAATTTTTCCTCATAAAATAAAGAGATTTTGACACACTCAGGCCACAGTACTTAATGTGTTTTATCTGTTTGGTTATTCTCAGTTTGACAATAAAAATATTCAGCAACTTACTGTGATCCTCTCAGTGAATTTCCCTTCCAACCAAGCTCTTCCAGTTCCAAGTGTTTTCCCCAATATTAAAATTTGTAACTCGATTAAAACTTGAATTAAGCTTCATCTTGCCTGCTTTTTTCTTTCCTTTTATTCAAAAGTTAGACATGGCAGGGGAAGACAAGTCCTCCTCATTCTAGAACCGTCTCAGCATCCTTCAGTTACAGGATCAGTTGGTCTTTTGTGTATTAATGATAGAGGGAGTCTCAGTCTGAAGTATGCAGGAGCAACAGCAAGTCTGCTGCACAATTTCCCATCAAGAAGTTGGCTGTTCTTGCAGTAGAATCCAAAGGCAGCGATCATGTATCACTCGCAGTTTATTAGAGGAAGCAGTTTACACCAAGATACAGGCCGTTTTCCTCCTCTGGCTGCTGAAGTCCTTTTAAAGCACATCTAAAGAAGGGCAGCAGCATCTTCATGGACAGCAGGACTAGAGAACCCATGAGAGCATTAGCACAATATGCCCTTAAGAGCTTGCCACAAAACAAACGTACGCAAGCAATCAAGTCCTGCACAGGGTAAGACTGTGCAATCATGTCTAGCGCTCTGTTTAAGCAGCTGCATTCAAGGTGTTCTGTCCCTCTGAACATGTATTACACAGAGTTGATTCATGCTGCACCTTCTACAGAGGGTGGGGTGGGACAGAGACTTTTCCCGACTTCTCCCCTTGGTCTTGGCAGGCACATGTAGCTATGGGAGAAGTCACCCAGTTCTGGGCAGCTCTCACTTTGCTTTACCTGTAGCCTGCAGTTAACCCTCTGCGCTCAAAGTATTTTGAGTTAGATGTTTTAAGAGCAACTTTACTAACTCAGATCGACTTAGACATTGCTATAACTGAACTTACCTATTTATAGTGAGTGTCTGTAGCAATTCTCCAGTGAGCATTGTATAGGAACAGACTGTCCTACACGGAAGCCTAAGGGCACATGAGTGAAAAATAAACCATTGCAGCCATGTACCCCTCAGGTTAAGTCTAGACCATAGTTACACAACAGAGTTAACTTAATACAGAGATAGGCTTTTGGGTTATAGTTCCTTTAATTTTTAAATTGGGGGGTGGTGGTGGAGGGAATGAATCACTTGTCATTGTATTACAAGCAAGTTGTTTCCCCTCTTCCTCTGATTTTTTTCTGAGAAATAGAGACACAACCCCTCCCCCCCCCCCCACAATTAAGTTACATTCAAAACATATCCCCCATCCTCCCCTGTTTTTTTCAAAGCTCTTTGTATGGGCTTACTCAAACTTCCCATCTCTATGTATAGCAGTTGCTTCAGAACAGGAATTTCATCTTCTCTGCAAGATGTTGCACTATACAAATACTGAAGGAGCAGCCTGAATGTAGTAATAATAATAATAATAATAATAATAATGATGCAGCCCATAGCAATGACTGAGCTGTCTAGCTGTCTCAGTTACCACAAGTTGTTTAATCCCCAAAGTCAAAAGCATCAGATCAGAGGTCCCACCAAGTCCCTCTTCTGTGCAAGTGCTGGAAGATTAGAGCTGTGGAAAGAAATACCATGGTTATAAAACTTGTTTTTCACTTTTCTTGCTTCTTTAGAGCAAGGTTTACTGAGATGTCAGAGCTCCACGTGGGCTGATCAAATCCAACGGTAACAATAAGCTACTTCCCAGTGGCCAGTGCAAAAAGCAAGGTCCTTGGACGCACGTGGACAACTGGTCTAGGCTGATGATTTGCGTGGACTGCTTGGGATAACCAGTAGCAGCAGAGGTCCCCAAGCTGGCAGTTTGACTGATACCTCCTGGTCTCTTAAGAACCAGAAAAGGACATCAAATACGACATAATCGCTTTGTTTTTCTAGGTTTTACATTTAAAAAAGGGCTGTTAAACTCATTAGAAGCTGAAGCTAAGCTATCAAACTCTATCAATAATAACTCATTTAAAACATATCCCACATTCAAGTCACAGATACCCTTAGAAAAGGCATCCCCAACAGCAGAATTATCAGTTTTCCCGATGACAAATTCACCTTTAATATCTTTAAACCCTTGAAAGAAGGCAGTCAAAAGGGCACTCTGAATACTATCTTTAAATACAAGACTTCTATTTACAAAAGTTATCTTTGAGTCTGTTTGTAAAGTATACCTACACCAAAACTTAAGGCAATCTTAATTCCTAATTCCTAAGTATACAAGTCCATCTTAGCAATTCAGTGCACTGAAAGACCAAAGAACAAGGGGAGAAAAAAAGTACAGTGAAAAGTCAGTTTAATGCAATCTTGCACGACAAATGATGGCAGTTACCATAATTAGAATTGCTCAGACTAGATAAGATCGAGGGGAAACATTAACATGTTTCAAGACAGAGAAAGGGAATAAACCATTGTCTGCACTTGCTGGGAGAGGACAAAGGCCAGTCCAAGGAATGCATCTATTTAATGCTAGAAATACCTAGGCAATGCAATAGGCTGGGAACAAGTGGGAGAGACATTACACATTTTTTATCCCTGCAGGCTCCTAACAGCTTAGAAATCTGCCCAGCTGGGTTTCAGTGGAGGCCTGCAGTGAACTAGTTTACTGAGATCCTTCCCTGCCCTGTTATCTCTTATAAGTTGTACATTGTGGCAATGGGAACTGGGCTACGGAAGGATGTCTTAACTCCACTTTTTATCTTAATATTTCCCACAGGTATAGTTTTTTTTTTTAATTTACTGGACATAGGAGGTTTTTTCTTGTTTTTTTCTTGGTTTTAATAACGCCACCATTCCTGTAACACTTCCTCAACACAAGGGTTCAGCTTCAATCTTAGTGTCTTTTTTTTCCTGGGAATTTTGAAGATTTTGTAGCCACATCAGTCAGCAGCAAGAACAAAATAAGCAGTAACTGCTAAATCCATCTGTTAACAACAGACCTTGGAGCAAAGATACAGAGGGGCGCGGGCAGGTGACTGCTGGAACAAGGCAAACCCAAACACTATCGACCTCCCTTCTGAACCAGCCATTGCCAAGCACAGGAAATACAACACAGGGCTTGGGTTGTTTTGTTTGTTTGTTTTTTTTGTTAAAAGTTTTAATGAAATTCCCAAGTACATTTTGATATGACAATCTTACATAGATCTTTCAAAACACATGGGCATTATCTGGTTTTACTTGTCACTAGTTTGCTAAGGCTTAAAGCAGAAAGCATGTTAGAGTTTCACTCCTACATCTTGCTGGACAGGGCTTGAATTTATAGCCAATTCTGTTAGTGGTTTACAAGCCATAAAGTTTTGGACTAATATGAAATATTTTTCTCTTCACTATAAACATATATGCAAGGCTTCCATCTGAAATAAATTTGTATCAGTAAATAGCTGCCAGTTTTGTTTTTGTTTTTTTTTTTAATGAATGCCATAGGTGACTCTGTAACACCACTAAACTCCATCAAAACAAACATGCTTATTCCGTTCTTCTGGATCTTCATGCACCACCAATTTCATTCACATTTAGGTAAAGCACCTCAAAGTGAGACTCTATACAGATCCCAAAATTAATGGAGTTGGAGACCAGGAAATAACACCTGTTTTTCCACAATTAGGCCCTGCTGACCAAGACACCTTATTAATTTTAATGATCTTTATGCTGACAATTAAAAGCTTTACATTGAAAGTTTGTTTGAAAAGAGCAGTTTAAAATCCAAGTATCAGTGTAAAAAGATCCAAGATCCAAAATGCAGATCATTTGTTTGAAAACACCGGAGTTCCCCAAAACACATGATGCAGAAGAACAGTTGTGTAGGCATCAAGGAACATGCTAGATTTTTGTTAGCTAGCTACATAAGAAAGAGTGCATCGATGTTTGCGCATGGTTAAAAAAAGGCAGGGGGGAACACCCACAACTAAGGAGAAAAAAGCAGAATGCAAAAATTCATGAGCAGACAGTCCAGATATATCAATGTAAAAAACCAGAAACATCACCCCCGATACCTGAAGTCTCCAACAACAGTTAGCAGTGGACAAGAAGTAAAATTAAATGTTGTCTGGACTCCCAGTGAAAAGTATGTTTTCATTAACGTAAAGGCAATAAGGGCTGTTTTGACATTTGAATCATTTCAAAGTTGCTTTTGTGCTACAACCTGGGTTTTCATTTTCTACTTATGCTACATTAAATACTTCTCCCTCCCCCCGCCCCCCCAACACACACATTTTTTTTCTTTTAATGGTGCATTTTAGATCTCCTTAACCTACAGGAAAAAGAGCAAGCAAGTCAAAAATTATCTACCAATAATCTATTTACAAAGGAAATAGAACAGTTTGGGGAATTTATAGGAAAATGACCTAGTCACTGTTCTTAGGTGACTATTAAATTCCAACTTTGCTGGATAAGAAGAATATACCATATGTTTTAATAACAAAATAAAACTCAACTTTCACACAAAAGGCCCAAATAATTAGAAAACATCCAAAGCAAAAAGTAAATTGTGGTTACAGCAGGAGTACTTCAGAATTACACACAGGAAAACATGTTCTTGCTTTTATTTTGGTGGAACATAATACAATATCCTTCAGCCCAAACTATTCAGAGCTGGCAATATTACCTTTTTGTTCATGCTGCAAGACTTCAGGAAACAGAATAGGGACAGGAAGGGTTAAAAGTTATTTTCTGTTTAAGGCCATTCATTCAGCAAGATATTTAAAAAGGTACTCAACTTTAAGCATGAATAGTTGCATTGACTTCAATAAGATCATTCACATATGGGAGTCAGGCAAGTGCTTAAATAGCTTGTTGAATCAAGCCATTAAATGACAGCTGCTTTTATACAGATTTATTTTAATGGCTGACCCAGCTCATCACATGAGCCTACTTTATTCTTCCAAGGGCAAACAACTGTTTCCTCATCAACTTTTCTGAAGGTTTAACCTGTATGCCTCCTACACTTTACTGTAGCCACAGAAACATATAATTTTCTAAGAAAAATTGTATGCAACATCTATTATATATAGTGGCTTAGCTCTCCCTTAAATAGTAACAGAAAAGAACAGTACAAAACAATAGTTTCACTTTTTCAACACACAAGAGCATCTTATTGAAAAACTAAAATAAAAAAGTATCACCACAATATAAACCCCCAAATAATAATGGAAATGGGAAGAAAGAAAGGAGTTAGCAAAACATCCTGTAGACTTTAGAGTCTCCCATTAACGCATTAAAAAGCCTTCCTGGTGAACCACAATGTCTTTTTCCTCTCTGTTTACAAACCCACTATACAGGGAACAACAGTGTCCGCAACCTATGTTGGGATTAAAAGGTAAAAACATAAGCTGCCCCATCTGCAGTCCAGAAGAGAATGAACCCCAAAGGGCAGTCAGTGAGCATAGGAACCGAGCAGGACAGGGCTTCCCTGCAGGTGGCAGAAACTCATAAGGGGAAATAGGGGATAAGAAAGCAGAATTCAAGTTGGAACCGTGCTGGAAAGTTCTATCTCGGAGGCCTGCAAGACATGAACTACTGAAGAAACAGTCAAAAGGTCCCAATGAAAAGCCGTGACAAGCTGTAATGTGCCATTTCAATTACAGGGAAGAGGGGAAATGTTTGGATTTTTTTTTTTTTTGGCTCATCAATATGATGAGCTTTCACGTCCCAAACCACATTCAGGTAGTTTCCAAGTCTGCTTTTTTTTGTGTGGAATCTACTGATCCAGACCAAAAAACCAAACAAACAGAACAGGGATGCACAGTTCTTAAGTCCTGGAGCTTTCAACACTGCCTGAAACAATAGCTGGCCTGGGGTATCCAGAGAGATGCCTGCAAGATGGTGTTCATAGCAGCCTTGCAAGCAGATCGGCTCACTTCTGCTATGTGCTGCCAACATTCTGCCCGTCACCTTCATCGTTAGGACCTGAAACAAAGAGTAGTTATTTGTCATAATAAATATCTGTCTTCTGTTGCTTGCCTTACACTAGGGGACCCCATTCTGAGAAGCCTAGAGAAGTCTCAGGTTTAGGATTTCAGTGACAGGTGAGAACAGTAGAGGTTTTCCTCTTATTTCTTCCTCTCCAGACTAAATTCTGTCCACTGAAAAATCTTGCCACTCAGTTTCCACCAGAGCTGCCTCTCCAAGTCCATGCTTGGTAGGCTTTTGCCTAGGAGCTTTGGTAGGAGCTTTTGCTCATGCCCATTCCCCTTTTTTTCTGCTGTAAATCAGGATGGAGGACTAGTCACAGTAAGAGGTGGAAAGTTCTAAGCCACAGAAAGGCAAAGCACAGATGACTCCAGTCAAGGGTACAGAAGGAAACTTTCCTCCAACTGATGACTAGTATCTTTTTAATCACTATGGTCCCCTCACATACAACTAAATCAATTACACTCTTTCCATGTCCCTTTTATAACCTTGTGCTTTCCAAGTAACTCTCTACTCAAAGATCAGTCTGGATCCTGCCCACTAGAAGTGGCCCAAGATAGTCATCTCATGTTTTAAGTGCAAGTCTTGGCCATGTTGAAGGCAAAAATGAAATTTAAAACCACCCCTTAGAAGTCCAGTAAACAAGGCTAGAACTAATTGAAGCACAGATCAACGCTGCTGAACTATGACATGCAAGTCAGAGTAGACGGAACAAGCACAGGGGCCTTTTTACCAGTTTGCAGAAATAGCTATAGATTTTTGCATTCAAAAAGATAATTCATGCAACAAGTCTTATTCCAGAAACATCTGGGAGAAGTAACGGATCAGAAGTACACCTATGGGATATAGTTGCAGAGAGGACAGTCTGCCTTAAAGGACAAAGGAGAAAGTGTATGGAGAACCAGGAAATTTGGTGTCTTTCTTGCTTACCACTTCCAACTGATCCTGAAGGTGCAATGACATCATCATCACTGTCTTCCTCATTTGATTGTGTTACCTCCGGCTCAGGTGCTACATTCTTGACCTCTTGTTCTTGTTCCACTCTACTCCGCAAAGCCAAGATCCGATGGTGTAATGCAGCATACAACTGCCCTGTATCTTTAGAGCTTGCCTATGTTTTATATATATACATATATATATATAGAATATATATAGAATATATATATTTTTTCAAAAACAAGAAAAAGGTATAAGTAGTTTTTTTATTCTCTTACAACTCCTTATGTAATACAAGGCAGTCATGCCAAACATTTCACATCCCACCTTTCAGTTTTCCCATACAGGTTTTTCAAACTATAGTTGAACTAGCTGCAGAATACTTGGTAAAATGCTGGATATATTCAACTTTGATAATGAGAGTATATTCCCCTCTGCTCAGCACCGACCTTCTCTCGCTAGCAGAACTAGCACTAGCTGACTTCATAAAGAATTACATGCAACCCTCTTCATCCCAGAGTCATGCCTTTCCTGACACCCCCAAAAGCTTAAGCTTAAATTAAAAGACCATTAAAAACTGCCTTGCATAAGATTTTCTAGGTTTGCTATCACTCAACTTCACACATCTGTTAATCAAGACGGTTAACCATTTCATGACATACTGCATAAAATTAACATAAGATATAATGAGACAACAGAACAAACATGCAGTCAGGGATGCGATTCTTCATATTTATTACACTCTTATACTGGTCAGCTGTTCCAGAGGGAAGTATTTGTGACAACCTGTTCTACAGAATATTTTTTCTATATTCTCAAAGGTTAATGGCTAAATCAGGCCTTCAAAAGGAGAATTTTTAGGCCTATCAAACTAGGCATTTAATAGACATTATTTAAAAGACAACTCCTTTCTGAGTACTACAAAACTTGGTCTTCACTATGTCAATGAATTCTGCACACTAAGTACCTTTAGCATTCCCAAGTTACTTTTAAGGTAACACCACCACTTCTCAGTTTCTTTCATAAAAAAACTTTTTTTCCCCTCCCTCCCCATCTGTCACTCATAGCTACCTCTAGATTTGCAAAATTCCCCTGAAGTGAGCTGCAATGAATTAATTATTCTATATAAGATACTTTTTATCAATGCTAAAATTAATAGTGAATAATCTGATGACAATTTAACTCAAATTTGTTAAGCCTAAAGAAAATGCTGAGGGAAGTTACCTACTCATCTTGTTGCTTTGCTCTTTTATTCATTAATGTATATTTGGTACCATTAGTTCCACTCTGGGACTCCAGATCCTGGTGCTACAAACCTAATGTCAGAGGCAAATCTGACCATTTGTTGGTGTTCTCTTAATTTTTGATCCATGACAACACTTAATTCTATAGCAATGCCTTGTGTAGATCCAGACTAGGTCAATAAAATGTGGCCAGACCTCTCAAATTCTATAAATTCTCCCAGCGATATTAGGGAATGACCACTCTTTCTTGCCGACTGTATCACTATTCAAGTGTTTTAGTAACTCTAATTGTGATTGCTGTTACACCATTTACCAGGCACAGAAATCAGTTCATTGGCCTGTTACTGCTTGGAATGCTCCATCAAGTAAAAATCAAGAAAATCAAAGTTAAAACATTTTCTGTCTTACTACTAATACACATGCTGATTAAAAATGAAACATTAAATATCTGTCAAGAACATTCTACGTCCACCCACGCTGTAGACAGCGACAGTTCTCTCATGCTACGTAACTTCTGGTAGGCCTCATTTTTATTAAGCCATTATGTAGAAGTCTGTGAAATGCATCCTCTTCTCCTTGTTAACCAAAGATGATTAGCATTAATCTTACACTGCAGCTACATTTTGAATAAGCACAGAATAGTTTCCACAATTCCATGTCAATGCTTTGGATAGCATAGAGCAGCCTTCCAAGGGGAATTTCTTCAAAACTAGTAATGCTTTTTGGACGAGAGAAGTCTGCCAAGCCAGTTACCTGCTGGGTGGGTGGGTGTGCGTGCACACGAGCACATGGTGGGGGGAAAATTAGGAGGTAAGCAAAAAAAGCAGTACTCACTGATATAAGAAAAACTTTAACTCCCTGGTCCTCTGTATCCATGGCTGTGATCCGGATACTTTTCTCACTGGCTTTGTCAATCTGCATCTGAGCCCAAAGCTTGGTATTTAAGATTAACCTGAGACTCCCCTGAGTCCTCATCACTAGAGCCAACACAGAAGATTATTTAGGAGGAAAAAGACAAAACAGGAAACTCAAAACCAGCCAAGATGACCTTTTTTTTAAATAAGTGTCTGTAAGTCTCTTTACAAGGTATATCAGGTAAGGAAAAACTCTTAAAACAGGGGTCTTGTCATGACTGTTAATAAGATGACTGCAGGCTAATAAAGAGCATCAGACATGTTTAAAGATATTTAGACAATTAAACATGCCCAAAGTCTCATACATCACAGATCAAAGTCATTAATCACTGTTCACTGAGCTGAGCTGATAACCTCAGGCTAACACAAATTCCTGCCAATTTGAATGACTGCACTATTCAAAGAGACTGCTCTCACAAGTGCCCAGTCCCAAAGAGCACAGAGTTCAGATCTGAAGAACATTACTGTAATTTCTAGTCAAATATTCTAATTGCAAAATACAGTTTGCTTTTAGAGGAAAAAAAATCCAGAAGTAACTGGAACATATTGGTTACAATAAGAGGATCTGAAAAGATCCTCTCTATGGAGGATATAGTCATTAAATGAAGCAAAAGAAACGGTGCAAACTGCTTTCTGAGCTGCTGTAACTAAGATATAACCCAAAGTGGCTACTACTATCTGTGATGGAAGCATCCTGTGGCAGTAACGCAGACTATCATCCAGTAACTCACTTCCTACGGTTCCTCTTACCCAATCGAGACTGTAAAGTTCCATCATCTGTTGAAGCCATATCATTGAGTCTCAGAAGTCCTCGACCTCTTTCCACCCAAGACTGAGAGTTTTTATCAAAAACAAACAACTTGCACTGAATCTGTAACAAAAAACACCTCAATAGCGTAACAGCTGACTAAATCAATACCAAGAAACTATAAACGGAGGACAAGGCGGAGGGGTATATACCTCAGAGTTACATCAAAACCCTGCATGTTTTTCTTAAGTATATACTTAAGTTAATAAACATATTTAAGTTAATGAACAACTGCAATGAGAAAGAAATCACTGTTGAAATCAGAGAGCTTTGAATCATGACTGAATGTCCTTCTAAAAGATCACTAATTCAAACAAGTACCTGAACACAAACTCCTGAGTGTGGTTTTATGGTTTCTGCTAGGCAAGAAACCAGACTGCTTAGTCATGATAGCCCATTCTGAGCTAAAATAATCTGCACTAGTACAATAATTAAAGTACTTAAAGAATATTTAAGTAAACTAAATAAAATATTTATTTAAAATAGCTGTTTTGCAGAAGATAGAAGCTTTTGTGTGATTGCTTCAGGAAAGCATGCTTATGATTTGTAAAACAGCTGTCTAGATTGTCCAAGCTGTGAATTTTATTCAGAAAGAGGAAATTAAGAAGCAACAAAATAAGGATCTGAGCATAAATATCCACAGTTAGCATTTTAACACAAGAAAGCAGCACATTAGACATACTAGAGGACGGCCCGGTTGTAGAGAATCAGGTAGTATGCATCTGCTGGACGACAATATGAATCCTCACAAATGCAAAGCTTCTCTCTACTTCACCAGTTTCTTACCTGTAACACATTACTTTCAGCTTCCTCCCCAGTAATCACTTCTACCTTCGCCAGCAAACATTTCCTTGCTGTTGCTTTAGTATAGGCTGCTGCAGACTCTGCCAGTGATTCTGAAATATTATTAGCTGAACAACATTTTGAAAGTTTATTTTGAGAACAATTTGCATATAATGATTGAAGATTTATAAAGGTCTCACAAGTATACCAGAATTTAGAGAAATACAGTACAGAAGACAGACAGGAATAGAAGATTAGAAATAGATCTGAAGTTTAAAGCAGTCTGTCTGTCTTCAAGACTTGCTTTAAAAAGCACAGGAAGACTTAAAGGACAGGAGATAACTTACTGAAAATTTTGTCCCTACATACTTGCAATTTTTCTACATACAACTATGCAAGACCTTTGCTAGCACACGGACACATCCATATCTGTAGGTGTTTGAGCAGTACCGATACTGCTACCAGCTACACAGTTGCACCTACACATGTAAGGCATGATTCATTTTCCACTTTCACACTTGCTCACAAGCAGTTTGCTGGAGAAAATTCATAGCTGACAAAATTTCCAGAAAATCTTGCCGTTTGAAGAATCACAGAAGTCTAGAACTCAGCAGACAGTTCCTGGTTCAAACACTACATTTGGTGCACCCACACAACACAATATACATTTTACTCAGACACTGGAAGTATAGCAGAAAAGTTAAAAAATGGGTAGCCATATTTCTTCTAAAATAGGTCCAAGTAATAAAGTACCTTCTCTGTTAATTCCTGCTACTGTCATTCTGCTTAAGACAATCCCAGTACTGTAGAACGACAATGAAAATGCCAGCATAGCCTTATGTATTTAAGGACAACAGGACCAGAGGATCCATAGCATCCAACATGCCACCTCCCCACCCCAAGCCAGTACCTTTAAGTGTTGGTTACAGGGGACAATAAAGGCAACACAGAAGTTCTTACAAAGCGGTCAGATATTGAAAAAATGCAATCATTTAAACAAGGATTAACTACCATTCCTAAAAGTATATTTTGGTGTTCACCTTTCTCTGGTGTGGCTTCCTGAGATGATGATTCAGACCCAGACTCTGTAGCAGCATTCTCCTTATTACTCTCTGTACTACCATCATTTGATTTTGGTGGACTCTTTACAAAATAAGAGGAGGTAAACAGAAGAAAGCATACATATTAATTTTTGTTTTACAGAAAAAGACTATTGAGCAATTACTGGAGGAAGCCCCTAGTGTTTATAAACCATAAAATAGGAGAATCCCACAGATGACATTCTTCCATAGTAAAAACTACACTACTGCCCTGACCATGGAGTCAAATGCAGCTTGACCTAAAACTGAATTTCAACCCTGTGTTCAATGAACCAAAGCAATTTCAGCTACAGTTCAACTCAAGGCATACTTGGTTGAACTCCCAGCTCTATGGGTAGATAAATATGAATGCACAGTATTAATGCTTCCCTTTTGCACCAGCACAACAGTACAGCAACAGCAAGCAGTGAGGCACTAGAAATTATATCTTGGGATGGTACACATTAAGCACAGAATTTCCTGAATCATACCTCAGTACTGAGGTAGCTGTCATACTGTTTGAATCCATAACGCAAACTACTGAGAAAATTACTTACTAGGACTCGTTCACTCATGTTCTGTCCAAAAACAAACTTGTTGCTGGATGCATCTGCACTGTTTGTAGAGTTCTCTAGACTGGAGGGAAAACAAAGACAAAAACCCCAACCTTTCTTTAGTCAGAAAAATATCTATTTATCCTTTACTGATAAAATTCTTAAAACATGAGCAACTGTCACTGGCTTTAAAAATCAACTGCTGGCTTCCAAAGAAACAAAAGCAAGATTTAATTCAACTTGGTAACATGAGACAACACAAGAGCATGTGTTTTTGCAGAATGAGAATTCTCTCCAAGTAAGAGCAAGTGATTTTCCTCACTGTAAATATTTTACCTAGACACATCTAATTACATGTTGAAAAACGAAGAATGTTAGGTGAGGGCTAACTATTTAATCATATTACATACTGTTCTTAACAGTATTCTACTTGCATGGCAAACTCAAAGAGCTAGACAGTTAGTCTTAAGGCTTGCCTCTTAATACCAGCTAGGATTTATGATTTTCCTGTTTTTTTCCCTCCCCAGAAATAAGAGGTCAGTTTTCTCTGAAAGTCAGGAAAAGAATTAAAATACTTGCAATATCAGAACTGAAGCAAAGGTAGCAGGAAGCAGTAATACCTTTTATTAGACTAGCTGTGAAACTTTTTGGGGAGGCTATGACATTGCAATCAAATCTCAGCCCTCAACACCTTCCTTAGTGAATACACAGTTCTTCTGCAATAAGCATCCTCCTCCTATGCGGATTTCAACAGATTTTATAACCAATTTAGGAAGGGCAACAGCTATGCTACCTTTCTACAGATCCCACAGTAACTAGCAAGTCATTGTTCATCCACCTTCCCTTCAGGCATACCTTTCTAAAAGTCAAGTTTGACTAATATTCAAGTCAAAGAGGAAACAGTCAATGACTGACTGAGAAAAGAAACCAACATACTTCTGAAACAGGTGGAAGATGCTGGTATGTGTCCTAACAAGATGAGCCTCTGTGCTTGCTAGGAAAGGTTAAGAAGAAGAAAAAAAAAAAAAAAAAAAAGGAAAAAACAACCCCACCCCACACATAGAAAACCTAACTACTCATTATTCTCTTGAATGCCTGTTGACTGATCTGAGGATCAGCCCATTTTAGCCAGAAATGAAAGACACTGTCTGAACAGTTTAGTTCTGATGCTGCAGTTTAGAAAGAAATCTGAGGTATCTCATAGCGTGAGCAAAGATAACGCATCTTGCAAAATCACTTTTCTTCCTCTTTGGTACATTTGCCATCCGTACACACACTGAGTAAGCGGAAGAAGTATTATCTGTAACATGCCTGGCACACAAAGAAGGATCTCAAAGTTATTATGCAAACACTGTAGTAACACCCTTCTGAAGACTGTCATGCCCAAAAGCCTTAGCAACAGTATAAAGTTTATTGAATATATGTATGGATCTCTACATAGCTTATTTGCAAATGCCAAGGTCGAAAGTGTTTCAAAGGAACAGGACAGTAAGTTAGAGGCTCTATTATTGCCATTTCTTTGTAAAGTCACAGAGAGGGATGGCTATTAAGACAAAACTGTACCGAGAAAGCCAATTCCTTAGACCTTTCACTTGTAGGCATGAGTAGGAAGAAAACTTCCTGGAGACTTTCATACTATCACCAAAAAAAGACATCCAAAGCACACTGCCAAGATGATGCTATGAATTCATTTTGTAGGGGGGGGGATGGAGGAGTGGGGGAAAGTGCCCATGATTAGAGAGAAATAAAAGACAAAGAAAAATCTGAAGTCTATCACCTCATTCTTCAGAAGCCTTTGTTCACACTGACCCTGTATTAGCCTTGCATCCAGTAAAGGACAGAATCACAAATAATTTTGTACATAGACTAAGGAAAGCTGTCCTATAGGTTTCTCTGTGGTCTCACCTGGAACTGATGTATTGTAGAAAATAATTTGTTGCAGAAGGCGTGTCTGATGTTGGAAGGCCAGCATTCTGCACATCAGCAGTTTCATCACTTTCATCTCCTAGCTATAAAAATAAATAAATTTATTAGTTTTAACTACCAACCATAAAATTATTCTTTCCCAAGACAAAATTCCATCCACAAAATCTTTCTGCAATAAAACCACAGAAGTCTACGCCCCAGTATTACACTTCTTGGTCTTACACAGGAGGTACTAACAGTCTAACTCAATTACCCCATGCACAGGTTTGAATCCATGCTGCCCTATGTTTCTTCTTTTCCTGTTCTGCGAAATCTTTGTTGCAAGTGAGCATCTTAGGAATGCATTTCAACTTAATTCAGACCCAAATGGTAAAGAAAAAAAAAACATTTCACCACACTGAGTTTTAGATGCTGTCTATGACCATAGTAGCTGCTTTTACTTTTGAAAAGCTTCTTATACTAAACAGTAACATTCATTAAATGACTGGAAGACCAGTTTTACTAAGCCAATTGAATTGTGTTCACAGCTATTTTTGATATGTACATGGAAGCTTGAAACCATTGTATAATGGGATTAAAACAGCTTCATAAACATATCTGTATGCAATGCATATGCCAACAAATGATCTGTTCCACTGTTTCTTATCCTAACTTAAATTCACCAACTCTCAGTAAAGATAAACACGTTTACCTTAACTCTGTCTCTTAAGTTTTGCCCAAATACAAATGCTTGCTGTGCATTGAGCTCTGCCTTCTCACAGCTGTCATCATCTGAAGTGTTGTTAGATTCTTTTTTCTGACATTCTCTTGCCTAAAGAAAAAAATTGAAAACTTTAGCCTAGACTTTTAAGACCAATTTCTTTAAACAAAAATTCCTCTTAATTTCTGTCTGCAGAGCTTCTTTCTAGCCAGTCACTTCCCAGCCTGTCTTGTGCCAGGTGGCTTACTTTATCCCAGGTACAGGACTTTCCATTTTTTGATCTTGAGGAGATTTCTGCTGGCCCATTTTTCAAGCCTGCTCAGATCTCTCAACAACAACCCCCCCTCCCCCAAGAGGGGAAGTAGAACTGCTTATTCTTTGATATTTAGTGAGGGGAAAGTAGTTATGACATAAACCATCCTGAACTGTAGTATTGGGATTCAATAAAATTATGCTACTTTTCTTGACTTAGTAAAGGTAACATAGCATACTATTACAACAGTATGAAACCTACTACTGCTTCTAAAGTGTACTACCAGTGTGTGGATAGATAAGGGGGCCCATCGCTGATGAAACTGGACTCGCATTACAAAAACAAATGGATTCTACTGGGAGAATACTTGTTTTAAAATCTTTCATATTGAGTGTCCCTTGAATCCTGTTCAAACTCACCTTGTCTTCCGAGTCAGAACTTTTCAGTGCTGCATTACTTAGTGATTCTGATGTGGCTGCAGAATCTGGCGAGATATTTACACCATTGGTCCCACTGCTCAGGACTGCAATATGGAATGACAAGCTGACATTAATTTTGTAGACATTTAGAGTGTCCCAAAAGAAGCAAGTTTTCTATAGTAAATTGCATGCTGTTTTTTGTTTTTTTTAAGTCCACAAAACATTGTAACGCAAATCAGTGTTCGCATAGTACTCTGCAAGACTGTTTGTGACATAGATGCATAGGGACAGGAATTCAGCAATTCTTAGCAGAATCAGGACTCCAAAGGCAAAAAAACAAGTCAGTAAAATCTTACTTAGTCTGCATAAGCACTTCAAGGATTTCAATAGATACAACTTCAAGCAAAAAAACATGCACAAATATAATTGCCCCACTGTGCATGTCCAGCAGGGCTCCTCTTTGGACTAAACTATCTGCTTGCATACTAAAGTCTTGCTGAAAACTATATAAAATACAAAAAACTTATACCCCAATACTTAAGCCTTAATACTTAAGCTCTGTAGAATTCAATCTGTGCACACCTAGAAATCAAGCTAGTGATGTTTGGCTCTATGCCAGATTTGACTGCAGCTGAAGTTGTTCCTGTCCAAGTTCACCTAAACTTCAAAATAATGGAAGGCAGAGGGCTGGTGGGGTTGGGCTAGGGAATAGAAGTTTAGGAGACATGGACACTGAACAGGTTTTTTCTTTAAACTTCCAATCACACCTATTTCTATTAGCTATATTAAGTTCCATAACACCACAATAAGCATACCTACACACTCAAGCTAAGAATGAAGAGCCAAGCTCAAAGTCCCAGCTTCAACAAGGTCCCCAACCCAGAGGCACCTTCTAGTGACTCAGGCATTATATCACTTTGCAGCTAGCTAAGGTCTACCACCATTGCTCAACTGATCGACAGTAGCTTATTACATCATGGTCAAAGCTGTAATTTGAGATTGCCAATCTTAAATGTCTTTGTAATCTAAAAGACCCTTAAATGTCTTTTTATTCCAAAAATCAAGCATGGACTACACTAAAGTTCAGACCCTGGCAGTTTAAGACAGCAATTCCATATAAGCACTGAAGGTTTTGTTGTGTTATTTCTTTCATAACACAGATATACTTAACATTTAAGATATTTGTTTTTCCAGTTTTTTTCCTTTCAGAAAAGAAAGGCAGCTGCTGAGTAAAAACAGACTTCTGCGCTAAACAGATTTAGCATTTTTGTTCTGTCTGCAATATTCTGGAAAGCAAATGCATTATTTACCTATCTGCGAGAAAGCTTTTGGCTGTGGTGCCTGTAATACTGCTGGACGTAGCACACTCCGCTGCTGTTCCTTTGGTTTCTGACTTGGGAGACCTGCAAGCGGAAAGTCTTTTCAAGAGCTATAAGGCTTTAAAGTCGAAAAATTCAACTTCATCTAACCTTTTCTGCGTTTCCAATAGAACATATAATGGAACACTAGACATTTGAAAAGTTGGGTTTGTTTGCCCTTTCCTCCCCCCCCCCCCCCCATTACCAGGCCCCATCCTCATACCCCAAGAAAGAATTATTTCCCAAAGAGAGATGACAATTGTTTTGTTCCTAGCTTTAAAATAAAATTTTAAATATAATTTCTATCCTATCCACAAAAGCATATAAGGAAAATTTATGACAGTGACTCAGAAATAAAGGTCATAAAATGAAAGAAAAATGAACAGTATCAAAGCAACCCCATTTATTCACTGAAGTAATTCCCAGCTACACAACTCCCCCCAGCCTCATTTTCTACTTCCAGTGAAGTCAATTCCAGATAGTGGTAAATGACTTTTTCTTCCCCTCTTCATTCTTCATACAGTCAGATGTACTGACTCTTAGAACTAACTTGGCCTCTTTGGTTTGGTGTAGAAAGATAAGGCACTATAATTCTTTTAAATAGCTCTAATTCAGAAAGCCAATTGACCTTTAAAACAACCTAGTAAAAAATAAAAATAGAAAAAAAATCTTAAGATCAACTCTAGAAAGCTATGGAAATCCCCCAGATTTCAGATTTCTTCACTGAAAACCGGTGAACTCTGGATCTATTAAAATACTGCAATAGAAGTTACCCGTAGGAACTCTTGAATATTTTGTAACAAAAAAGCCACTCATTCAAAGTACAAGACAACAGCCAAAATATACACTGTCCTACGCCCAAATGTTCACACATCAACTTTTCATTAGAATGCAAGTCAAACTTGATAATTTGTTTTTTATAACTTATTATTTATTTGGATGAAAACTGTTCATTTGTGGGAAGAATAATGACTTCCACTAAAAAAAAAAACAGTTTTATTTCCTTATGGAGCTCCTATGGAGCTGTAATATTAATGTCCATCCCATGCTGGCTAGGTCTACATTAGCAAACGGAAAGCTCAACAGGAGAAAACTGTAGAGCAGAATAGGTTCAGAACCCGACATCTACGCTATATGCGGTGGCCAGGGAGAGGGGGAAGACGTGGGGCTGGACAACTGCTTCAGACTTAGCTCTAGTCTGGTGCCAGACTCGGGGCCCATTAACGGCTGGAACTTGTTCTGTGTGCTCCTGGAATGCATCTTTTGTTCCAGCTTGAGACTAAAGGAATTCATTCCAGGCGGTGCAGGACTACTTTAAGCAGTGAGCCAAAACATGCCAAGCAGAGACAACTGGGAGATTCATTACAGAAATGCATGACCGATCCAAACTAGAATTCTAATGTATCTATACACATTACACTGTGGATATGGACATAACCACTCTGGAGGATACAAGCTTTTTTCCTGCATAAACAGAAGCATTATCAATCTCCCATAACAGCAGTAGTTTGAAGAACCTCCTACATGACACAAGATGCTTGAAGTACCATAGTTCCTTTCTATTGCTGCTGAAAACATTGAGCTTACCTGCACTGGGTGCCTGACCATGGATAAGTATTGGTGGTTTCAGCCGGAATCCACTGCTCTTTTCCTCTAGAAGCAAAATCCAAAATTACAAGGACACAGATGAAACAAAGTACATACTTTCAGACAGCCATAAAATTGCTCTTGCCTTCCCCACTGTAACAACCCACAAACTCTATAAATACCCAGTGCAAAGTCATAAGAAACTTCCGAAGAGCAGATTTTCTTCTACCAAAAATAAGTCTAAAATTCCAGTGAACATTACAGCAAATATACAACACGAAGACAGAAACACAAGTTGTTGCAAGAAAGAAATGGAAAATTGTTGTTTGTGAAAATGTTCTGTGTTTCTCTAGAAAAACAGACTTCCTTCCATGAAAGGAAAAAGGGGGAAAAAAAAGAAAAAGAAATAGCAGCTTTAAGTAGGAAAAGGTAAAATCAAAAGCACGACTGAATGTGACGGCTGCCAACAAGCACCCAACTACTAATTATCAGAAATAAGTTAAACATAATAATTTTCTTTAATTACATTAGCTATGCTTTTATGTTAAAACGACCATAGAAATTCCTATGGTTGTACTCACTTATTGAAGGTCAGGCTTTTAGAAAAAATATTTTATTAAAAAGCTTTCATAAATCCAGAATTATTAGAAATTATTAAAAAATGAGTTCCCTAAGAACTTGCAGATGATTTCATCATCTTACAAGGTATACTGATGTTTTCATTAAGGAGCGTAACAGCTGTACTCAGGAAGAAAAAACAACTGATGGTCTCAGCACCTTACCACATAGTTTAACTATGTTCGGTGCGCTCTTGGAGCACATTATTCAAGCATAAGATAACAATGTGCTATACAAGGATAACAGAGCAAGGGTGATTAACAAAATAAGCAGCACTGTGAACACAGGAACTAACTGCATGCAAGATTCTACAGTTCCAGTCGCATCGTTGAACTGATTTGAGATATCTAAAAAAAGCAGCATCTAAAGCAGGTATCTGAAAGTTTCCCTGAAGTTTTATCTTGCAGTTTAGAGGTGGGAATAGGGTCAGCTTGGATAGTCCTCCACCCCTACTCCCAAAGTTAGGGCTGTTGTTATTTTAATAGCACCCAGCAAGCATGAAAGCAAGCAATTAAGTGAACAACACTGCAATTGCAAGATGAGAATCACCGTTTTCATTCTCCCACTTAGAGGCTTACTTCTAAAATATCATGCAATAGTCTGTTTCGGTTTGTGACAGACTGACAGCAGTTTGCTGAGAAAAAGCAGAAAAATGAGGAAGCTCACCTGGTTCCGAGTCAGAATTGCCTGTAGAAGTTTCACAGAAGCTTGATGGCATAAAGACGTTGTTCTTTGTTACTGCAGTCAAGGAAAAAGAAAAAGCTGTGTATGTTGTTTAATCTCATTATAAACTCCCTTCCTCTGATATATTACAGCTGCAAAGAGAAAGTGATTTTTCTGGGTGTGTGTTTTTTTTTTTCTTTCCTTCTTAAACTAAAAATAGTATTACAGTCACAAAAGCAAACAGCTTATTGCCAAAAATTTTTGTTTCTCCTAAAACAGAGAAAGGGCAAATTTCACTTCTTCAGGAGGCAAAATACACACAGGATTCCTGGTTTAATTCTATCTGAATTAGGAATTAAAGAGATGTTAGAATGTGCCATATAATTACAAAATACATATTTCAAAAGGCCTCTGCAGAGAGGCTAGAAAGCAGTGTAGCAAATGCTAAATGCTGGAAACCAACACTTGGGCTTCACAAGAGGCCTATGACTGACAGCACAGTTTGTGCTAAGAGCAAGATAACTCGTGTGCACTAGCTTCTACACCTCAACAAGCCTTGTAATGTATCCAGCCCACTTGAGCCCTTACTTAGCAGCCAGCTCAAGCGATCGCCTTTAAGCTTAAAAACCCCCACACCACTCATGTCAGGTAGGAAATGCACCCAACCATACCAACCGCAAACAACTGCTCAGACACGTCCCATTCAAAAATAAATAAATTGCGCTTCTAACGCAACTTTCCCTCAGATCTCAATTATCCTGGAAGAAATAAGAACATCAAATGGTAGAAGTGAATCTCAACTGAAGACCCATTATCACCACAGAAACTGTCCTACAAAAGGAGCAAAACCTAGAAACAGAATCAAAACTGGTAATCCAGGGGTGGAGGGTATATGTACAGAAGTATGCCAGTCCTCCCCAAGCCCAAGCAGCAGAAACTTAAAGTGGAGAAGGTAAGAAGTAGGCGAGCTCTTCCAGAGCCAGTACACACCAGACCCAGAATTGGCTGCCTACAGAAATATAGTTTTGCTGACAGAGGAGTAAGGCCATCTTACCAACAGAACTAGAACTTACAAAAAAGCTGTAAAAGTTAGCCCACCTCACATGAGACTGTGCGGGTTGCTTCTAAGAAGTGATACAAAACAGAGTGGTCCCAAAGGAAGGATGAATCATCTGTATGAAAAGAATTCTCTGGCTCTTTAAGGGCTTGGTTTCACAAGGAATTTTGCCACAATTTTCCATGCAATATTATATACAACATAATCCCACAGAGAAAATGTAAAGAGGTCTGGAAAGGGAAAGATTTTCTGGAAGCTGCACCCATTCATCAGCAATACTCAAAAAAGCCTTTATGAAAGTTGTCATTACAATAGTTTGTCACTGCATGACAACAACGTGCATCAGAAGAGAACCCAGTGTCAAACAGGGAAGAAGTGACCATACCCAAAATACATTAGTCAAGCAGAGGCTGAGAATCAGTGGTGATTATGGGGAAACTATGAATAGAAATTACAAAAGTATTTACAGACTGTAAGTTACAGACTATAATTGAAAAGCAGAAAGTATGTAGATAAAAAAACCCCACAAACCTACTTTATTCTTTTGTGGGGACAGTGTTCTTCTTCTAAGAATGACCAGAAAGCAGGAGCAGTTCCACTGTGCCACTGAAACTGGTTTTCACTTAACAGGACTGCACCTTAAAGCCAGCTAAGTTACAGGTCAAAAAAAATCTAGATCTCGAGGGAGGGAATTCTGCCCCTGACTAACACTGGAAAAATGAAATGAGAATACTGTGCCTATAAGCAATCAGCAACTCCATTCTTAATTCCATAGTGACTTACGTATTTAAAATTAAAAGAGAGCAAAACACCTAGTTCTATACCTTTTTGGCCATGCTTCCCAAATGTGCTTCTTGCTAGAGAAATATTTTGCACTGCTCTCTCCTCTACTGTTGCTTCTAGCCTCCTTTCCCAACTGAGATGGCAGAAATGAAGGACCAAAGTCCCCAAACCCACCCCCAAACACTGACGTATCTTAACTAAAATAATCCTCAGCTAAAACTAAAGATTTCCTATCATGTATGAAGAGAGAAGGTATAGATTTTAGAGGCAGTTCCTGTGGGCAAATACAGATGACACATCACCATTACAGGGTATATGAATTGCAACAATTTATCCCTGCACTTCCCAGTGATTTTGCTGTTGTCTTGACCCTATATGCCCTCAACCAGACTGACCACAGAGGTTTCACCATCTCCGCAATACATCAGGTGAGAATGTTGCTGAAATGCACTGGATTCTCTCTGCTTTGAAAGAAATGGAAAAAGAAGAGAACAACAATAAAAAAACACCCCAAACCATAAGCATGACCTAAAACATGACTCCTTGGAAGAGTTGCCTGGCAGTAGAGCACCTAGAAAAGCTAGCATTTATATAATTAGTTAAGAAGTGACCTGATCACAGCAGGGCAAGGAATTTTCTAAATTCTTCAGTTTAACAGCATAAGATTAAAAGCTGAAACTACAAAGTTGATATATCAACTTATAAATAATTAAAAATATTAAAAAATACATCAACTCTTTTGGGCTTGACTGAATTTGATAACACAGACCATAGAAAAAGTCAGACTACGTGGTCTTTTAAGGCAAAACACAACAGACAGTAATGAGGGTGCTGGCATGACTGGGAAGAAAAAAAGGAGAAAAAGGAAACCCACCTCTCCCATATACTAATATCGTAATAATTAATATTTACCTGACTGGGAAGGAGGGAACTGAGTTAAAGATGAAGTTCTCTCACGCTTTACAGGTGGACAGTAGCTTCCATCCTCTCGATCAGATTCTACAGAAAAGAGTAATTAGAGAAAACGCACAAAATCCTGGAGAGACACGCACTAGCGCTTTTTAATCTTATGGTCAAATTTCTTACCATCTCCATCTTCTGGACTTGATCCATCTGCTGATCTCTGAAATCAGATGACAATGATGAAACGATAATCACATCCTGAACAATATTTCAATCTCTTTGGATACATTCAAATGCTCTAATCACCACTTCGGAGACTTTTTCTTTAGTGTCAATGATACATATTCAAGGCAAAGCAGTATTCTTATGAATTAAATATAGCCATACTGAATTTTACCTAGAGACTCTTAAATGTAAGATGAATTCAAATCATTTCAGTTACAAATAAGATACCTAAGAGTATCTAAAAATTCATATCCAAGAACTAACATCTTTATTACACACTATTCAATTATTACAGTTCCCTGTATTTTGAAAACTTGAAAAATAACAAATTTCAAATTTTGCTTCAGTTAAAAAAAAATCACAGAAGTTCTAAGTTCACCATGAACATTAGAATTATTTGGAAGTTTATTCCAAAGCAGTTTTGCTAATCAACATAACTGACATTGGTTCATTCAAAGACAGTGTTGGAGGGATGTCTTTCAAAGCACTCTATAATGTTCTTATAGGAACTAGCATTGGGTAGTTTCACTAGAGTCTTCCACAGTACCACTTAAAAAAAACCCCAGAGTATCACAGGCTACCAACTATCATAATATTAACAAGTCTTTGAACAAGTTTCCACGTGTCTTCTGAAGGGCTGAGGTGTCTCTGCTCTTACTTTCCATCAACTCCTTAGCTGACCTAAATTCTCTTGTTCCTGCAAAACAATCCCATGGTGGATTCCTTCCGGTATGGAAGGTGACAGGAGCAGCATTAGCACCCTCTTCTCATTCCCAAACCTCCCGATATAAGTGATCCCCGCACCCCATGGGTTCGTGGGCAGAGCCCACTGCAGCTCCAGAGCTTTTGCTTCCCTACTGCTGCTAGTACTTTGGTCTGGAGGATGGATAGACACACAAAGATTGGGCAACACAAGAGACTGCCTCAGGCTGCACAGGACTATCATTGAAAAGATATACAGTGAATACAGCAATAGCAGAAAGTGAGAAAATTTGTATTTACTACTACTTATACTTTGGATCTAGATACTACCGTGCTATCAGTATTTCACCCTATCTGAATGAAAATATACTTACAAGGGCAAGCAATTTTACCTATGCAATAAGGGTTTTTTTTGTTTGTTTTTTGAAGTTAATAGCAAAGCATAGCTACTTCACTGGCATCCTAGTCAGGTACCTTTGACACAGGGAATGAAGTGCTATTTATTGTTTTGGAATCCCCCCCCACACACACACACATATATTTATCAGCCTAATCACTATCACGTGTGTTTTATGATTTATACTGTCCCTACACAATTGGCCAAGTAATCTACATCATTTACAAATGATATTTTTAGGCATCTCCATTGCCAACATACACTAGTTTCCCCAAAGATAAGGCAAGTGGAAAGCCACAATGCCAATTATCAGTTTCAGCCATCAATACCCAAAGTGAGGGGAGAAAAACAACAAAACAAACACACACACACAATTTTGTATAGAAAGTGTTACAACAAATACCCCCAATTTGTTTCAACTGTTAGCAAAATTCCTAAAAGCAAAAGAAAACCATTTGATAACGAATTTGCATGAACCAAGTTACACATCCATATGTGCAAATTTGGCAGTGTTCCTTAAAATCAACAAGAGATTCCCCCAAACGTCAAAAACTTCGAGAAACATTGCATGCTATATTCTCAATGCTTGAGTAACATACAGATATAAAACAAACCGAGTCAAACCTGTACAGCACAAGCTTGAGATTATCACATCTTTGTCATCTATTACTGATGCAAGCACAAATAAGTATTCTGTCGCTACATTTAGCAGGCAATGAGCATCAATATCCAAATCCAAGTCTGTAACCTACTAAGGACAAAACAAAGCTAAGTCTCTACTCTCAGAATTATTCCCATGCTTCCTAGTCCAAGAGCTTTTGGAGATTAAAGCCATGCAGAAGCATATAGTTACAGTGGTTACTGACATTGCCAAGCTTACTCAGAGGCAGAATAATTTCTCTCAAATGTGTTTTTTCCTACATAGGCATCTAAATATCTAGATCATTTAGTACGCTACCTCCCATCCTTATCCATTCACAGAGCGCTCATACTGTCAATTACTGGTTGAGGAACCTGGGGTAGAGTTGGCAATCAGTAACTCCTACCAGGAAAATCCAACAAGAGATTTAAGTCTTTCATTGACTCAGGAATTTAGAGGCCAGGGAAGAAAAAACATCTTAATGTTTTAGGTTGACCTCCTGCACACACAGGCCAAATAACCTCTTTTCCTGTCTGGGCATCTAAGACATCCAGGTTTGATTTTCTACTTTCAAATGACTGAAGATACACAAGTTACACAAGTGCAGATTTATCAACATTGTTAAAAAAAGCTCTCAACTTCATATTTAACTTCCAGTAAAACATCCTGCTTTTATTCGGAAACTCACTGTCAGTATTCACTCCCCCTCTTGTCCCGCTTGAGCATTCACCAGTCAAGTCTTCTCAACCTTGGATAAATCCGTTTTCATACTATAATAATCCTCTCACCAATGACCAATTCACTCAAAGATCTTGAAAAAGATATTCCTAAATCTAAATCAACTATCCCAAGCCAGCACTTGAAAATACAACCCAAACATATAATCTAGAAGATAGCCCTGTATTTTTGTTGAGTACAAAGTGACAATTATATCTTAAACTGAGGTTCCTGAAGCAGTTAATAGCCAAATACATACAACTCAAACTCCATGCACAGTTAAACTCCATTCTGCAATAGTCAAAACTGTCCCTTTTATTTTGAGAAGACAGACTTTAAATAAAGCTGTAAATAGATGAGCTAATGAAGCTTGATTTCCCACAGATCCTACATTGATGGCTACAAAGTGGAATAACCTGCAGTGAGAGGTCAAACGCTTGGGACAGTGGGAGGATTCCTCTTCTCTAGTAGCCTGCCTCTTTCCACAAACTGTACAGGAATTGAGCTCCAAGATCTCCATACATCCATCATCTTTGGTCAAACCTGACAATCAGTTCAAATTAGATCAGGACAAGCGGTAGGCCCAGATACAAAGTATTAGCCCAAGTTTCGTTTCCATACAAAGCCATACTAAGTAGTAAGCCTAAGTAGTAAGCGAGCGCAGCCAGAAGTCGCTTGCCAGTGTTGCTTACTGTGGAGCATCTGGAGACTAGACAAATAAATCAGGGGAACCTATGCATGACAAGCAGTTTAGGACTGCATTACTTGACAGAGTTGAAAAAAACAAAAAAAAACCCCAGAAGTCACAATTACTGCAATTATTTACTAGCAAACAGCAGCACAGCCTTTCAGTTATAGGCCCATCTTTGCAGGCTACTCATTAATCTGTACTTTACAGCAAGACATGTATTTTGCAAGTAGAAACAAGGTGAAAAATGTGCGTTTTTCATTGGAGAACTGAAAGCCAGGACCATCTCGCCCTACAAGAAACTATTAAGTTGACTCAATGTCTCTGCATTCCATTCTTTGAAACCAAATGCGAAAGACTTATACCAGGAAATATCAAAACAGGGTCTACAATTTACTCTTCATTTAAGAATGGAAGCCACTTCTCCTCTATTCCCTCCTCCCCCTATTTTTAGGAACCCAGCTACAGAAAAATTAGATTTTTCTATGGAGAGGCTCCTACAGTTTTGATGTATGTTTCTAATTAACCAAATTACCTTTTAAAGGTGATCAACTGCTTTCTAAAAGAAGAAATGAAAGTGTATTAACCACCACATACAATCGCTGCTTCTTTACCCCTTACTTCCTTACAGTATTCAGAAGAATTATAAGTGATGCCCTGGATCATTAAATATATTCTGCAGTTATTACAAGAAACTAGTACAGAAAAACTTACACAAACTTCAAAGTACAGTCAGTTTTTGATTATTCACAATGGGTGGGAATAGGAAAGGGAGAATCCAGGTAAAAACAAGTATAGACCACACAAATAGGTGAAAGCTATAACAGTACGCTATATTTAGTGTTTACCTTTGAAATACAGAACTAAAATGCAGTAAGTACCAAGGATGATGGATCTTCGAGCATGGTACAGTAAGTTTGCAATCTGCATGCTCTGCCCACAGATGATCATGATTGAACCGCCCTGGCTGTTACCGAAAAGCTGCTCCAGAACCTCACTACTTAACCAACAGAGTCTTGCTGGCAAAGCTATAGCTTACCTAACCCAAGTCAGCATAGGTAACTAAAAGTCAAGGCCTTATAACCAGCTCTCTAACAGGCCATATCTCTGGCCACACTTGGTTGTGCATGTTACAAACAATACTGGGTAAACAATGAGTACTGACAGTTTTGTAAAGTCTCTTTTTCAGAACTTGGTCTTAAATTCTATCTTCTAAGAGCCAGGGAAGAGGACGTGAGGGGTCCTGATCCAGCAAACCAGTATGGGCCCTCTAAAGATTCATTAACCTTCTGTATATTTCAAGGCAAGAGACAATTTTACTCTTGTAAGAAAGTGGGATAATTCTTAGAATTGCCAGCACATATTCACAAAGGCTTATTACACACCTGAGTACTTTAATACCCCATAACTTTTGACAAATGCAGTAAAGTTTAAGGATGTGTGGATATCTGTGCTTACAGACAAGAATTCCTGCATGCACTCCTCAGAGGCATTTTTTGTTCTTATAACCATACAATACTTAAATTTCTTTCAGACCTGGGTTAACAAGTTTAACAATTCCATCTCTTAAAGAATGGGTATGACAGTGATCACTTGCTGTGGTTTTCCTGAAGGTCTGCCTAATATGGTTTTCTTGGCCAGTTGTAGAGATACTAACAATTTTAAGTGATAGAAAACTGACATAAGAGTCAGTGATTACATTTAACAGCTGTATTTTAAGATACTAACCCCTAAAACCCTCAACTTTCAAAACAATTTTGAAATAGAAAAACTTCTGCAGCAGGTCATTGGGCAAAACCTGACAGTCTGGATGCCTAAAGTTGCTTAACCTATCACCATCCGTACCTTGCCAGGACAATCCATTTGGCACTGGGTTTGCTTCACATGGCCCATTCTTGAAAAAAACTAGTGTAAGAAAAGGATTCATGCATTGCATGGAGTGGCCTTAACAGGCAAGGATTTATCAAAGCATACATGCCTAGTGTGTGTGGTCACAACAAGTGACACTCACCTGCACCAAGAAAATATGGTCCATCAAGACAGAAAGATTAAGACCACTCCTAAAATTGCTCTGAAAGACTATGTGATATCAGTCATTTCCAGAAGTATTTTCCTGCACCATCAGTGGGGGGAAAAAAAAAATCTTTAATTAACAGCAGTGATAGCCTTCTCTACCTTAAGGTACTTAAATTTTTTCAAGGAAAATAACCTAACTTCAAAATTTGGCTTTAAAAATCTTTCTTGCTGCTTTTAATCTGTTAAGTACACTGCAGATTGGCATGAGCTACTGTTTATATCTAGTGAGATTACAGCATTAGCCGCTCACTTTGTTGTACTGCAGGATTATGGCTTGGGGGGGGGGGGAATCCTCCTATCTGTTTTATGTGAATCCCTCATATACCCCAACTTTGTCACCCATTTAGAAGAGCTCTTACCCCTAGCAAACACTCAGTTTACACCCTAAGCTTTAAAATTGATACTGGTTATGCCTTCTACAATTACCCCCACTAGAAAACCCCAGACAAATTTCATTTCTACTAATTGAAACAATGGCTTAGAGGGCACTAACGCTTGAGAGCAAAGAACTAGACATATAATGAGGTATACTACCTAAAGTTAACAGCAACAGACTTCTTTTAGTCGAAGGGACTTTTTCCTTTAATCCCCTCAGCAGCAGAAGTACTTGGTAGGTTCACACTTACCCCTGCCAGTTCTTGTTGAATAGGAGCAAGCTGGGCTTCAGAAGCGGGACTCAGAGTAGCACTGACTGAGGCAACAGCGGGAGCAGGAAGCTCAAAGTCGCGCTCACCAGCTGATTCTGTGTGACCCAGACCATGGTGGGGGGGCTCAACCTCTCCCTGTCGGTCCTCGCCTGAATCCGACAAATCTTTTTGCTCTGCAGGGGACTGGGAGCAAAAAAGACAATGTCCCTTCAATGCAAGGCTGCAACATGATAGAGCAGTTGTCCTAGCGAGAGGATCTGCTAATCCCTTCTTTAATTTCTCTATTTGCACAGTATGGCAGAAGGAATTGCTCACTGCTGAGACACCAATTAAAATATGCTTAAAACAAGTAAAAGAACCTGCACACTGGATTAGCTTTCCCTCCCCATGAAAAACATCAGTTGGAACAAATGCACTTTTTCAGGTGTTAGCCAAAAATGTCAGTGCCCCTCTCAAAAGAGCATTTCTGCCAGCCATAAGTGGCCATAGGATTGCTGGGGTTTAATTCCTCCTTCTCTAAAGGCCTAACTGACAGCTTCCCCGGATTTAGACATAAGAATTAGACAGTTACTGGAAATAACTGTTGTTCTTTGCTGGTCCTGCAGACCGAGTTTGAGGGGTTTGGTTTGATTATAAAAATCTACACAGAAATCCACTGTAACAGCATTCACACAAGGCAATAGCCCTTCATATTCATGTGACAGTGAATTCTCCAAAAAGCAAAACCAACGTTTTCTTTTGTAAATTAGAGTCTGCATACCCCTTTGAAAGAGGAAAGTGAGAGGACGGCTAGCGCATAAGAGTGGGATTCAGTGTTTGCTTCAAATTCCCACTCCTGCTACAGACTTTACTTTCCTTCAGATTACTTATTTTCTCAGGTTCCCACTTTTGTGGAATGAAAATTGTGCATTACCACATCCTGTACACTTTTGCAGAAGGAAAAGGTTAAAGGCTTTGAGCCTGGACAACTATACTGTGATACAGGACATTAGCACAGGAGTAACAGACTTCTATGGACCAAGGAAGTTCTCCCAGCTGCTGTCTGTGGACCATGCTTCCTGGTGACTTATGGTGAAGTATCTGGAGAATCAAGCAGTTAGATGAAGATGTCATTAAAAAAAGCACACAGCCTTGGCTTGCTCACACAGCATTTAGTAGAACAAGAGATTGAAGAGTGCTCACAGCCCAGGTGCATCCAGTAAAGAGCAAACCACAACTCTAAAATTAAACAGCAGCTTTTAAACCTTAAGGGCCCACAGTTTTTCACGAATACCAGCCACTAAAGCAGCTATGACTTGGCCTGTCCTTAAGAAGAAGCAATTAAAGGACATCAATACATGTAATTTTAACACTAGGTTTTATTTCAGACAAGTTCAGTTGTTGGTTACTCAAGTTTTTAAATTTTAGAAGAAATTACTATCATCGTTAAGGACCAAAATGGTCAAAATCTTAATTTTACAGGGAGTAACTTATTTTTCAGGTGAAGTTGAGGATGCTGGGTTTTCATATTTTCAAAATAAAAGTTTTTATTTATATATACATATATTTATATACCTACACACACGTATACATACATATCTATCTTTATCTATATAAAAGCTTTATATATATAAAAACTGTTACTGACAAACCCAAGCACTAACTTTAAAATTCCAAACAATGAGGAAGAAGAGTTAAAGAAACAGTTTGTTTGGTACCAAAACTGAGCAGGAATCCTAGCACTCTGCTATTCTTACCTTTTTGCCTCAGAACCACAGCATGAAATGGCTATCTAGAACGGGCCACAGCACTTACGACATATGTTATTTGTCTAGAGAGATACTGGGTAAATGCCTCTACCTTCTGCTTGACGTTTTATACCTGTTATTCCTAGCCCCCTTTTTAAGTTAAGCCTCACTTTAAAAAACTGACAGTATCCCATACTTCACTCGTAAACAGGTTGTTTTTCTGTCATGGCAAAACATCCATAAAGAGAGTATAAAAATTAAGTCACAAATTAACTGTATCACAGTAACTACAATGATGTGAGCAGCAACACCAAAGATCTGATTTTCTCATGGTTTATATCCCATGGGTCCTCTGGTCCTCTCACACCGCTACCCCAAGTCCTCCCCAAATCCCTCGCAACACAAGCTGCCCTCTCCCACGGCTCTTCATTCCCATCAAACCTTTTGTGGCTATTTACAGGACAAGGGGCAATAAATCTCCTGCCCGTTTCTGAGTCACTCCTGCACTGACCAGAGACAGCAGGCCAAAGCGCGAAAGAACAGCTGACCTCACGTTGAGCTTCTCCTTCTGCCAGGGAGGTAACTTGAGTCTCCCAGCTCCAGTCAGTTTTCTAATTTTCAGGAAACATTTAGAAATTTGGTATAATTTAAACCACTGCCCCTTTGTCAATAGTCATCAGAATTAGCAAGCTTTCAGAAGTTATCATGGAGAATTTATCAGAAGAGCGCAGATGAATAACCACCTCAGCTTTGCTTCATAGGAGAACACGTTAGAAGACGTCCCTCCACCCCCCGAAAATAGAAGCTACTGAAAAGGTGACTGCAGTAGGACTGAGCGGATCACTGAGACAGAGTCCAATCACCATACTAATGAAGGAGACGACCCTGCCTTTTCTCACGCAGCCTTGAAAAATGGGGCGGAGGGGAGTGAGAAACCTTGAAGACGGCAATGGGGAAAATGCCGAAAGCTATAGCCACTACCAGCAAACGGGGCTGGGGCACCAGTCCTCAATGACCAGAATGACTCTCGCATGAAGCTCTTTGCATGCAGTAACATTTAGGCATGGGACAGATCCAAATATGTAATTTATCTTCCTTCAGAGCCATAATTAAAAGCTCGCCACTATCATCTCACCTATAAAAAGCAGTACACTGACCAAGAGTAGGCAGGCAACAAGTCAGAAATAAAGCATTCTTTCCTATATTCTACCATCATCCTCCACAGGTTGGGGTGGGAGGGAATACAGCTGCAAGCTACTTAATAGCCAACAGCTTGTTTTAAAGTTTAAAAATATTTTTTAAATCTGGGTAGAGTATCTCACTTCTGTGGAACTCGTGACGACTGCTTTTGAGATGCTCCTAACGTTGTCAGGATCAACAGTCACAGAAAGAAGAACACAGCTCACATTTGCAGAGCAGAGGACAATACCTTAAAAACATTTTCGGACAAATAGTTTCCAGGAAACAAAAATGTAAGTTCACAATAGCTCCCAGTGTGATATACCAGTACTGAGTAAATACAGTGTTTAAAAGCTCAGGCAATAAATACTAGAAGAAAGCTGTCCTCAGTGTTCATGAGCCCATTACTGGCTCCATTTCTTTCAGATACTACACCTATTTTTAAATGTAAAATGCAGGAAAGTTTTGAGAATAAGCTGATCTCGGGAACACATGTTAAAAGTTAACTTCATGTAGCAACTTCAAGTAACCTGTGACCGGAAACTGTCTTGCAATGGCTATCTGGAAGAAGTTAAAAATAGTTCCAGAGCAATAAGCCAAGTTTTTTTTTTAAAGTGAGAAAAATGAATCATAGAGAAAAGTTGTTTTTAATCACTTGAAATCTTTAATTCAAGAAGTGCTCCGAAAAGCGTGGTCTACTTCATGCATAAGTTATTGGGACAGATAATGAAATAAGAGTCATATTCTATGCTTTATATAGCAAAGCTAGGACTTTATGTTGCTTTCTGATCTTAAAAGCTACATCTTCATAAACTGATGCAACTTTCCAGAATTACTGGTCAGTAGCAAGAATTCTGCTTGTCAGAAAAATGAATACCAGTACATAAAGAAACAAATGAGATTTCTGATTAAGTTCGGACATCATCAGTCAAATATTTGCCAGAACTTTATCCATTTCACTCAGTAATGCAGAAAACTGAATGAATAGGGTAAAAATTGTTGTTGTAAGGATCCAAGGAGGCAGCAAAACAATGAAAATGAAGATCTTCTCACCCAACAAGTGTTGAAACTGAGGGGACAGCAGTAGGTGAAAGAAACAAGTCCTAAATGGAAAGTCTGGAAAGGACTGAAAATGTGGACCCTAAAACACGACCCAACAGTCACAGCACTCTCGAGGAGAAACCAGGCAAGCCTGAACAAGATAGCATAAACAACCAGCAGGACTACAGTTCAGAAACTAACACACAATGAATAACAAAAGACTTTAAAATGCAAGACCATCTATCAAGAAGTATATACAGCCAGACTACATTGACAAATATATACGCTAACAGATATTTGGTCTGTTATTTGCAAACTCCTCAGAGCATCCAGAATAACTGCAAAAAAATCCACAGAGCAAAAATCCATTCCTCCCCCCACCCCATAAAGAGAAGGTAACTGCCTAATGAAAGGAAAAGACTCAGGCTTAACTGTGGACTAGTCATGGGCAGCCAAGTTTACATCCACCCTTGAGAGCTCTAGTGGAAAGAGCTGGAACAGCCAGGCTAATCCTGTGTATTTCACTGTAAAAGAAAACAACTAGAATCTCCTTAACAAAAGGAAAAAATCAAGAGACACCATGCTGAACCACCATATATTTTCTTGGCATAAACACAAACTGTATGCTCTGATGTTTTAGTAAACCGCATACAAACTTAGCTTGAGTAACCAATTTAAAAGTTAGTTTCCAGGATAGTATGTATTTCATCCTGCAACATGCTGAGTATTTCCCAACTCCTAAGGGAATCATGGATGTGTCATGGGAATCATGGACACCTTATGAGAACAAGCTTAAGTAGAGATTTCTAGAAAAATAACGTTCTCTAAGTAAATAGTAGACAATGTTAGCTCCAGAAAAGTCAGTTAAGAGCATTAAACAGTATCAACCCAGTCCTAATACTAAGAGGGCTTACAGATGCTGGAAAAAATAAATAAATGAAAATCTGCTCAGGATGTCCCGTTTCATGCAGAAGAGCATTAGACAAACATCTAAACAATCATCACAGACAGCTAGAACTTAATTTGAACACACAGTGCAACATCTTTTCCCCACTCTCAGCTTAGTATCAGATAGCTGTGCTGGGACTGAAGAGAAGACCCTTCATAAACACCTTGCTTACGGCTCCAGAGGAAAGCCAACTTGACTAGACAGACATCTTGCTAAAGGAATATTGTAATTTAGATGGACAAGTTACATATTTTAGAAGTGTGGCACGTGCCAACTATTTCAAAGTTACTTTTCTACTGTCCTTTCTTAAAAATTTTCCTCTAGAAAAACTCCTCTTAACTTTTTTTTCTGTGTCAGTTTTGATACGGATCATCTTTTTTGGCAGGCAATTCACTTAACTAGATGCCTTCTATGGAAACAATAGCGGAGCCAACTGTTAACTGTACCACTTGCAACAGCTATTAATCTTTCAAAAAATCACAGTGAAAGGTCTCAAACATTATGTAACCTAAGGATCACCTTTTCTCGATTTAGCTGAGACACTCAACTGTCCTAAATAGTAGTCTTTGATACATACAAGCATATATCAAGTGGCTATAACATTTGCCTGACAGCATCATATTTTTACTGTATTGTTATCATAGCAACTCCACAAAACAGCTAGTGGCACAAGTAACAAGCAGGCTTTGGTCCTTTGTTTATTATAAAGGCAGGAAACACAGCACTGATACTTCTCTCACTCATTTTCTCAAATACACACACTCCCCCCCACCACATAAGCTAAAATTATTAAATCCCCTTAAGAAAACTGTACATCTCCACACCTTTGCACAGTTTAACATAAACACTTAGGTTTGTTGCATCTCATTACACCTAATCTAGATGTATTACACTTCGGAAGTCAGCTATCAAGTCACAGATACCACCGATAGACTTTCATAATCTGCTTCAAGAAATGAACCTTGTTCTCCAGCCAAGCTACAGCTATTCCACATCCACACTGATCACGACTAGCCCTTTCTCAGGCAGCACGACTGCATCAACACTACATACCATTTAGATCAATCCATAACTCATCTCTACCCCTCCCTGTGCCTTCAAGCTGCTCAGTTCCTCCACAGGCCTCTATGCCCACCATCCATAAGCCCTATGCTTGCCATCTCTTCAGGCAGGCTTTCAAGCTGTGCCTCAACAGAGGCTGTCCTGAGCAGCGCTACCTGCTCAGCATCGAGAGATACCTACAGCATCCTCATAGGCAGCTAGGGAGACTTAAATCACAAATCCCTCTCCCTGGAATCCTGGATCCTCTCCACCAGCCCACAGAGACATGAAACCTTCAGTTCATTAAGGTTCTTTATAAATATTCCCTTGTAACATGCTGGATTTGGAGCTGGTCTGTCCCACAGACCAACACGTTAGCTTGTATAGCATAACGCTGTGTGCAGAACATACAACATGAAGAAACATCAGAGCACAAGTCCCGCTAGGTTAGTGCTGAAGGAGTAGGCCAGCAAAGGAAGCAAACAGTAACATGTTCCGTTTGTGTTGTAGATGGTTATGATCATTATTCCAATCTAACTGTGGGAGTACTGCCAGGTTAAGGGATACCGGGGGAAGAAAGTTCACCACGGTGTGAAGAGGGGATCCCTGGAGATCATCTGGTCCAATCTCCCTGCTCAAGCAGGGTCAGCTAGAGCAGGTTGCCAGGACCAATCTCCAAGGATAGAGACTTCACAACCTCTCTGGGCAACCTACTCCACACCTAAATAGTACTGGAGCAATTAGGCAGCTATACCAACTACCCTTTGGGGGAGAAGGGGAAACAAAGGTGAAAAAACTTCTGTTAGTCCTATAGTTTCAGCTGAAACAAGGGTAACTTCGAAATTATTTTAAGTGTTAACAGCTTTTACTCACTATTGACAAGGCATAATTAAACACTGCAATTTCTTGAGATTCTTCACAATTTATCTTACTAAAATTTTAACAACATAAGAACCTGGAAGGTTTCCTGTTTGAACAAAAAAAGACATAACAAAAACTACATCTTAGCACTCATCTAAAACATTTACATGTCTCTTTCAAAGTCTAAAGGAATGCAAACTATATTGCATTCAGTCTATACGGGCATGGTTTCCATTATACCTGATTCAATATAATAGCAGGTTCCCATATAGAGAAGGTCCTGCTCCCCCTTTCAACACTTACTTCTCTCACAAGTTCTGCTCCTCATGCTGGCACAGGTGAGTTGGATCAGCCTCCTGATTCAAAGCCAGCTTACTCACATAAGACTTTCCATCAGATTAGTGCATAGCTCTAACTTACCTCAACACTGTAATTGCTAGCTTAGATCCAAAGGGAAGGGACAGGAACAAATGGCAGGAGGTGGAGGGATGGGTAAGGGAACAGGATTACCACTTTCAAAGGTAATTATGCACTTCAGAGCTTAATAAACAAAGATATGATAAGATATATTTAAATATACTGAGGTGAAAAGCAATAATCTAGACCATGTTTTTCATTTGCTTTGTCTTGATTCCACTACCAGAGGAAAGAATTTAATATTCTCTTATGCAAGTGCAATTGTCAGCACTTCTTTGCCACCTGATCCTTTCAAGATACAGCTTTGAAAGCACCCATGGTTTGTCCCAGATTTGATCTATCCTCTGTCTGAAAAGCTACCCATTTCACACCATGATCACACCTCTTCCCACCTTTCTCCCTCCACCCTCTATAAAATTAAAAATATAATTAAAAATATTAATGCTCTGTTATCCATCTTCAACTTCCAAACAATATATACAAACAGCTGCTCACCATGGAATATGAGCAAAGGCTACAGAAGACAAAAACGTCATACACATTATCAGCATCTCCTTACCTTCTGTGCTTTATCCTTCTGAAATACAAAGACAGGTGGAGCAATGGCAGGTTTTTCTGCAAAAAGAGAAATCGTTGTTTTTTCCAAATGCATTAATTATTAATTAATATTAAAATCCTATGTTCTATGATGCTTTTACAAACAGTGAATCTCAAAACCAGTTAAGTCTTAGTTACAAGAAGTTGTTTCCACCAGTTCCTGGTAACCTATAATAATTATTGAGGACTTGATTTTCAAAAAGAAAGTGTTTTAAGAAAAGCAATACAACTAATATCGGAAAACTGTATCATACTCTTTACCTACAGACTTAACTATTTTAAACCAGTACTTTCATCATACTAGAAGCTTTCCAATCAACCTTGACACATCAGCAGGAAAAGGCCCTTTGCCGGGATACTTTATTTTTTGAACAAGCTGTGCTGACAAAAGCTTTTCCTTTTCCTACAGTGATGTATCAAAGATTTTTTGCCCAAACACTCCCTTCTTAAAGGATACCTAAGTTTGGAAGTCATTAAGACTTGTGTCAATGATACCTGCATTTCAGATAATTTAGGAGCTTTTTAAAGGTTTCAATCTTCCACACATTCCCAGGTCTTTGATTTAAATCAAATATCCCATGTATACTATTACAGAGGCAGCAGTCTTCTCCGTGTAACTGAAGAGCAAGTCTACTTTCTGCTCGAAGCTCAGATTCAAATGTTACTAGGAAAGACACTTTTCTAAATAAGCACACCAACACTTAGTCTTCATGTACAGAATGAACTTCTGCAATGAATACATCTTTTCCACTGCCCTTACTGACCTCAAAAAGAGGAAATAAAGCAGAAGTGAGCATTCTTGAGAGTTTAACAAACTGAGGCCTTGTGCATGAGCTATATTTGAAGAAAAACTGCATGTACACTATGTTGTCAGCAGCCTTCCTAAATGCTTGTAGGGCAAAGGATAAGTTCAACATTTAAGCCTGTTTTCAGAGTGAGACTTGTGAAACAAGGAAACTCAGTGAGAGCTGGGGGTGTTTTTTGGCTGTTGTCCTTGCAAAAGTTCCACTGTTGCAATTATTCAATCATAAGAACAAAACTAGATATTTAAGAATTAAAATTAAGAACTTTTAGAACTTGAAAGGCTACTATAAAAGATTAATTTAAAGCCAACTAGGAAGAACTACCTTGCTTGTAAAAAAGGACAGGTTCACAAAATCCTCCTTAAATCAGTTGCAGTGTGATCTTGCCAAAGAAAACATGATGTCCTAACTGTATGATACAGGCACTTTTCTAACACCAAATTGCTTCAATATTTAATTAAAAGTTTACTCTTGGCAGGAAAAACAGCTATAAATATCAAACTGTACCGTCTGTTTTTACAGGATGACTTCACAAACAAAAGGCTCTGCCCTGAACACCTTACCCTGATCAGCCAGTGGAATCAGTGTCATGAAACAACAACAAGAAAAGGTAAGTGGAAACAAAGAAAAATTCCATTATAGCATTTGAAATGCATGTTAAACCAAGTGTGCTGCTTCGTGGCACAGCTAAAACAATCTAATGGCTAGCTGCCATCAAAGGCGGCAGCTCCGCTCCCGGCTGTCCGACGCACTCCCACCTCTTTCCCTTTACACAAGGGCTAGTACCCAAAGGGAGCTAGCAAACCCCCCCCCCCCACACACACACGTTTGTGAGAATTAAATCATTTCGGCTCTCTGAACCGGCAGACTGTGAGGTCGCTACAGCACATGGGTCAGCACAGCTGACTAATAGCTAGCTGCTAGCTACTAGATGGCTCTAGCTTGAGCGGGGGACACACAGCTGTACCCGACAACGACAAAAGAAACATCCCAAGAACCATGTGCGTTCGCGAGGGTGCAAAAGCCTTTTCTCGCTCTTCTGCAGGTCTCACCCAGAGAGATAACCCAGCAAAAACACTGCACGACTGGCATAACTTGTTCAACAGAAGTTAAAAATAAACTTGAAATACAGATCCTTATTACACAATCTGTCCTGCTCTTTTTTCCTTTATTTTCCAAATTATTCTCCGACAGTGCTATGCATCAAACACCACTGAAGCTCAAAAGTGATGTTTATTTGAAAAATTGAGGGCTATGCAATCTATTTCAAAACAAAAGAAATACATGTATGGTCAATATCAAAGAATACCTGTTACACTTTTCACAAAGTTTGTTGAAATGTAACAAGATCTTCAGGTTACTTTGAAAGATAGTCCAAAGGCCCAGCACTCCACCATTTAAATCACTACAGGCCATGGATCCCTCTCGATTCCCTTGGCTTCGGTATAACCTGCTTGTGGGAGACTCTACTCAGGTTTAAGATTTAAGCTTTTAAACCCTTTTCTTCAAAGAGATTTTCCTTTCTTTTTACCATGCTTGGTATAGTTGAATAGTCGTTAGGGCTATAATTATAGTAACAACTAGTAAGCTTCTATCAAACTATTTTTAACTAAGACTGTCAATCCAGTCAATAAAACACTGTATTATTGTACTTCCCTTTTGGAGAGTAGCCAGAAATTAGGACTTGATCTTGTAATGCACAACATACAAGAGATTCCTGTAACAAGTTCCAAAGATACCAGAGAGATCTAATAGAGAAGACCTACTTGTCTACTTAGTATTTAATACAGAATCAAAGCCGTAAGGGAGAAGAAAAAAAAAGCAAACAGATCCAACAGCAATGCAAGGAGGGGATGGACATGGCCTGGCTGGCAAAGAACTAGAACAGGGAGCCAAAGGAGCTGATGCCAAGGAACCAGACAAAATGAGAAAGAGTCTGGCGATGGAAAACCAAGTACTCGAGGCAGGGGTATGGGGATGAGAGAGAACATAGATGCCAGGAACAGCAGAAAGCTCATGGAAGGAAAAGTTTGAGGAGAGGAGGAAGCAGAAAAGAACCTGGAATGAAAGTCTCAGGTATTGGAGATTATGGCCAGCTCAGAGAAACGAGACTGGGAAAAGAAGCCAAAAACTGTGACGAGACACATTAGAGGAGGTGGAAGAAAGATTCATGCAGGATAGGAGAGTTTCCATCCACCGAGAGAACACCCTCCCCCAAGCTCCAGCACTCAAGATGTAGGAATCTCATTATTCCTCTTGCTGCCTGTGAAACCAATTGACAAGATAGCATCCAGCAGTAACAACAATGAGACGGCAATCGATCACTGCTACCAACTACCCCTTTGCTTAATAAGGCACGTTCTGGACTGAAGACTTACAGTACTGCTGAGGATGTGTGCGCATACTACTATACCATTACACAATGGATATTTTGTCTAAGAAAGATACTTTCAGAAAATTACTGCCACTAATGAAACATTAATTTTTCAGAAGTTGACTTTGCACGCTTAGCAAGACATTGCACAATGCTGTCTACACAACTTTAATTTGGTTTCTGGTACATAAAGCCTTTAAGTATATGATTACATTTCTCTCACAGAGCCTTACTTCCTTCAGAAGCACAGGAGGGATTTGATCTCTATACGGAAAAACTAAGCAGCTTTGTGAGTTCTACAAAGGATGTTCTTCCACTTGTTCATCACGTGCCTTCTGAAGTCTTGTAAGAAGGCCACAACGCCAAAAGAGAAACATTTGCCTCATTCTAACTTAAGGCAAGAAAGGATCACTACGTCATCTAATCTGACCTCCTATTATTTCACAAACCATTACATATTTTTGAGCCTAATTACTTTTGGGAGGCATTTTCAGCAAATGCATTAGTTCTTAAAGACATTAAAAGAAAAGCCCTCATTATTTCCCCTAATCTTCTATCACCTCACTTGATAAAAACTCACAATACCCAATTTTCCATTCAAATGTCTGGCTTCAACTTTCAGATTCCCGTTCCCAAGCATGTTTTTGAATGCATTTATCTACTAGATTAATGAGTTCTCTAGTACTTAATGTTTTTTCCTGTGAAGGAACTTGTACATTCTACCCATCACCATCCATACTTCTTTTCAATAAACAGGGCAAACAAAACCAACTCTCAGGAGGAGGTTCTGTCCTCAATCCGTCCAATCTGCTGATTCTTCAACATAAATAATGGATACCAAACTTCATCCAGCATTTCACTATCAATCTCACAAAAGTATGCAGCAAGAATCCTCCGATACTGACATACTAGATCCAAGAATCATGTTATTCCTCCTCCTCCCTCCCCAAGATCACATTCCTTAGTTTGTCAGTATCCAAAATATTTTTCAGTCAATTTTTCAAATCAACTGAAGAACCCCGACCAGAGATAAGAGATTTTATTTTTGCAGAACAGAAATGTACATGCTAGGTCATAACTTTTCACATGGTGACTGTGGCAGCTTATTAAGTGCTGCTCCAAAATGAGAATTACACCGTCCTTTGTACTAACAGACATCATGATGGTCAAGTTCTCATTTAGCAAGCAAGCATCCATTCCACCAAGGTGTCTGAAATTAAAACAGATCTATCAGCTCCAGAGAACTGTCATCAAGTTAAAGGGAAAAAACAATAAGGGAGAAAAAGAAGACAAAAAAAGGCTTCCAAAATTAAGCTACAACACACAGTAAGAGAACATGAGATCTTCTCCTTCACCTAAGATAAGGTATACAGAATATCAGTTCCTAAAAATCATGCAACAGGCTTGTTTCTTCTTCAGACAGGCAGACAGAAACAAGGCAACACAAGAAGGTGAAGATGCAGAAACAATGTCAATTTTCAGTCTCATTAAAGGTGTTCCAAGATCTGAAAGCCTAAGCATGGAATAAGCAAAGCAGATCCTCAATAGTTATTATAACAGAGACAGTAACTCCCCAAACTGAAGATCAGGATCATGCACACACCACTTAGTCTGCCACTGTTCAGAAGACACTACCAAACTAGTCTGAAGAATGGCTGAATCCCCATAACTCCTTCCTGCAGTTTATTCATAAGCTTCAACGACTTCAAACTACATGGATAATTACAAAAGCCTCAAGTGCTGGTTTTCACAGACTAAATTCCCTTGAGACATTTCATAGCTGAGACATTATCAATATATATGCTGTCGTACCCACTCAGCTTGCTTCACAAGCCTTAGAAACCAAAACACAAAACAGAAGCTACTGTCTCAACTGTTCCAGCAGAGCTACAGCATCTTCAAGGTATACATACTGTTTAATACTAGGTTTAACTCAGGTACATGATTATATGTAGCTGTACCAAACTAAGAGATAAATGTTTCCAGCAACTAGACAAAACATGGCTTTGTCCTACCTATTCAACAGTTCAAACTAATGCAACCATAGCAGCTGGTGGTATCTCTAGCAGCCACAATACTTTTGTAATACGAAATTTTAGATATTTACTGAAGCACGAAATGGCCCATTACTGAAAAACCCAACAGACCTGACTGTATATATACACAAAAACCTGGATGATACCTGTGAACAAAGGAGAAATGTTGAAAAGGAGAATGGCAATTAGGTTGTTAACTCATGAAAAGGACCGAGTAGTAATTTATTGCCTGTGAGAGGCCGAACTGGGGATCAAAATATGAACTGTAATGCACCACAAAAACTGTTACATCTGTGATTCTTAACATCTAATAGACTTTCTGAATTTTAACTCCCAAACATACTTCAGAGGATACTTTCTGGGGGGCAACGTTGAGGAAGAAAATAGGAGAGGATAGAGCCAGAGCAGATGTTTTTGAGATTCTCTCACTGTTAACTAGGTTTCGGTCCTTCACCGATTGTCCAGTAAGAGTTCAATCTGATGCACAACAATTGCTTACATTCACCCTCAGCTCTCAAGAGTCGCTTGGTGCACTGGAAGAACTCTATAGTCTGGGGTGCGCACCTGTAAAAATCCAGGAGTTTGAGAATTCTGTTCAAGTGAGGATTTACTGTAGTGTTTAAGATTGTTGTCTGTTCCAAACATACAGCCTGCTTCCACTCAGTGCACTGGTACGTTTTCTTCTCAAGTTACTGAGATTGAAGACAGTATGAAGGGAAAGGATTCCTGGGAAAAGCTTTTTCTAAATAATCTTCTTTCTGCATACATTCTAGTTGCTTAATACTTTGCCACACTAGTTGCAGACCATGGGACTACATGACTACAGAGTACATGGGACTACAGAGACAAACAATCAACTGGAGGAAAGAAAGGATGAAGTAAGTTCATCTGAAAGTGTGATCTAATGGCACCTTTGCTTTTCTTAGTCTTCTAAGAAGAAAAACAGTAGTGAAAGAACACTCTTCAGGAAACATCCACTCCATCTCCGATCTCTCATATGCTGTTCTTTAGGGGAGATCAACAAGATATTTGTTTAAGAAGGCCAACACTAACTTTCCAAAAGTCAGGGAAACACAAGTTTTCTGGTTCTGAAAACACTGGTTGTCAGGGGCATGTTATAATTTACTTCCATTTCCCCCCCCTCAAAGCACTCCAAATTCTTTAGAACTAAGCTAACTCTTTTTAGCAGCAGTTGATAGCCTTATCAATTCCTCCCTTTATATTTTCATCTCAAACTCAGAGTTACCTACTATCTTTTCTCTCAGATGGTTTAACTGATTAACACAACCCAGTTAAACTCAGACCTGTTTAGTTCTCAGAATATTTAGCTTTATAGATAACTTATTTTATTTCCGGTTGGAAGATGAACCTGTACACCCCAAAGCTGGTCTGTTTTTTTTCCAAGCTAGATCAACTGGTCTATCTTTTTTCTCCACAAACCATGCCTCACTTGCATCCTTACATCATCACAAAATATATTAACTACTGATGAGTAACACCAAGAACACTACTAGTATATAGAGTCAATTCATATGTCCTCATCTCTTAAGAAAAATGTATCCTTTCTGGTCAATCAGTAGGAGCAGAATACAAACCAAGATGCGATAAAACCAATATACAAATGAACACTGAAACCAGATGACAAAAATTCATCAAAAAAGATACAGGTGAAGGACGGAAAAGGAAAGGGCTGGGGGAGGGGGAACCCCCAAACCAACTCACACTAAGGACTGGAGAAGGGACAGGATGGAGACATAGGAAGAAAAAGAAATATCCAGAAAGTGTCAAGGTGCACCAACATTATGATACCTAATAGGAATCAAAGGAAAAAAAAATCAGCTTGTTCCCTTATACTAATGGAAAGGTTGAAAGGTAACAATTTTGCTAAGGTCAGAAGGAAAATAAGGTATCTATTTAGATGTTATGGAACTTTTTCTTTACCCTTGAATAATATATTGGCAAAAACTAGTATTGATAAAAATATTTGAAAAATAAAAAGATTAGGTGATACAAAAACAGCCTATTAGTTACAACCATTAAGCACTGATTGCATGAACTATAAGTTCTCAGTACATATAGTTTGCTTACAGCACAAGCTGTTCTTCCTGTTTGTTTTGGTACCACTCAAAACACAACTGTAGAATAGCTCATGAATTCTACATGCATTCAAGACTACTTGGTATCAATACTTAAATGGAACTGCATGTGTTTTCTTTATACTGCACTCTGGAAGAAAAAAAGAAAAAAAAAGAAGAGAGATGAGCACAAGCAAAATCTGTACCAGCCCAAGAACACTGCATGGCACTAGCTTATTGAGAAAAAAAAACAAAACAAAAAACAAACTGTAAAAAGCATTCAGCTAACCAGAAAACATTCAACTGAGAACATAACTGCACACTCAAAAATAAGTTGTCCCAATTCCTTTAGAGAATATGCGCAGGATCAGTTACAATATAGCCAACAATGTTACAAAGACAAATGTCTTTGCAACATTCCCTGATAGAAAATAGTTTGGCAAAATAAACACGTATTAAAAAGTAACTAGCCACTAAAATAATTTGTTCTTTTCTCCTCTTAAAAAAAAAAAAATGCCTTCATGGAACCAGATGTAGTATCATTGAGTCTATTAAATTTGTTTCAAGTTTAGGGACTCTGACTTAAGGGAAAAAAATTGCATGCCAGTAGAAGAAAACCACGCTTTTCCATATGTGCTTACAGAGATTCTACCCAGGACTTTCCAACCCCTGCAAAATCAGGAGCAACTTTCTGTTTATGATGGGTACCAACCCAGGGCAGGAAGAAAAGTACCTCTGACTACAGTTTGAGCAAAAATAAACAACAACAACAAAAAGTTTATAGTTAAATTTAATTATGTTTATTTGAACAGCTTAGGCAGCAAATGTTCTCTTTCACCTTGATACTATTTAAGTTATAAAGACTGGAATAACCATGATAGAAAAGACAAGAGCTGAGAGATAAGTTAAAAAAAAACAGACATTTGCAACACTAAGATTCTAAATTGGATAATGACAAAATAAGACTCTTCCCTTCCAACAGCTATCAACAGACTTGAAGAACAAGATACCAAGCCAATGGCTGATATCCAGTCCTACTTAATGGCAGAAAGTAGAGAGACTGTCACCAGGTCACTTATATCCAGACTTCACAAATGATGTGATAGTGAATATAACTGACATCAGAAAAATATACATATATTCCTGCTGTATTTTCAAAACTCTGATAAGGTGCATTTTACAAAATAAAAAATCTGATGCTCTGTTTCATCTTCAAACCATTTTATATTTTGTCTCCTATAATATATGTAAGCAGGCTACTTCTACACAGCAATTCCACAGATAGCATGGGAATACAGAATACCTCTTACTTTTTTTCAAAATGAAATAAAATTCCACACACCATATTTAAAGCTCAAACCTTCTGTGTTTGTGGAACATGTTATTTCTATTAATGCTACAAGGAGTTGGGAAATGAAATGTTACCCTCTGCATTAAGAAATTTTACTGTTTCAGTTCAGGTACTTCATATGAAGCAAGTGTTAAAATTCAAAAAGAGAAAGTAGCAGCTTATTTTCATCTGATAGGAAGAAGAAAACCATGAGGCATCCAGCGACTTTGCAGTGCAGATAAAACATTTACAAAGAATTCCAAAAAGTGTTAACAGCAGATTATATTAAAGTATTTAGTTTAATCCTGTAAACAGTGGTTTATGGCATTTGGGTGTGAATTATTAGCACTTCACAAAAAAAAAACCAAACAAAAAATCAGTCTTTGTGTCCATTAGTTTACCTGAAGAAAATCAGCATGTAAAGATGATATTGTACAGAGCTCTACAAGTGTTTGTGATCTCCTAGCATTCCAATAACAGAATCTTGAATATTTAAAAAGATGAAAGGTCAGAGTGCCAAGTTCTCCCCTCAAAATCATAACAGACCTTCCTTTCCTCCAAAACTACATAAAAGTAAATTGAATTGTAAAGTCAGGGGAGGGGTGGGAAGCACAGAAGGCATTTCAGTATCATATAAGTTTGGCAAAGGATTCATATCTTTAGCTCTGAAAGGAACTACTTCATTTTCCTGGCCTTGTGCAAGTTTAAGGTAGTTAGATATAGTGAACTTGTTATGATCTTGACCTCTAGACTCAGCAATTTCATAAAGCAAAGTAAAGTGTGTTTAGTTCCTAATGAAGTGCCTAAAAAGAGAGTATGCCAGCAGAGAGTAGTGCAGGCATCCAGTACTGAAAGAGAAAAGTGTAAAACCTGGTGGTTTTCTTTACATGAGAAAAAGATGAAGTCTTTCAATTGACCTGAAAGGTGATAAAATAATTCATGCTCAACATGAAGAGATCCTATCACCTAGTGAGCACTTGGAGCATTTTCAGGAGTAAGTTATACACAAACAAACCGCTAGTTGTATGTTAACAGCAAGTTAATGAGAAAAGCCTTCAGGCTTATGCGAATTTATGACTGACAGGAAGTCCTCTAGATCTCCATGATACTTTGCTGCCTAATTTGTGGCTTTTTTTAAAGTCAATTTTTAAGTCAGGATCCAGCTAAAATACCTACAAAGAATACCATACAGCAGACTTAACAGAATGTTTCTAATACTATTCAATAACTATTGTTATACAATAGTAGCAATAACTGTTGTGCCTACCATTCCCAATCCTTGTCTCCAAGGATTGCACAAAATCAAATCACAGAATCAAACTTCTCATAACATCAATTCCAAAAACCGTTATCACAACATCATTAAATCTTTGTGACAAAGTCAGTGAAACTTCAGACAGCTGGCAAGAAGCCAGCCTCCCCCTTCTTCATTAGCTCTACACTCACCAGCTCATCTGCTCTCAGCAATAAAGGGGAAAGGCCAAGATCAGGACCTGCTTCTACAAAACTGCACAGTACAAGCTTCCTTGCGAGGTGGCATTTGAACCACCTCATTTTTCACCTCCCTCTCTGTAGTAGGGGACACACCTTAATCCAGCAACCTTCCACCAAGATAAAGCTTGCCATCAAAACACGACATAGAGTTTTGCAGTTTCACCAATTCACTAGAGAAAGAGAGGAAAGACAAGTGAAAAGAACATTTTAAGGAAGGATAAGAAAAAGGAAAACAAAGTATTTATGAGAATATTAACGGGCATGCTTGTAGTTGTGAAGAAATGCACCACAGAAAGACTGTTCATTTTTGAAGGCTTAAAAGACATCGGTAGAATTGTTATTTGGAGATAATATTCACACCTCAGTGGTGGTTAAGACAATAGACTAAGAGACATTAGAACCTAGAAAGTAAAGATAACTGATATATTGTTTAAAAAGGAGAAACTAATGAATGAATTGAAACAAAGAGGTGCCACAGTACAAGTGATGGGTTAAAATGAGTTTTTTATTAGTAAGCTGAAAGGACGCAAGCAGAACAAACAGCACTTTTCAAGGCCAAAAGATTTGTTGCAGCAATCAAGGCAATAGGAACCAAAGAGAGTTTCACTTGCATGAACAGACAAGGAAAGCTATTGTTTAAACACGCTAAGCAAAAACAATCTGCAAGAATGACACGCTATAGATAAAAGTACCTAGAAAGAGGTTTCAAAGAATAATTAGCTTCGTACCTCATAACGAAGCATGATCAAGACAGTGCTGTTATATGGACTGATCAAGATTGAGGGAGATTAAGAGCTCTGTTTTAACCTTGCTTCATTCGTCTCCTATGAACATTTAGCTGTCAAATACTTTAAACAGGAAAAGACCAATACAGAGTAGAAGATCAAAGAATTATCTGTACAGAAACAGTCATTTCATGTTTTCAAATGAAAATACCCAGGCACAGGAAATGAATATTTCACCTACAATACTGGGACTATCTAAAGTTGACAGACAAATATGTTTAAGAACAAGGAGAGAACAATCAAAGTCACCTGAAAACATCATTGCAATGTCAGAGACTGCAAATGGGAAAAGTAGGAAGATTATGGAAGCCAATAACTTTTCAGCAGAAGGATGCCAATTCCATAAAGTACATATACTTGCAGTGGTATACAAAGAACAGATAAATCCAAAATGGATTTGGAGGAAAGAAAACTAACACCAACCAGGCAGTGAACTCAGTGATGCCAGAAAGAGCAGAAAAGACAACAGTTCAGAAGCAAACTGATCTTGCTTAATCTTAAGGAACTTTCTCACTTTCTCATGGCAAGAAGAAACAGAACAGTGGGGAATGAAGATGACAACTGCAGGAGATGCATGCACAAACTAAAGAGATTAGCAGGTGAGTGAAGTCACCGGAGTCAAGGAAGGGTCCAAAGAGAAAAAGGAAGTCCAAAAAGTAAGGATCACACTTTTTTTTCCTCCAGAGAAAGTGTACAACTTTTTTTCTGCAGAAAGATAGAGAGGTAAGAATAGAAACCATGGCAAGTCTGCATGAAAATACATAATAAACATTGGTAATTTGGAATTCACCTTTGAGCTTAATGTTTATCTTTAGAATTAGACTTGGGAGTTAAAGTGAAGAGCTTGCATGACTTCAGATAGTCATTTGCAAAGTTCTGGTGCTAAAAGAACCCAACAGGCCATCAAAGCTTATTATCAAAGGTCTGATATACTGCCATCAAGTTTCTCACCAAGAATCACTACCAATTTGACTGTTTACTACTGTTCTTGAAACCAATTACCATGACTGTCTGAGCACTGATGGCTCAACTTCAGTTTGGGAACCAACAGTCAAAGACATATTTTATCCCAGGATTTGTCAAATAATCTAAACGCAATTGTGTAGTTAGCTGTTTGAAGGATTCATCTTCAAAATTTATACCTACAATAGATGTTTACATTCTATTGTTTCATGTTAACATCAGAGTCACTGTTCAGGTGTCAGAAATGCTCTCAAAAGAAGGGGCTCATCATTCACATTTTCATTCTCCTCCTTGAATGTATTTTCCCTCCTTCATTAGCCTGAGAAGGATGATGAAGAACAACATAGATCACTGGGGGTGAACTTGTGCTTACTGAGATTTCCAGGGAAGTTACTCATTCTCAAAGGCAATCTGTTGACATGCCGCATCAGTTAAACAGCATTCTACACACCATCTACCTTGGAGCAGCATAGCCAAACCCTACACTGATACAGCCCATATTTCCCTAACACCTTTCAGAGAAAAATAAAAGCCCTATTTCTTTACATAGAGAGGTTTTAAACTATACAAAAAAAAAATTAGACTTAACCTAGTTTTCCGTAACAGTTTCCCTTTGCTAGAGGCAGAATTAACACGAGTGGGAGTTAAGGAAAGATTTACAACAGTCCAAAAGTTACGGACGATGACCCCGAGGAGCAACTAGAAAAGGAAAGACACGAAGAGGCCGCCGACTCCGCCGGGCAAGGCGAGCACCAGTGCTCACCGCCACACTCGGGCACCGGCGGTCGCTCCTTCGCGCGGAGACTCGACCCTCCCCCGGAGGGCGGGCGAGCGCTGCGGGGGCAGCGGGGCACGTTTTCTGCGCGCAGGGAGCGCGGCAGCGGGGACCGGCCGCCCCCGGGGCCGGCCCGGCACCGCCGCCCGGCGGGGAGGCACTTGCCAGCGCTGCCCGAGGCCGCCGCTCCCGCGCCGGCGGCCTCCCCCGAGCCCCCGCGGCGGCGAGGACGCCCGCCCCGGCGGGCCGCGGGCCCCGCGGGCGCTACGGCGCGGGGCAGAGCAAGGCCGAGGAGGAGCGCGGCGGCTCCGCCGCTGCGGCCGGGCGCTCCCTTTGTCCGGCCGCTCGCCCCGGAGGCGCCGGGGCGCGGAGAGGCCGCGGGAAGGGGGGCGCTTCCGAGGGCGGGCCCGCGCCTGGCCGCTCCTCTGAGACCGGATGGCAGGGACAGGCTCGGCCGGCTCGGCGTCAGTGCCGCCGCCGCCCGGAGAGCGAGCCGACAACGGCCGCGGCCGGCAGCCCTGCGCACCGCCAGCGTCCCCCTACCTTCGTTCGCTAGGTCCGCCATTTTACTTCCTCAATCACGCCCACAATGCATCGCGCAGCCGGACGGCCTCCACTTACAGGGGGCCCGGCGGGGCGGCGCATGCGCGAAGGAACAACTGCTCCCTTGAGCCACCGCGCATGTGCGAGCGGCCAGCGCCGGCGGCCCGGCAGGAGGGGTGCTCACGTGGGTGCTGGGAGCGGCGCGCGCGGCTGCCCCGGCGCGTGGGGTGCCTGCCGCGCGTGCGCAGGGGCACGCCCCCGGGGAGGCCTGCAGGGGCGGGGCGGGGCGGGGCTTCGGGTGGTCGAGGGGCGCGAGCGGGGGTCGCCGCCGTGCTGACAGGAGGCGCCCGCCTCGCCGCGGCGCAGGCCTCTGGCGTCGGCCGGGCTCCGGGGAGCGGTGTGCGCCGGGCCGGCTGGGTCAGACCCGGCCGGCTAGATTGGCCGAGGGCCCCACAGTGGCTACAGGTCACTGCCTGGAGCCTGGTTACTCTCTTCAGCCCGCTCCCCTTGTTGTCCTCCAGCATCTGCAGTCACTGGATTGGGGCCTTTCGGACCTGTTGTCTGTCGTTCTTTCTCCTTCCTACTTTGCTGTGCCCTCCTGTCAGCCACCAGAGCCTCCAATGGCTGCAGGATCCAGAATTTCACTACCTGAGTTAAACCGATCTCTTTTCATTACTTTCCATTTACTGCTTTCATTAGTGCTGTGCAGTTGTTGTCTTGTGGAATTTAACTGGACAATAATTCTGCGTTCAGCGAGCTACTTTGTGATTGTACCAGCCTTGACCATATCTTCCCCAGCCTTTTCTCCAAACTGAAGAATTCAAAGCATTTTAGTTTCACCTTATAAGCTGCTCCACCCCCTAGATCAATTTTCTGATATTCTCTGTGACCAAACTCCACTGCCTCCCCCTTGAGATGTAGAGACCAGAACTGTACACACTACTCAAAATGTACATGCACCAAGGTTTTATATAGCCACAAATTGATACAGTATAATATATATATATGGTATATATATACATACATATATAGTATAGATACAGTATTATTTAGCTGCATTCTGTTGTGTTCTCAATGCTCTTCTTGTTGGTGCCCCATATTTTGTTGGCTTCTTTGGCCAGTGCACCTCATCTCTGCCGACTGCATTGACTAGGCCTCTACTCACTAGAAAGGGAGCCAACAGCAAATAGCTCGGAGGTAGACACCTAGAATTATGTGATGTAAGTCCTACCCTTAGTGATTGCTTTAAGGAAAAGCTCAATGGCACACTATAAAACCAAAATGCACAGTGCTCTGTCATTAGAATATATCACTCACAAACCATCACAAGAGCACAGAATAGAATCTGAGGGCCAGGCCCTTGATCAGTCATGCAAGTACCAGGTTTTGCTGCTAGGAGAATATGTGGTTTTGCTGCTAGGAGAATTTTTGTCAGGAATATGGCAGCAGATGAGAGCAGAACTGGCAAAAGTTAGTAAGAATAAATGACTGGCACTAATTTAAATTAAAAAAGATAACAGATACCCATCTTTAAAGCAGTAGTAAGTGTTAGCATTTAGGGAAACTTTTCTGAAGGTTGGACAATACTATTTGGAGCTGTATGGTTACTGGTGGGAGCTGCATTATCTGCTGAGTGGACAATACAGTGGACACAAGCAATCCAGGTTGTTTCTGAAGTGTGTTAGGGATAACTTCTTAACACACTTGCTGTATGGGCCATCTTGTTGGACTAGATGTTCTTCTGGATCCAGTATTCACGACCAAGGAAGAATTGTTTGGGGATTTGATAATTAATGGCAGTGTTGGCTGTAGCAACCATGAAATAGTAGCATTCAAGATCCTGAGGGGAGTGAAGAAGGCAAGTAGCAGAGTACAGATCCTGACTTAAGAAGAACAGATTTGGGGTTATTCAGGGAATCGGTAGGTGGGATTCTGTGGGAGGCAGCTCTGAAGGGTAAAGCTGCAGCTGCACTCAGCCATGCCAAAGCTGAAATGACAGACCACGGACCACCCAGGCAAAAGTTTCTGGAATTCATTATGCTTTCCAAACCACTAAGAATCTCCAAGGAAAATCTGTGGCTAAGCCAAGAATAAGGGTGATTGGGATGTACAGAAGATGGAGTTCCTCAGGGACTAAGTGTGACTTTTGACTTTCTCCTTCACAGAAAATAAAATCTGTTCCTCATGAGTGGGATATTTAGCGGAGGAATAGCACTGACTTCACATGTGGACTCTCTGTAGCAACTAAACATGCATTAAACTTGAGGCCTTTTCCATCGCTAATGGATGGAAAAGATGACAAACACATTTCTTTTTATAGAGGTAATGCTCTACCCCCTATGGCTGGAGTAAACCCAAGAGCCAAGAGAGCTTTAGTTCTTGTGAAGGAGATGCAGAAAGTGAGACAATCCAGTGAAACTGCAAATGGGGACCTCAGAGGTACTGCCAGTCCAATTTTATGAAGTTCCTGTGATAAATGCAAATCCTTCCCAAATGTTGCATTCTGTTTCTTCACCTCTTCTTCCATTTTAATGGAATTTTTGCAACATGGAGATTAGGATTCCTTTTCAAGTGAAAATATTTTATTTGTTTCCTATCTGGATTGTCATAATTAAATTCACTGTGTGTTATTTGTTAGGAAGTATTATTTGGATTATGAATATAACTCTCAGAGATACCTTAGGAGCTCTCTCAGCTTGGAAAGTAATAGGGCTAACTTTATCACTCAGAAAAGATGACAAGATACCTCTATTTGAAAGCGAAGGTTTTCTGTTAAAAGTATCTGAATGAAATAAGTGACTGATATGGACTCAAAAAAAAATAACAACAGTCAAGAAAACACCCAGCAAGTGTGTAAGTGAATAGGACAGTAGGTGGCCTGAGACTACATACAAAACAGGGCGCAAGTACTGGAATCTTAGAGTGGGAAGACCAAAAGCAAGGAGTAAGCTGGCAGAAAGTCCTTTAGGACAGGTTTCTGAATACCTGTTGCCAGGGTGAGCCGATGGAAGACACCAATAGTGCTAGATCAGAATCAGCCCTAGGAAAAATACCTGAATTTTATCCACAAGATCAGTTTATGCTAGAGCAGAAACTTTGGTCATTAGGCTGCAGCATTTTTGATTTGATCACAGCTAACTTAAAGCTGATTTTATCATTTCCTCTGATCTTCGCCTAAGACTTTGAACAGATTTGTAAGATGTTATTTTGTGCATGTCCTCTGACAGCTTACAGAACTAGGCAGTAGTGCTGGCAGCTTTGTGAGGTCCAAATGACAGCCTAAGTCTATCTGTGTGGGCCTAGAACTTGGCTGTACCCCTCCAATGGGGAACTGGATCATGTTTCGTGCAGACAATTTCCAGAGAATTTAGCTGAAAAGTTTAACACGTTTCTAATAACATGAGAACCATAATTTTCAGGAATATATAATGTAGCTGAGTTAGCTCCAATTTTCATGGAATTAAGTCCCTGTCCCAAAGCAGACATGTCCTACAAACTCAGCAAAACACTCATATTGAAAAGGAGTGATAATAATTACCCATTATATGAGTATCTAAAAAATAATAATTACATTTTGAACTTAAACCCTCATTCTGATGCAGATATCCATCATGGAAAATTTTAGTTCAGAGCATTAAAGTCTGTTAAACCTAGAAGCAACTACAAACATGCTCTTATCATAGAAATGTCGGGCAACATTAATTATAGGCACCACTGTACTGTGCTTCTCTAATGAATATATGATAGTAGCATAGTGGGTGGTGTGACCTAGTTAAGGGAAGTGATTTAGCAAGAAATGTACCCCATAAAGTTATACTCACTAGACTTTCAAAGCCAGCAGGTCACAGTGTGTTCTCTAATCATGTTCTAATTAGAGTCCAAACTTCTCTGGCATCGTTAACATAAGAGAGGAAAATTATCATTTTTATCCTATCAGAGTTTGGAGGCCAGATTCTGATTTAATTTACTGTAAAGTAAATCTAGAATAATACAAGCATAAATGTGATTCTGGCACTTCATTATTTCAATAAAAGTAAACTCCACCCACACCAACTTTACGGTTCCTGTGACTTTTAGAAATTAATTACAAGAGTTATCTGTACCCTGTGAGCCTGTCAACTTGCTGATATAACTGGAATCTATTTTGGGTACATGCCATTAAGATACTATAAATGCCTTGCCTTCTGATTAGTAGTATTGTTAGGTCAGCATTTCTAAAGGGACATGGCCTAAAAGTCACTATGACTTTGACAAATTAAATATTTTTCCATGGCAGAGCTCTCAAAAAAAAAAAGAAAAAAAAAGGAAGAAAAGAAATCCCTATTTGAAGGCTTTCTGCTTCTGAGACTTTGTAATTTGAGGAGCTCAGTCCTTGAAGGATTTATACAGTGTTGTGCTTCTTAGCATGATAGTAACAATATCACTTGCAATTTTGATCCATAGGTGTAAGCTTTCAACCACAGCTAAAGAAACAGAATCTCTAGAGTGAAGACAGCACCACAGGTAATCTTGATCACCCATATCCAACTCTACGTCACTACTAGTGCCATGGACAACAAGGTAGTCACTAGATGTACACACCATGTAGGTCAGAAGATGCACCACTTTGTCTAGTGTTGGTGGTAGACCTGGTTCAAAGCAGGAAATTGTACTAGAGTCCTCCAGAGATCCCTTGTACCAGCACTTCTATGATTCTCAGAGATATAGTCACCATTATGATTTGAGAAGCATATCCAGGACTCTGTACAAGTCAGGTTTGGCTGGAACTGATCCAGCTGAAAACCTATTTTTTTAACTTGTCTCTCTGCTGTGATGGGATTATTTTTCAGAGGGTTGATTCCTCATGGCACATGGGAGCTGGTGGGAACAAGCGACTCCAGGAAGGACTGCCCTTTTCAGCAGCAGCATGGGTTTATGCCAAAGTCACAGTGAATGGCAGCAGTTCACAGGCCTTCTCAGCTGCCAGCACCATTTCTGTGGGTCTTCTGGACCCACTTCAGAATGATGTTTCATTAGAGTCCTGATTTCACTTGTGACTGCTGAGACCTCCTGTGGCATTGTGACTCTCAGCCGGAAACTGCTGTGCTAATGACATTGGGTTATTGAATAGGGCTGCTGAGCCACAGATTTACAAGCATTTACTTGCTGCAAGATATAACAATAAAGAAAACACATCTGTTGGCCTGATTTCAAAGCACCTGCAACTGTAAAGGCAGTGGTCTGTCACTGAAAACTAATACTTGGGCACCTAATACTGTGGGGAAATACCTGTTATGTCTCAAAGCAGTAGACCCTACTGCCTATGCTGGTATACTGTGGGAAGCCATTGTGCTAAGAGTGGTCCTGTCCCCCATGAAGAAAAACATCACTGAGGTGATGCTCTGATTGAAATTTGAAGGTTGAAAGGTACAAATCAATCTCTCCTGGACAACTGGCTGCCTATCTGACATCATATCAAAATTGACTGGCCTAAGACTATAAGCAGCTTAGTAAGATTTTATGAACTACAATCTACAGATAAAAGAGTTTTTTAAATTCAAGATAGATTGCCAGTCCTGCTAGCAGTGCTCCTCCTAATGCAGCCCACCATACCATTGGCCTTTTTGGCCACAAGGGCACGTTGCTGGCTCATGGTCAACTTGGTGTCCACCCGGACCCCCAGATCCTTCTTCACAGAGCTGCTTTCCAGTAGATCAGCCCCCAGCCTGTACTGGTGCATGGGGTTATTCCTCCCTAGGTGCAGGACTTGGCACTTCCCTTTGTTGATCTTCATGAGGTTCCTCTCTGCCCATCTCTCCACCCTGTCAAGGTCCCTCTGAATAGCAGTTCAATCATCTGGTGTATCAGCCACTCATTCCAGTTTTCAGTCATCTGCGAACTTGCAGGGGGTGCATTTGGTCCCATCATCCAAGTCATTAATGAAGGGTCATTAATGAAGATGTTAAACAGTATTGGCTCCAGTATTGACCCTTGGGGGACACTACTAGTGACTTGTCTTTGTACCACTGATCACAATCCTCAGAGCCCGTCAGTTCAGCCAGAAAATACTACCACAGAGGCAGACAGAGCCGAGAGCTGTGGTTGCTAGGTGTTGTTGCACTACTTCATATGTGGTGGGCAGTGGGAAGATGATGAAGCTCACTGCTGGCACTTGTGGCTCTTGCTGCTGCAATGCATGGAAGGGTCGGACTCATTGTTCTGGTTTTGAAGGTGGTACCATGTCCTCCTGCTCTGCATGGGCATGGCCATAGCCAGGTGCCAGCCAATGCCACCCTTCTGCATTAGACACAATGCCAAGCCATGCCCCAACAGTGAGGGAAGTGGGGATGTGTAGTGGCAATGCAGAAGGGATTGCCAAGCTCTGCTGCACATCTGCAGCAAGAGCTGTAGGAGACTTATTGGCAGAGACTGCTGCTGCCATGCCAGACCCATTCCCCACCTGATTTGTGTTCCTCATGTCCTGCATGGCTTGTCAGCCATGCCAGGTCTCTGAAAGGCTAGTGGTAGAGAGGGAACAGGGGTCACACAGGCAGGGTACTTGCCCTTCCTAAAGCCCCTTCTCTCTGGAGCGGGAGCAGACCAGGCAGGAGAGGTGAAGGCCAGGCTGTCATCCTGTTCCTGGCTTGGAGGAAGAAATCTCTCAAGGCTCTCCAGAGCACTGCCTCCCAATACTAAGGTGCAGCTCAGCACTGGAGGGGCAGCTGCACCAAACTGTTGGCATCTTTGGCATGCCAAGAAGCAGCTTGCATCTTCTTAGACTTGTGTGGTGCTGTCCAGCTTCCTCCTGGCACATAACCCTGCTCATCTGGGCATTGCTCTTGGGTCAGCTCACAACAGCAACTTGGTCTCCACTGGCCATGTCTGATATGATTGCCAGCACCCACTAGGTGGTGGTCTAGGATAACAGGAAGGAAGCTTCTTAGGCTCTGAGAACAGTGAGTCTCATGCTTGGCATGAGGGGCTGAAAGGATGTACCAGAACACAAGACCTGCAGGTACCATCCTAGAAATGCCATGAGGGGATCACTGAAGCAGCCCATCTGGGAAGAGCTGGTGCTTTGTTCCAGAGGAAGCAAGATGAGTCACTTCAAAATGTGGTTCACTTCCAGCAAAGTGCCAGAAAGCCCACTCACAAACACAAAGAAATGCCTTAGAAGGATTTGTAGTCTTTAGTTCACATCTCTAATTCACTTGAAATTTGAGTCCAGCCCTTGAGCTTTCACTCTCTGGACACACTGGTCCAGAGCTCAAATCGACATGTCGGTGGTTCTCATAGCTCTGGGTGCGTCCGACAGAACAACTGGGGCTGAAACTGTGAGAAAGGCTTTCAGTAATGGGGCTGCTCAGGGACAGAACTAGAAGGCTTAGAAATATCACTGACATCCCTACACTGCTGGGAGCCCCTGGCAGTTTGGACCTTGGCACAGAACAGGCTGATGTGCAAACAGCACCTTCCTCTGCATCCAGCACAGAACTAGCATAGCGGGTGAGCAAAAAGCCTTGCAAACTGCAATTTTGCACCCATTCTATGACAGGGCTGGAGGGTAATTTTTTTCCAGGACTTTGTTTTCTTGCAGTGCTTTCCCAGGACAGTGATGCAGTATGAGGACACAGACCAGTGAGGTGGTGAATCTCTATGCTTGGATATTTTCAAATTTGACTGGACCAGGCCCTGAGCAACCTGATCTAACTTTAAAGGCAGCCTTGTTCCAATGAAGAGGTTAGACTACAAACCTCCAGATGTCCTGCCCAACCTACATCTTTCTATGATTCTGTGATATATTTGATCTCTTCTATTCTTAAATGACTGTCTGAAATTAGCTGTGCAAGTAGAAGGGAAAAGAAAGTGGACTATTATGACTAGAACAGCCTGTCCATCTGAGTAGGATCAAAGTGCAAAAACACATAGATCTGGAGGCACATTTGTGGTGTGTGATCCTAGAGTTCTCTCCCAAAGGCACATTCATACAGATACAGCCCCAGTCTCCAGAGACCAGCAGCTGATTTTTACAGGAGCCTCCTTCCTTTCCCCACTAGATGGGGAAAGCAGGCACTTCATTTTTCACAGTATCTTACTCAAAGTTTTCACTTCCTTGGTTTTGGTTTTACTCATATAATGTCCCGATTCACTGCATTCTCACCTTTTTGTCAATCATCCCTAAAGGACTAGCTCCTCTAGAGGTACCCTGTGCTCTAGTGTCAGATGACAGGATTTCAGCCCACCTAAATTTAGAGGTGCTGCACTAGGCCACAAAAGAAAGGCCATAAATCTGGAGGCACCTAGTGCATGGGTTCAAGTCTGCAATGGCTGTATAGCAGAAGGGAGGCTCTTCAAGGGAAGAGAAATGATTTAACAAAAAAGTTTGCAGATACACCTGCAAACAGTTAACACCTTTGGTCTCTTCTTCTGTCTTCTTTACCTCCATGATCTTTTTAAAGATTCCTCAGCAGTCTGGAACATTTTTTTCTGTAATAAAAGCAGTCAAGGCCTGTCAGCATCAAAACCTAGCATTTAAAAATAGCATCTAAAACAGTTGGTACAATTAGAAGTATAGACTGTGAACATTCAAAGCCGTAGTGTATATTAAGGAGGAAATAAAAGCTTGAGGATGTGGTGCTGATGTTTCTATGAGGTTGGGGTTATCAGCCATCATGACTTTTACCACAACAGTGTTGTGATTAGGCATTTAGAAAGTTTTCTTCCTGTCAGAGACTTTGGAAATCTCTGATTATGTGAATTCCATTCATTATTCTAAATGGCACCTTCCTAAACTTCAGGTGTCGGAGAAATATCTGAACTAAGCAGGACCTCAGCATGAAGCTCACAGACAAACAGACCTTTGGCTAAACACATCTGCAGAGGGGCCCTGCATGTTCAGCTCTGACTCCAGCTCAGGATAAGCATCTAGCCCCCGGCTGTGCTGAGCAGGGCACTGTATCTATGTTGGCCAGCAGCTACAGCAACCCAGCCCTGACCCCTCTCTGGAGCCCTCCTGGGCAGCTACAGGTCAGCACAGGCTTCTCGCATGCCTTCCTGGTGCTACCCAAAATGCACTCAGAATCACAGAATCACAGAATCACAGAATCACAGAATGGTTGAGGTTGGAAGTTCTGGAGTTCTGTCCCTGAGCAGCCCCGTTACTGAAAGCCTTTCTGCAGTGAGCTTCATGACTGAATTAGAACATATCTGCATCTTGTTTGAATATGTCTAGCTTAAACTCCCAACTGTAGAATTTTATTCTGCATTTCTTTTAATGTGCCTTCTCTTCAATCTCATTTTATGGCACTTGACTATTGTCAAGCCATCTCTTAAGCTTTTCTTCATAGATTGAATAAATGGAGCCTAAATAAACATAGCACACATACTGCGATCAAACCTGGGGTTTCTGGAGAAGTGCAGGAACGCTGTGAATGTACAACACTTTCAGGGCAATCGAGCCATGCACATTCCCCCGTGTGTCAGACACGCCAGCTTGTGTGGACTAACTGCACAAGGCCATGGGCATGAGGTGCTTTATAGAAGTGTCAGTTACCATGTGAACGTTTTGCAATACATATACACTTTTTTCTAGTGAGATATTATGGGGGATTTAACCAGTCAATTACAGCTTAAAAGGAAATGAGAACTGAATGTCCGGGTCTAACTGCCAAATAAGTAAGTATATGTGTTTCTCATATGAATTTATCAGTTTTATTTTGAGGTTGGGTAATATTTGAGTCATCTTTAGCTCCTACATTTCTTTCTCCACTTGCTTCTTTACTATCTGATGAATCTCTTGAAGAATATATTGTATAAAAGCACATTTTAGGCCTTAATCTCTCACTTAATAATACAAGATTTTGGAAATTCATGATTATTTGCGCTAGCCAGCTCAGTGTGTTGCACAATCATGCAGCAGGGCTTCCAAATTGAGGATTTGTTTGTATCTTGCCCAATTTCCTCCTCCAAGCGGTGATGTCCCGTGATTCTGTAGCAGTATCTGTAGACAGTATGTGGTAAATCTCTTGAAAGAAAAATAAGCAACATCCTAATACATTGGATGTGGGACATCTATGCACCACACAGTGCATGGTAACTTCAGAAATCCAGGAGCGCATTCCCAGTAAGCCAGTGTGTCTGCAGGATGCCATGCAACACCATGCAGATGCAGCCATTTGGTGAGCAGCTGTGCAGCCGCATTGGCCTGGCCCAGAGGGTATGTTATAGTGAGCACGGTGCCAGCGCGGTTGTGGTGCTGCAGGCCATGCCTGTAGTGTTCAAGGTTCGAGAAGGAGCTCATGTGGCCTCACCTGGGTATCCTTGTGCATGGCTGTGTGCTCTGAGAAGGGCCCCCTCAGCTCTCACTTTGCAAATGGTGCATAATTAATATCAGAGAGCGTTATTATCAGTTGCAGTTACTTTTATCCCCAGGATAAGCTTTGTCTCCCTCAGCTCTCAGAGATACAATGTTCTACGTCATACCTGACCTCAGGCCTATTAGCTCCTTTCTGCTACTCACCTCCAGCAACGCATATCGCCAGTGGCAGCTATTGCCTAACATCTCCCTGCAGCAAGCTAGTAGAGTTTGAATCCTGCCAGCAAACTGCTCTTGACCTGCTGTTATCCATGCATAACGCTCAGCCAGAGAAATGTCTGTGCACCACAAAAGCACATGCTGGCCCTGGCTCACAGCCCAGACTGAAAAAGGGCACTTGCCTAGGGCTGGGTGGACAAGAGCTGGGCCCCACACACTGAGGCCAGCATAAGTTGCAGGCACAAAAAGGAATAAACAGCACACCATGGATGTGATGTTCTATGGGGCTTGTGGATAACTGCTGCCCTCGAAAGACTTTTAGGAATTTTTGAAGGCCTGGTGTCCAGCTTTTTCTGCAGTTGGGAGCTTGTAGCTGTGGTAGCTTTGCCTGAGCAAGCAGAGATGGGCATTGAGCAAATCTATGCTCTTCCCTGCCTCACAAACCCTTCACAGACTTTGCTTCAGGTCTAAAGTGTGAAGGTATGATGAGAACCGTATAAAGGCAATATTCAGAATGCTACTCAATTTTATATGAAAACTTTGTTATTCATATAGGAGGCCCTATATTTGGACATGACTCTTGATCCAGGAGGGTGTTAAAGTTGCAAAGACCAGGAAATACACTGTCTTCTTTCTGGTTTCCAGAGATTTTGTTCCATTTCCCATTGGAGTAGGCATGGGCGATGAGGATACAGGCCCTCTCTAATATAATTTGTTCTTCTTACAAAACTTACCCAAATCCAGGTTTCCTGAACAGAAGCTAACACACCTCTGACCTTCAAGAAATGTCTTTGCTTTTGGGCTTCACATAAATAAAGGTAGGATATTAGACTGTGTCTAGCTTCCTCTTTTATATTGTCTACCACTCCTATCCGAATTCTTTCTGGGATGCAAGATACCTAGTTTAACTAGAATTGAAGTATTCATTTCTGTGCTAGATCCCTGGAAATGTTGGTTAGACTGTGCAAGCATCACTTCTTTAAATTCCTGTCCCTCTTCTAATACCTCATTTTAAATTAGCTGACCTGGAAAGTGCTAACAGACCTCCCTCATAAATTCATTTTTGAGGCAATGCTTTAAACATGTCGATGAAACTATGTCTGTGTCAAATTCCTGTCTAAGGAGAGGGATATCCTGGAATTGAAGCCTTAGTAAATAACCTTATTACTGAGTATCTAAGTAAAATCCTCCTGAGAGCATTCCCTGCCTGCACCTTGCTCCCCTTCTGTCGGCACCAAGAGCACGTTATTGCTGCAAGGTGCACATTCGGTCCCTCGGGTAATTGCGGAGACACTTACTCTGAGTTTCTTTGTGCCTCCTCCGATCAGAAACAGCTGGGTGCCTGGTGTCCACTAGGAGGCTAGACACTGCACGTATTTTAGGAATATTCCAGAAAAATGTCGGAATAACTTTTATTTCTTGATTTGCTGCTTAAATCTGTAGGTTTCTGAGAAGCCTGGTGTGTTATTTCATTGTGTAGTATTGAAAGGAAGCTAGCAGTAGTACATTCAAAGCATGAAACATAGTTTCCAGGATTTCCAACTATCTAATTCCCATGAGATTTATTCCCATTGGTTAGTACCCGGTGTAGGCTGATGACCTGAGTGACATTGTAACATAAGGCTTTCTGCCCAGACACTTGCAAGCTTTTCCTAACACATAACAGGACATTAGACATACCTACACTGAGCATATCTGCAAATCCAGAAGGTAAGAGTGTGAGGGGGGAGGGAGAGGGAAGAGGGTGAGTGTTAAAGAGAGTAAGGGGAAAAAAATGTGCACAAATAAGCCAAAGTGAGAGATGGGGGCTGGGAGCATCTGAAAGCTTTCAGATTCTCAGCCAGATGTAGAAGCAAAAAATAATAAATCTAACGATTTATTAGTATTACCTTATTGTTCATCGTTTGATAGTCTTCAAACATGAAGGGACTGTTATGGCTATTTGACAAATTTCACACAGATTAGCAGGTGTCAGCTTAATTCAGGGAGGGGGGGAGGATGGATGTCTGTAGCCGATCTCTTAGCAGAGGTGCAAGGAGTGAAAGCATCAGAGAAACTGCTGTCTTGTGCTCAGCTTGGCCAGAGCTGGAGGTTCTGGAGGGGAAGTCAGTTCTGCTGTTGTCGCTGTTCTGTCAACAGCAGCCTCGCTCTTCATGTCAGTGTGTAGTGACTGCAGCACTAAAAAATGAAAATAATAAAAACAGCAGAGGAGGCAGGATACTGTTTCATAGCTACTTCTGATCACACTGCTAAAAGAGGGCTGAGCACTTAGTGCAAGTTTCCTGGCAAATGTGACACAATTCACAGGTGTGAAGCAGAGCAGCAGTCCAGCAAGCAGATAAACACATTGCTGGCAAGGTCTGCTTCCCCAGTGCTTCACCATGGTCTGCCGCGGTGGAGTGGAATTTTCCAGCTGGTTAGTCAGACTGAGTATGCCACACTCCCGAGCCCAACGTGGCTGCTTGCTGATGCCCGTTTGCTGCAGGCTATGAGCTGTGAGATTTCTCAGGGGCTTACCCTAGGTCAGGAACAATCACTGGAAAAGTAGATCAGAGAGCTCACAGAGGAGGTGGCCTGATAAGCTGGGAACGTGCTTTCCCTTTGGCTCAGTTTCTTTAATGAGCTTCTTTAATGAGCAGTTTGAGTTGCCTCTGTTGACAGTGTGCAGCCGGTACTACTCAAAGCTTCTCTGTGCAATGATCTGGGCCCTGTTTGCCTGCCTGTGTTCAGTCTGACATCCACAGGCATCTGGAGCCACCACTTCACCCATCCGATTTATGGTCCATGATACTGAGATCCATGATACTGGGATTGGAAGAAAAAAATCCCTGTTTGAGAAATCACCAAGGATGTTTCGTTAGAGGAACAAGGGCTCTCATACAGTGTGATTGTTCTTAAAATGTTTTGCTATATTCTGGGACAGGCTGCAAGGAAAGCAAGTGCCTTCCACACATACGGTGACCTTGTGAATCGTACCCCAATAATGTCTGTACACCCACAGTGCTTCCTGGGTTTTCTAGGGAGAGCTAGACAACAAATCAATACAGTTTCAGTAGGTGGAGGATGCCCAGCAGACCTTTCTGTAGCACCTTACGGGCTGAAATTATGTCTGAGGCACCAGCTCTGGAGAACTTTACAAAGGGAAGGCTATGCTTTCACCTGAAATACTTCGAAGTGGTCAAGGATGCAGCAGGAGGGAGAAAGCTTATGAACCTTAACTTGTTCAGCTGTTAATGTGAAAGCTGGTTTAATGACTTAATTGCTGTGTGAAGGTACTTACACCTAGAAAAGTGTGATCTGGCAGGGATCTTGCTGACTGGACAAGATCCAAAGATAAGAAGATAGTTAAATACAACCTTTATAAAAGATACCATTCCCTGCCTACAAAGGCAGAAGGGAAAGGAGATGCATTTAATATCACCTGCAATCCTTAAGAGAAGTTTCTGTATCTTTCTGATCCAGCTTCTGGGAGATGTTCTACAGCAGGGGAGATCTGGATATTCCTGCTGACACTGGATCTGGGAACCTCTGAGTTCTCCACTCAGGGATATTACAGTGAGGCTCTATCCCAAGTCAAACAATTTTGCCCAGATTAGGAGCCTAAGAAACAAGACAGAAGGGTGTCATAAAAAAGAGTGAAAAAGTCTCTGGAGAAGAGAGAGGTAGAGCATGCTTTTCCTAGAGGGAATGGGTGGGAATGAAAGACAAAGTCTAGTCCATCAAAGCAGTTGGTTTTAGGGTATTTTACTATTCAGTGAAGGATAGCCAAGGGTGTAGACTGTCTATTGCTCTAGGCCTCTGCTTTCTCTGAAGAAGTGCTGTAGTTTTGAATGCTCCTTCAAGAAAGCTAGCAGATAGCTGTGTAGATTCCTAATGAAAAGCAAATTGCAAAATCAGACCCCAAAAGTCAACACAATAGCACTTAGGTCTGTAGTCTAAGATCATACTTGGGAGGAAGAGAGTGGGAACCACATGAATCTACCCAAGCAATGGTTTGAGGGGGGCATTTGGAAGAAACTTGGATGTGCTGCTGTCCCAGTAACTGCTTTAGGATCATCCACTGTGACTAAGCTTTTCATACAGCAGATCTCATTTGTACTTTGTTCTCTGAGACTGTCTGTGAGTGCTGTATGCATAAGTGTTGTCAGTCCACACTGGTTAAGCTGAGCTACCACCTCTTGGTGTGTCAATGTCAGTATTAACATTATTAAGCTCAGTTCAGCTCATCCACAGCAGCAGCTGACTGCATCTTCCTAATTGTCATGCATAATTTCTAGGGTCAGGTAGACCCAAACTTATATAATTTGCCTGGAACTGTGGTGAATTCATCACTACCAGAAAAGAGGAATGCACGTTCAGAAATTTTTCTAAATAGTATATTCTACTTAAAAGAAAATTAATTAACACAGGGCTATTCCTGTCCTGGAAAAGGAGGTCAAAGTAGAAGATCCCAACTGGTCCCTTTTGCCCTTGTAATACATGTACACATTTACACTGTTGGGAGCTGATGGAGAACAACAAAACGCCAATAGAATACCATGTGGAGAACGCCAGAGAAAATGGGCCAAGTTAAATTTGGACAAGTATATCATCAGAGCAGCAGAAGTAAAGTATTTCCATCCTGTTTTCTCAGCTCACAGAAGGCAGATTTAACCTATAGTAGTTTCAGACCAAGTTACTCGAAATAACAGTAAGGCTTTTTGACCTTCCCTAGTTTGTACAACACACTAGTATAGGATGACAAAAAGAAAGTCTCGTGCTATCATTGGGATACCATGTAAGACTCTGTCTTCCTTCCCCTGAAGTAATGAATTGTCAGTCCAGGCATTTCAGGCTGTTAATATAGAGCAAGGTGTACACAAAGTTGCTGTATCACAGTGTCTCATCTGCAGAAATGAACCATGCTCAGAACAAACAATAATTGTGTTCATTAGTGTTCAGTGGACTGCTGCTGCTGCCAAGATATATCGTTTAGTATTTTTGTATTGCTTGGCTACATAAAAAATACAGTCAAACAAAATGGTACACCCTACCTGCAGCTCTGCAGCTTCCTCTCAGCCCAAGTGTTATTTCAGTTTTGGCCTTCCTGCAACCATGCTGTCCTGTGGGATGACATCTCCCTGCACTGAAGAGAAAACTTGCACCTTTCTGGCGCCAGGCCCCATGTGGACTGCTCGTATCACTCAAGTCAGAGACTGTTCCAGAGCAATTGCTTCCAGCCCAATAACCTGTGTTTCCTTAGAGCCCAACTCTTATATTGAAACCTGGATGCGATTCCCTCTTCCCTGTTCATTCTTGATCCTACCATTGTCACCCAACTATAGCAGCAGGAAGGCTGGGGAGCAGGTAAAGGAAGCAGGAAAGAACTGCTGGGGAGGGACTAGGGCAGAGAAAGGGCAAAGTGAGAAAGACTATGTGGAGGTGAATATCCCCAGGAAAGACCCTGGGACATGGAAGAAGCCACCTAAAATATGAGCCTCACTATTTGAAAAGCATCACTCAGAAGAAATGGAGATCGGACAAGATGAAGGCAGAATAGGTCACATCCATTTCACTCTACTGTGGACATACGGCTAGCCTACCAGTCTGGATTGCCTCTCGCTATGGCAGATAGCTGTTTTCAGAAATAAAGGTGTAGAAAAAGGGACAGAGAAAGGCCCAGACTTCATATCCGCCCCGGCTTCTCTACTCTCAGAGCAGCTGTGGCAAGGCATATCTATCCTGTGCTGTATAGCTCACAATTTTGAGCACTAACCTTCTGCACGGCAGGAAATGCTTTCATTGAACGAATTTGCATGTGGTAGTTTCAATAGCAAATGATCTCTTTCTAAGGGCAGTCTCTTGGGGTGTCGCCATCTGTCATTCTGGCAGGATGTGTCTCATAGTGCTTCAAACGGTGCATAAAGTCAGGGTCCTGAGAATTGCTTCTAAATGCTGTGAATTCATTTATGAGGTTGCAGTAGGGCAACTGGGCGCATCCGGAACTCAGCTGCCAAAACTTACAAGCAAGTGACTATGAGAGAACTGCCCAGTACAAAAAGAAATATCTCAGAGTATATTTAAAGAGTTGATTAATAACCAAGATGCCAGTACACCACCGAACAGTAGAGCACCCTGGTTCTTTGTTTTTTATGACTGATCTGTCACAGAAGCAAAAAAGCGCTTTTTACAGCCAACTTAACAAAGAATGCAAACTCTGCACTAATATCCAACAAGGCAGCCGATGGCTTTCGGCTTCCTTGCTGGAACTCAATTACTGCACACAGACAGTGCAACAGTGAGTAGAGAGAGTGCTGCAAAACCTGAAAGCATGACAATTATGAAAGTTAGGCCACACCAAGCATAGCCAAAATTGGGTAGAGTTAAACGTAAAAATACAGTAAGGCAGGCCAAAAATGATCTTTAGGAAGAACTTATTTATGGCATGAAAGCCAAATCAAACCTCTTTCCAATACATTGGGCAGGACAGTTTGTAGTGCCACTAGGAAAGCATGGTGCAAAAGGAGCAGACAGAGGTGATTAGGCCAGAGAAGAAAAGCAAATGGCTTCTCCACATCCATTGCCATGCTGGACAAATTTGGGTGAGTTCCTGCCAGGGAACCTTTAGGAGAGCGAGCAGGGGATTCCTTCTCAAATGGAAGTGCCATTAGAAAAGGTCGTGAAATAGTTTGAAATAGTTTGCTGTCCAGTTAGAAATTCTAACCAAAATGTGTTGTCAGCTAGAATTGCATCACATGCTCATTCTCTTTTAGCCCTTCTGGCTCTATTCTCCCTGGCCTTTGCTCACTCTCCAGGCTGCATCTAGGATGGTGGACCATAGCAGCTGAGTTACAGGGGAACACCAGAGTGTGTCATGAGTGATATAGCCCATCCAACCAAGGAGAAATATGACCACGTAAGGTACTCACATGAAGAAATATTACAGCTCAAGTAGAAGCAGATTTACATCAGTCTGATCCAAAACAAAACATTTCTTAACATTTCTGTTCAAGTTTTTCTGAACTTCATGTGTTCCAAGAGTTGTAATTTTGACTCTTTGTTCCAAGATATGACAAAAATAAATGTTGAAATATTGGCATTTCCCATAGGAAGGAAATGCCATTATTTGATCAGCTCTGTGAAACACAGAGGAGATTCATTTGCAGGAACTCTGCTAACTTGGAATGAAGGACAAAACTGCATAATTGGACTCTGCTCCCTGGGCCAAGTGAGCAGTGCAGGCTAAAAAAATTAATCCCAGCCCCCAAATTAAGGTTACTGTACCTAGGAGAGCCAGACCACAGAACTGCAAAATCCAAGGAAGGAAGAATTGAAGGATTGCTTCCCATGCAGGAAAAACACATCTTTCCCCATGGCAATTAGCAATTGGGAATATCTCCATGGCTTTCTACCCTCCCAGGAGAAAACATCCATGTTCCTATCACAGCTCTAGCTAAGGACCGGTCACGCACATCCTCCCAGTTGTCAGCATGTTCAGGTGGCAGTGGTGCACACACTCACACCTGTGACTGTTGGCACCTCCTCTTGGGCTTGCTGCACTCTCATTAAAGGAAAGGTGGATGATTCATTGCAGCATACTCCCTAACATTTTTTCAACAGTTCAGACTAACCGAGCTTTTCAGAATGTCAGGGTGTCAGGCAACTCTGTCCGGAGGGAGCAGAGCTCTTTACCTCCTCAGTAGCTTTAGATTGCTGCTCTGTATCCAAGGTCCAGGCCGCTCATTTCACCTCTTCCTTTCTCTGCCAACTCAGGACAGAGAGTAAAATCTGAATCTACTCTTCTGGGGGGATACACAAACTAACTGCCAGCTGGCATTATGGGCTGTGGTTCCCTCATCTCCCTTTGTGGACCTATTCATATTTTGAGAATTAAATATGCAAAGGACCACAGAAGTCAAGTGCAATTTGGGGACCCATCTTGAAGTTTGTTTTTGTCTGCTAGGTAGAGCCTGGATTGAAGCCATAACTCATCACTGGTTCAGACTGTTAAAACTCATGCTCCAAGCTACAAATGCCCTCTAGCTCAGGTCTTGAAAACCTCAGAAGTCTCTAAAGTCAGCCTTTACGCACTGCATATGTTACTGTTGTATTTCAGATGTCAAAGCCAGTCCTCCAGCTCCCTGTCTAAAGGCTCAGCTCTGCTTTCACACAGTTACATAGGAATGGGGCCTGCCATTAGTAATAGAAATTTCAGTTCAGTTCTAGCATCAGGATCCTATTTTATAACCTGAAGGTGTGATGAAATAGCCACAGGTGCAAATCTCAGAGAAAAATGGGTAAAGCTGGTGAAAGAGAAGGTTTAAGATGTTAATCACTGTGGGTTTATGGCTAAAGAAGGCCTAGGGGTATTAACTTGGGGTTTAAGAAAATGGGTAGGAATTAGTACAGGTTCTAGCAGCCAAGCTGAACTTCTGGCACAGAAGGTAGAAAAGGATAATTTTTCACTATTAGTCAACCATTTCTTCATGAAGTAGATTCAGCATTGCACAGCTGCTGAGAGACGGCCAAGTGCTTGTTCTGCCCCTCGCTGGGTAGCGCCAGAAGTGCACTGTCCATGCAATGAGCTCTCTTCTGACTGCCACAGATCACCTGAGCCACCAGCAGACAGCTAACAGGGAAGTCAGGTACACTTTTGTAGGAAAACCTGTTGGCTAAGCCACTTAGAGAAGCAGGGGAAGGAGTTGTAATAGATGTCCTTTCTCTGAGACCTATCCACCTGCAGCCCATTGCTGCAGGTCCGGTTGAAGGAGCAAAGAACAGGTCAGTTGCACTGTGTCTGCACTGCCATGATCTGCCCCCTTATCCCCCCATGGAAAGACTGGCTCTCAGCCACATTGCTAGAGGTGTGTTTTGGGTGTGTAGTACGGGCAGGACATTGGAGTCTCTGGCACATAATCAGAGACAATCATTTTAGAAAAAAATTAGCTTCTTGTATAGTCCATTCCAGTATGCGTTTTGTTGCAAAAGTCTCTGAAACTTTGCAGGTTATAGGGCTTGGGTTTTCAGTCCCTATTTGACATAGCATGACTTGAGACCTCACGATACCGGTGCAGCCTTCAATAGGAAGATCAGTGTTATTTCTTCCATTTACAGATGAGCAACTGAGTCACATAAAGACATCCTCCCCCATCTGCACAAAGCAAAAAGTGTATCTGGACCTCCAAGTCTTGTTTGCACCAACCAGAACAGTGAAGGGCCTGCCTGTTTAGGACATCCAGCTGTTGCCTCTGAGTGAATTTCTGCATGTAAGACAGCCTTGTGGAAAGCAATGGACTGAGGGGCAGAAGTGGGATGGGGAGGAGACCTGAACTCATCTGACAGCCTGTCCTGCTCTCTGTTACTACTAACTCTCTTTGCAGTTTATGTGAGGAGGGATAAGAAAATGCAAAAACACTGTTAGTGTTAAATCCAGCACGAACTATATGCAGCATCATGGTGACAGATGCTTTGTGTCCTCTGGTCTCCTGCAATCATCTAAGATCTTTTCAGTCTCCTCCTCCATGCCACTCCCCCATCCCCTACTGCCATGTATCTTGAGCATATTACAGTCTTCCTTTCTTCTCTCAGGAGGTACTGCTCAGAGCTCTCTGCTAATGCTGTACCTTTCTAAGGAGAAAATCCTGCATCCTGCCTTTGATCTTAAGAATTAAAGAACAAACCAACTCAGAATAATCCCCAAGAAATTAGGAGAGTTCTCAGACCAAAGAGACCTGCTGTCCTGCCTGCTTGACAACCGACATTTGCTCCAGGTGAGTGGTTTTGTCAGCAAATCCAAATGCATGAATAAGAGCGGTGACAGGTCTAGTGGCCAAAGCAGGACAGGAGGAGAGCAGGAGAAGGTTTCTTTGGGTGTATGCATGAGAGAGCAGCAGGGATCGCTTCCACCCTTCTTTAGGATAGGGGACTGCCCAGAAGGGATTGCTTGAAAAGTGGGACTGTATGTTCTGGGTTTGGGCTAAATACCTGGTGGGCAGCTAGAGAGAGAGAGTCTTACTGTAGGACATAAGTATGCATAGGGGGCTATGGGGAGAAAGGCGCTTGTGCTCCCAGTATTGGACTTAGGCCCTGAACCAATTGGTCAGGTGGTGATAACTTTGTCATGGTAGGGTTTAGGTGGGCTGAAATTTCAGTCCATTGCTGCCCCTCCCTCCCCCCCGCCCCCCCACCAGTTCCTTCTCACAGATATGGGTCAACAGCTTGACCCTGGGCAGATCCATTTCCTCTCTGTCCTGGCTAACTGACTGCTTCTGGAGAACCATCCCCATGGTAGGAAGTGGCTTGGAGGGAGACGGCTGCCAAGTGTTGAGAAGAAAATGGAAATCCGCCATGAAACATTCCCTAGCCCTTCACTGAGTGGAAAGCCCTGCCAGGGGCTGTAATAACAACACAAAGAAGGCTGAGCTCACCCCAGTTGGGTTGGTGAATGGAAATTTTCAGTGTAGGTACTTCGGCTGCATTGCTTTCAGCGTGCACTGCCCTTCCCAAGGGCAAGCAACAGGCCAGGCTGCAAAGGATCCTGCAGGAAGAGGCACAAGGGTGCCTCCAGCCAGGGAGTCTGTGAGCCCCATCTATCCTGGTCCTGCAGCACTGAAAAAAAAACAGCTAATGGCACAGTGGCTGGATTCAATGCTCCTGACCACAGGCACTGAGCTAATGATAGGGGAGAGTGAGACAGGAGTGGTGGCATCTGAGACCTGAATGGTCCCTGGGAAGTGCCTGTCTCACTCAGCTGGTGGTGGAAGGACTATAGCTTCCTACTCCTGGAGTGCCATGAACTGCTCAGATGTAGGTAGGACTTGACTGCTGCTAACTACAGTTGCCAGACCACTGAGCAGAGCTCTGTGGGCAAAGCACTGCCATGCCTGCCTTTCCCTGAACAGCCTGGCACATCCCTTCCTCTGAGGCATTGCTCCTTCCATCTCTCTACACAAGGATGCTCTATTTAACTTCTGCCCTCTCACTAGGTGACCCAGCTCTTATCCCAGAAGGGAGTTCACCTTGGACAGACTAGTACAGTTTTCTCAGTGGCCCCTTGCCTTGCCTCTAAATACGTACCTAGTTTGTGCCAACTTCTTCCTCAAACCCTCTCCTCCTGCACATATTCCTCCCTCTTTTTACCCTTAGGTTGCTTCCCTGCTGCTATCTGTGGATGCTTCCCTCCTTGAAAATCCTGCTGGTTTTGATGTTGAACATATTAGCAGAGTTTCCTTGGAGACAAGAGAAACAGTGGGCTCAAAAGTGCTAATTATTTCACAGTCTCTCACTGGCTTTCAGAAGGAAAAAAAAAAAGTTGTGTTAGCAGAAGGAAGAGGAAGCCTGTTGTCAAGGGGGGAATTGCCGGTCTTTGACATGATTTTCCAGTGTTGTCTCTTTAGTAGCAAGGCACGCTTGGGGTGCCAGGCTCCATGCCGGGAGCAGCAGGGTGACAGTACATGCCCTACTAAGCAGTTGCTGCTTTGGGATCCTGTTGCCACTCTTCCCCCAGTCCCAGGAGGCAGGTTATCCTGAATGAGACTTTGTGGTGGGCATTTCTAATTTGGCCGACTTCTGTCAGTCTCAAGGGTCAAGCTGACTAATTAGACTAACCCCTTGTGTGCTGTTCTACACAGACATTACCAATAGTGGGACAATGATGTACTAGTCACCAGCATTTGAATCATTGCCTCCCATTCACTTGTTCTGAGTAGTGACAAGTTGGTCTGTCCCAGCCCAGAGCTTGAATTCACCACGAGAGACTGGAACTGTCCTCTGCTGTGTTGTGTATGCAGGTTTTACCTATGCTTTGGTTATGTGATATGTAGCTGACATCTCTTGGACATGTTAACAGGCGTGACACATCAGAAAGCCATGTCAATGTGTTATACTTAGGCAGAGGGAATGGGGGGTTGACAGTGCTGATGCTCTGTCTCAGGAGAGCACTAAGTGCAGGGCAAGAAGGCACAAAAAGTCTTCACTTGGACTTTGCATTTACTTTCTCTGACTCCACAGACACCAGGGCCAGAGTCCCTGTAATGCCATATCCTGTCAGTGGCCAGGACCTTCCCTGTCCTAGAGCAGTATCTCAAAGGATCAACTTGACTGAGACCCCCACCTCTACTGAGACAACTCTGTGGTCCTGATGTTCTGTCTGCTGGCAACAAATGGCACTTGGCCATTTCCATGAAGTAGCATTTTCTTGTTTATCTTTCAGTGTGGCGCAAAAGTGCTGTGCACGGTTAGATGATGAGAGAAGTGAGAGGAACCAGACCATGGTCCTGTGCTGGTTATATTGCGTACATCAGCTCCAGGATGCTACCAAGGACAGGGTATGTCAGTGCTGTCTGAGAGAAGGTTATAAAGTCTTGTCTCACAGGGCCTCAGCAGGAGATGGAGGGATCATAGAATGGCTGAAGTTGGAAGGTGCCTCTGGAGATCATCTAGTCCAATCCCCCTGCTCAAACCATTGTCAACTACAGGAGGTTGCTCAGGGCCTCATCTAGTCAGCTTTTGAATATCTCCAAGGATGAAGACCCCACAATGTCTCTGGGCAGCCCGTTCCAGTGCTGGACCACCCTTACAGTGAAAAACTATTTCCTTATGCTTAAGTAGAATTTTCTGGTATTTCAGTTTGTGCCCATTGCCTCTTGTCCTGTCACTGGGCACCACTGAGAAAAGTCTGGCTCCATCTTCTTTACATCCTCCCATCAGGTGTTTATATACATGGACAAGATCACTCCTGAGCCTTCTCTTCTCTAGACTAAACAGACCCAGCTCCCTCAGCCTCTCCTCATATGACAGATGCTGCAATCTCTTAATCATCTTTGTGGCCCTTCACTGGACTCACTCCACTATGTTCATGTTTACCTTGCACTCGGGAACCCAGTACTGGACACAGCACTCTAGATGTGGTCTCACCAGTGCTGAGTAGTGGGGAAGGATCACATCCCTTGACCTGCTGGTAATGGTCTTCCTAATGCAGCCCAGGATGCTGTTGATCTTCTTTGCCGCAGGAACATGTTGCTGGCTCACGTTCAACTTGTGCACCAGGACACCCAGGTCCTTCTCTGCAGAGTTGCTCTACAGCCAGTCTGCCCCAGTGTGTACTGGTGCATGGGGTTATTCCTCTCCAGGTACAAGACTTGGCATTTCTCTTTGTTGAACTTCATGAGGTTCCTGTCAGCCCAAGTCCCTCTGAATGGCAGCACAACCCTCTGGTGCATCAATCACTCCTCACAGTTTTGTATCATCAGCAAACTTGCTGGGGGTGCACTCGTCCCATCATCCAGGTCATTAATGAACATGTTAAACAGTATTGGCCCTAGTGTTGACCCCTGGGGCTGTGACTGGTATTCAGCTAAACTTTGTGCCGCTGATCACAAATCTCAGAGCCCGTCAGTTCAGTCAGTTTTCAATCCACCTCACCATCTTCTTATCTAGCCTGCACTTCATCAGTTGGTCAATGGGGAAGTTTAGAGGAGAAAGTGCCAAAAACCACACTGAAGTCAAGATAAACAACATCCACTGCTCTCCCCTCATCCATCAAGCCAGTCATCTCATCATAGAAGGCTATCAGGTTGGTCAGGCATGACTTCCCCTTCATAAATCCATGCAAACTACTCCCTTTTCATCACCTGCTTGTCCTTAATGTGTTTGGAAATGGCATCCAGGAGGATTTGCTCCATCACCTTCCCAGGGATTGAGGTGAGGCTGACCAGCCTGTAGTTTCCCGGATCCTCCTTCTTGCCCTTCTTGAAGATAGGGATGACATTTGCTTACTTTCAGTCCTCAGGAACCTCCTCCAGTGGCCATGGCCTTTCAAAGATTGAGAATGCCCTCACATTGGCATTGGTCAGCTCCCTCAGCACTCGTCATGCATCCCATTAAGGCCCATGGACTTGTGTACACCCAGTTTGTTTACATGTTCCCTAACCTGATCCTCTTCCACCAAGGGTAAGTCTTCCTTGCTCCAGACTTTCCCTTTGCTCCCAGGGGACTGGGATTCCTGAGGGACGGTCTGACCAGTAACGACTGAGGCAATGAAGGCATTCAGTACCTCTGTCTTCTCAGTGTCCTTTCTCACCAGGGCCCCACCTTATTTAATAGCAAGCCTACGTTTTACCTAGCCTTCCTTTTGCTGCTGATGTATTTGTAGAAGCCTTTCTTGTTGCCTTTCATGGCCCTTGCCAGATTCAACTCCAGATGGGCTTTTGCTTTTCTGACCCAATCCCTGCACACTCAGACAGTGTCTCTATAGTCCTCCCAGATTACCTGTCCTTGCTTCCATCTCTTGTACACTTCCTTTTTATGTTTGAGTCTTGTCAGGAGCTGCTTGTTCATCCATACAGGCCTCCTGCTACCTTTGCCCAATTTTCTACATGTTGGGATGGACCATTCTTAAACTTGGAAGAGGCGAGCCTTGAAAATCGACCAGCTCTCCTGGACCCCTCTTTTCGCCTGGGATGTACCTCATGGGATTCTCACAAAAGGAATGTCCCCAAAGTGATGGATGGAGGCCCTAGGGAAAGGCTGGACTGTTGTCAACAGTTTGCAAGTTTCATCTGGACCACGCAAACTAGTCAAATTAATTTCACCCAGTCCAGTCTAATTCTGACCTTTGCTTAGACAAAAGAAGACCATAGATCTTCTCCACTTTCCTCTCATGCTCAGAAAGCTCACAGTCCCTTGACTTCAAGACAGTCTAATGCATGTGACTTGAGTGAAGGAAAAGTTATGTGGAGGCATGGAGTAGATCTGGTATTTCCCTGTAGGCTTAAACATAGTTTCTGTTCCTGTTGTGAAAGAGTACAAGGGCATGCAAAACTCCGTTTGGACAGTGAGCTCTTCCTGTTGGTTATAATTATTCTGTGATAACAGTGAAATGGGTTTTCCTTTGACAGAACAATTTCTGTCTGTTCTCCCCGGCAAAAACTTAATGCATCACTTCTATCACATCTGATCTTCTCTGGCCAGCACCATAGCCCTGACCTCTCTGGAGATGTTTTCCATATGGAACTAGGCACTATCTTAGCTGTGTAGTTCTGCAAAGGCAGATGCAGCCCATGCCCCTGCCCAAAAAGGGTGACTACCCCTCCTCGCCTTCCCAGCCTGTCCTTCCTAAAAAGCCTGTATCTATCCATTGCAGCAAACCTGTTGTGTGAGTTATTCCAGCACATCTCAGTGATCCCAATGAGACTGTAGCCCTGCAACTGCACGCAGACCTCTAATTTCTCCTCTTTGTTCCCCATGCTATATGTGTTAGTGAGCAGGCTCTTCATATGGGCATCCGGTCATTATATTTCTCAGAAAAAGTGTAAGAGCTTCCCTCTCAGCACTTCCTTGTCCATGTGCATATGTTTGGGCTGGAACTCTTCTGCCCTGTTTTTTCTTTCTTTGTTTGTTTGTTTTTTCTCAAGGTCTCTCTTGTCCACATCACTCTGCACCTTTGGCTTGCCAACCCAGTCCACCGCTTCCTCACTCAGTTTTGGGTTATCAGCTAACTCTCCTGTTGTTCTTAGCTTAAAGCTCTCTTCAGCCGATTGGATAGTTCTTAGGCAAAGATTCTTTTGCACCATTGCCTCATATGATACCCTTTGGAAAATGAAGGGGGGTTGCTGTCTTGACATTGCTTAGATCATTTTTATGCTAAAAGAATATTTAAGGATGAGGGTGCACGTATGACAAGGAGATGCAAATCTGTCCTGCTGCTACCATCCCGGGCAGTGCATTTAGCCCTTCAGTAAAACTACCTCCACAGATGAGTGTATGTGACTGCTAGTTCCTCTTTCCTTTCAGTCAGGATTTTATTACCTGCTATCTTTAAAATATGCTCACGGGAAGGTGTTGCACACTGGATAGCTTCAGCTTTTCTAGTGTTGACTGCTTTAGCAGAGACAAGGCATAGAAAGGAGTGTTGTTTATCAAAGTACAGTACAAGCTGGAACAGATGCATCTCACTTGACTCAGAGATTCACTTTTAAAAAGTCTTCCTATTTTATAGTTCTTTATAATTCCTTAGGTGCTCTTCGCAGACCTGTGTATTGCCTGCCCCTTTGGAAATCTTCTCCTTTGGTAGATAAGATGATGATCACACAAAAATCTACAAAGAGCAGGACCAAGAGTGTAGTGCAAAGTCTTCCTTCCCCATTTTTTACTTTCACCATCTTCTGACTGTTCTCCCCGAAATAGCCAAAATTCCACTGTTTATCTGAAACCTCATTGCCAGGAACTAGGTATTAGTTTTGCAACACTGAACTTTCTTGCAAAATATTCTGTGCTTACTGGTCTAGCCTTGAAGTTACCCCTCAAAATGCTCTCTCATATATCTCAATGCTTCTAGAGATTGGAGTAGAGACTGGAAGGGCACAGACATAAACAGGAGAACCTTCAGCAAGACAGCAAGGCCATATTTTTCCTTAGAGGAAGCAAAATCCATGGCATTAACAGACTGTTAATCTGCAAGAGAAGATATTCTGATGACTTACTGTAGCAGTCTCAGAACTTCCAGTTGATGCAACAGAAGGTATTTACACAATTTCAGGCCAGCAATGCAGAGGGAATGTACTGTGGAGGGAGTTGCTGTATTGCAAAATATGCAGATGGAGAAAGGGAGCAAGTCAGCAAACGGGTGGGGGCATCACAAGAACAAGTTTTGTTGGTGAGTTCCTCTTATATGACAAGTTTTGCTCTGAGAAGGCTGCTGAGGATATGGTGGAACATGGGATCTAGTGACCAATCCTGAATTTTCCCACATCAAAACAAAAACTTCATATGCTTTGCACAGAAACACTTTTTCCAGCACATGTGGATGGGGAGACATCCAAAGAAAAGAACAGGTGAGTCCCTTCATACAGAGAGTGGGTTCTGCCCCCACCTTCCCTGTACAAGAATTCATGTTGCTGCTGTAGTATGCTCTAGCTCTAAGAAAGGCAAGGTTTGGAGGAGAGCTGATATCATTTATTAGGTCAGCTGCATAGCTGAAGATTAGAGACAAGCTCTCTGTAGGCAGCCTGTGTTAACTGAAGTGTATTCAGACCATTTGGCACTATTAAAAAAACATCAAAGCTGCGTGTTTGTTGTAGAGGCAGAGTTCCAGATCAGGACTCTCAGGCTTAAGTTCCCCATGGATCACTGTCTCATTATTTGGCTTAGGCATATCATTCTTTTTTCCCTGTGTCCCTTCTTCTGTGTTTGTGGATATAATGCTGCTGATTACCCATGGGGAAACAGGTGGGTTTCTTTAGTAAAGACTCTCTAGTGGAGCCTGCGTTCCTGTACCCCTGCTTCAAAGCTGGTCTCCTCAAGTCACCATGGTAGGCAAATGGTAAGCCTGGTTTGTGTTTAGCAAGCCAATGATGAATGATTTCTGAGCTGTTGGTGTGACTGTTTTCACATAACTAGCAAGACAAGATGTACAAGATGTATGAAAGCATAGAGATAAAAGAAATATGAAAGCCCTGGCTCATTCAAACTAATAATTCAAGCTAATAATTTTGTTTGTCCAAACCGATAGCTGGGAGGCTAGTAGGTAAATAGCACAAGACTCTTCTGGGGCCCAGGGGACTGAATCTGTCTTTCCTTAATCTACTGTGGAGCACAGGAGCACAGACACAATGAACTGAAGAAATATGTATTTTGCACTTTCTTCTCATGCATAGCAGTGGAAAGGAGGAAGACTGGCAGTAAAAAGGAGGAAGACGGGCAAGGCTTTCACAGTCTGATGTATTTTGGCTCCATCAGCAGATAAGCTGTAATAAGGAAGTGAATGTGTGATTAAGCTGGAATCATGTCTGGGACCAAAATCCAAATACTGTGGTTTGCTAACCCGAATGCTTGGGTGACTACAGCAGCACTGCAAGGTTTCTGCAGCAAAACAAAGAGTCTTTGCCAGTGGCCTTCACACAGCTTAGCCTTGGGAGGACTGGGCTGAGCAGCCTCAGATGTGTCTCTCCATTGCTCTGAACCTCATGAAGGCATTAGCTCTGTGTAAACAACACTCTTATCACGATAAATATGAGGTCTTTCTCCATAGCGCTGCTGGAAATGACCCTGCAATGTGCAATCAATCAGAGCTCTTCTGTCCAGGAATGAGATTTAAAAGAAAAGAAACTTTTCCCACAGATTTCCACAGACTGGCCAAGCATTTATCTCTTTAGGGAGGGGAGAAGATCAAAAAGCCTGGGACAGTGAGAACTTCACTGATCACTGTACTAGCACAGGCTTAGCAGAGATCTTGCAGTGCCCCAGGTTCTCTCCTCCTGAGCTATATTTATTACCTCTACATTTTCTAGGACTCTTGGATGTTTATTTCAGCTTCTGGAAAGCTGCCTTCTTCAGATTTGTTTTTCTCAGTCCCAATAGCATATTACTTCCCCTCTGAACACCAGAACTTTTCAGCTTTGAAGATCACACTCAGAGAAACAGGTAATGTCAGACCCAGCTGAGTCTCAAGGACATGTGAAAGGAAAGTGTGTGCCTGAGAGAGAAGGGGAGGCTCATGCTAAGGTAACTTTGCACTTCTTTGGTTGTCCGTACTCTCTAGTTTTAGATTTTCATTGCAAGCTCCTTGGAAGAAGAATCATTTTCATGTCTTGCATCTGTCAAGGCACAGTGATTGTAGAAAAATGGCACTTGCATGGTCCGGCAGTAATCGTTTTAGTGATAGGAAGTGTTGGATTGTTGGTTCTTCCTAGCAGCCCAGCTCCACAGAGCAAGTATTTTTCTCTCCTTTCTTTTTTTGGATTATTAAACCAGCATAGCCCTCTTGCTCTTTTGTTTTCAGGAACAATAGTAAAATATAAACAGTAAAACAATACTAAAATAGTAAACAGACTGCTCCAGGCCTCACGGTCAGCAGGTAACAGAGCAGAATTGGTGCTTTATTTATCTCTCTGCAGAAGGTTTGGTTTCAACCTTAGTATTTGTGAAGACAGGAAAGTGTTCAGCAGAGCTGATTAACCCAATCAGTGGAGTTCTTTGGCTTAACAGAGATGTTTCAGAAATACTGCTTGAAAGTCCTGTTGTGCTTCAAAGAAAAGTCAGATAAAAGCATTATTCTCAGGCTCCACAAATGGCAAACTTGGGATTATGTTCCTTTCTGCAGAAAGTGGTGGTGCTGCTCTCTGTCATGCAGAAAGCTGTTCTGGTAGGGTCCTGTCCACCTAGGATGTATGTGGGAAATTTTGTCTGCTGCTTAGTCTTGTTTAGAACAGATCGTGTGCACTCAAACATGTGCAGGTGATAAAATATTAATCTCTGTGCAAACTGCTAAATTCATAAAAACAAGCCTAAGTCCCTTTGGAGACCTTTCCTGCCCCCCAGGCCACCATGAAGTGCTCCACTCCTCTGCACAAGCAGGTGCTGCAGAGGCCACGGGTTCTCTGGAGACACCAGATCACAGTTGTGGCAAAGCCCTAGCAGCAGTTGGAACGCCTTGGCCTGAGATCTGTTCCTTGTGGGGATGCAGAGGAGATTTGCAATCAGAACTAAATCTGCTCAGGGCCCCAGGGAAATGACAGAAAAACGAAAGCAAAGTGTCAGGTGCTGCATTTTATGTTTTCTCTCCTGTGCTTCTCCCTGCCCAGCAAACACAGAGCCGTGCCTCAGGGACTGAGTGCCCGTGCTGATTATGAGCGAGCAGAGTCACGTGAACAGCCTGTTCCTCAATGAGGATGCAGCCAAGCGGCTCAATGCGGAGAGCCGGGTGCAGCGCTTCCAGCAGGCAGTGCAGAAGCGGGCAGCACGGGCCAAGAAGCGGATGCACAGCATCACTGCAGACAGCGCTAAAAGCTTCTTTAGGAGAAATGCGTTTGTCCTCTTCACCATTGCAGCAGTCTTACTGGGTATGAAGCTGGTGGCAACACTGGGCACCATTTATAATTGTGGGGGAAAGTCCATCTATTCCCCAAAGATTTTATTTTATTGTAACGATTTGGCTGGGGAGGTGAAGGTGAAGAACCGTTGTGCCTGAAGCTGTATTCACAGAAAGCTTCTGAGCAAACCTGATGATATTTATGAGGACTAGTAGAGCTGAATCAGCAAACCCTTTCTGTTGTAGATTGTGCCTAAGCTCTAGCCAGAAGGGGACAATGAGGACTCCTTCACACACATCCTCTGCGAGGACTTTTGGTCCCACACACAAAGTTGCTTGTGATATGGATAATATTTTGACTGCTGCTAATCAGCCAGCCTCAAGTTGAACTCCAAATGGAGCAGTCTTACCAGAGGTTTGCTGGAAGCATTATAACCATGCTGTCTTTTTAGTCAGGTAAAAAGTATCCCCAGAGCTGTAGCTCCATGGTACCCAAAGAGGGGACTGAGACAAAGGACTGTGACACAATGCACACTAAAGCTGTCCAGCAGATAGTGGATTGTCCCTAGCTTTTAACCCAGGCTGGTTGTCTCTATCTCACTGGCCGAGCTCAGCCACTTTAACAGATTGATGGGTGAAGTCTGTGAGCTGTGTAGTCACGCTTAGGTTATGCTAGGGGATCACTATCTCTGGTCACAGCATTTTTGTGTCAGTGAGCCTCCTGGGAACAGACCCCAGAAGAGCAGCAGACAGTGCAGCAGGGGGACTTGTGGTTCAGCACAAGGCTCCTGTCTGCGTAAGTGTGTGTGTGTGTGTGTGTGTGTGTGTGTATGAGAGAGAAAGAGAGAAAGAGAGAAAGAGAGAGAGAGAGAGAGCATACAGCAAAAACTGGATCATAGCGGTTCAGAAGAAGAAGGAGCATTTGCTCCTTCCCGCTTTAGGCAGAGGAAGAGCTGAAAGAAGAGGGAAAGAAAAGCCATGGTGTAGGACTGACTGAGGGACGACTCACACCCTCCCATTTCCATTCTCATCCCTTGTTTCACAGGGATCATCCTGGCTTTTTCCCTCCGGCCCTACCAGCTGACCTATCGCCAGATCAAGTATTTCTCCTTCCCTGGAGAGCTGCTGATGCGTATGCTCCAGATGCTGGTTCTTCCTCTCATTGTCTCTAGCTTGATTACAGGTGAGAAGAGCTTTCTGGTGCCTGCAGCCAAGGCAATACTCTGCAAAGGCTGCTGCTAGCTGTTGCTGGGATCCCTCTTGATGCTCTGGCTGCAGGTGCTTAGATAAGCTTGACTAATAGTGAAAAGCCTGAGCCTATGGCTGTAATCAACATGATCCAGACTCATAGCCCTGCTGGCTCGGTGCTGGGGAAGAGAAGCAGAAGGCCTTGTGCTTTCTCAGAAGAATGGGAGGGATGCAATGTGGTGTTTCCAATGTCCAGTATTTGAGCACTGACAAGGATTTCATCCTGTGTAAAATCCTTTGTAAATTTAAACATTGAAAAGTTTGTTGTCCAAGTCTGATCTAGACTTCCTCCAACCGAGGGAAGGGAGCTGAGCACTACCCAGGGTTGATTTGTGTCAGTCCAAAAGAGCAGGAGTTGATCAGCCAGTGGAGTATCCGTTCTGTTTGGGTTCTCACAGAAGATGCCCCAGACAGTCAGCTTTCAGACAGCGGAAGGGGGGGTGCAGTGCATACCACCCCATGTTAGGTCCCACCAGTAAGGACTTAAAGACCCAATGCACTGTGAGGCAGTTATTTCCCTTCTGAGAAGTTTAGGAGGAAGCTGCTGTATTCCAAAACTCACCCTGAGACCCACGAGTGCTATGTGTCTCCTCTGACTCCTAGGGGGAGCTGTTGTTCTAGTCCTCCTCCATCATTGTCCTGTCCCCTTTATATCCAGGTTTCTCCATAATCACAGGCCACGTTCTCCCATATCTTCATCATCCTGGAGCTCCAAAGTCTGCCCCTTGTGTGCCATGCTCCCTACAGACTCTAGCTCCCTATCCAACTCATGCATGTGCCTTCCATACTTTGAATTTTCCTCCAGTTTCCCCCTTCCCTCTAAGTTAATAGACCTTCTCACCTTGTTTCCCTGTGTGACTCCCCAGGTATGGCCTCGCTTGATGGCAGAGCATCAGGGAAGATGGGGATGCGGGCTGTGGTCTACTACATGGTGACCACCATCATAGCAGTCTTCATTGGCATCCTCATGGTGATCATCATCCACCCAGGGAAAGGATCTAAGGACAAGCTCCACCGAGAAGGCAGAATTGAGCAGGTGCAGACCACAGATGCCTTCATGGACTTGGTGAGGTAGGTGAACAAGCTCGTGTTGTGTGAGAACGTGCTGGACAGTGAGATACCTTCCTCCACTGAATGTCCTTTTGAAGTATCACAGCCTTAGACACACAGTTAGGGGAAGAGAGGTTTCTGGCTGAGACTTTCCCTGCCTACTACTTCTAGTAGGGGGACCATCTTCTTGCTTGTCAGGATGTCAAGAAGCAGAGACCTTGTAACAACTGACAGCCAGGGCTTAAGCTGGTGCTGCCCATGTTTAGGCTTCTGGTTCTGGGGGTAGGAAATGAGCACGGGTGCCCTGTGAACCCTGGCTCTGGGCTTCCAGGATCTTCACCACTGCTCTGAAAATGCCCTCCCTGATGACTATATTCTGAGGGTTTCAAGATGAAGAGTCAGTGTCTCTACTTCTACTAACTGATTGAATCTGGGGGATTTCTGTGGAGGGGAAGGATTTGGTCTTTTGAGGTCACCATTCTTCAGCAACCAGCAGTGGGCTACCAAGATAGCAAGGAACTTCGAGCTCATGCTTTGTAAGGACAGACTGAGGGAACTGGGCTGGTTCAGTCTGGGGAATAAGGGGTGATCTAATAGCAGCATACAGCTACTTAAGGGTAGTTACAAAGATGACAAAGCCAAAGTCTTCTCAGTAATGGCAGACATGGTAACAAAGGGTGCTGGCCGCAAATATTGGCTTGAGAGATTCATGTGGGGCATTAGGAAAAGCTTCTTGCCTGGGAATGTTGTGCAACCCTAGGACAGGTCACCAGAAATGTGGAGGATCTCTGTCCCCGAGAGTTTTCAAGACTTGGCTAGACAAAACCATAGGCAGCCGGATCTAGTGTTTGCAATAGTTCCACTTCAAGGGGGATGTTGGACAATGGACCCCCAAACGACCCTTCCAACATTTCTATGATCTATGTTTTATGCTGAAAATGCTGGAAAGATAGGAAGACAGAAGGTGTGTGGTGAGAAAATCATAAGGATCATTCACAGTGTGCAGACCTGCAAGAGTTACTCCATTCCTCACTCCACTCTGAGCTTTTGGGATTTTGTATGCATGTGTAGAAAGGCTTCATGGTTCTAGATCATAAGAGGGTCCATCTGCTCTGTAGCCTGACCTGGCACTGTGACTGTTGTGACTAGAGACACTGCTCCATGATACAGGCATTAGCCAGGAAGACCATGTTTGCTTGCTAGTCAAACAGGACCATAACTCATTCCTTGTTTTATCTACCGCAGGAATATGTTCCCGCCCAACCTGGTAGAAGCCTGCTTCAAACAGGTATGAAATCCTACCTGGCCTACAACCTCCCTTTGTGCCCTGTGCAGTAGACCATGGCCCAACCTACTTTTCTGAGGGATAAGAACAAGGATTGCTTTATACTGCTTTCACACCTCCCCAACTCTGACTGCTCCAGGAGGCATTGCAGTCATCATTTAGCATTATAGCATCCCCCAGTCAAGCTTTTCAAGCTGTCCTGCAGACTGCTTCAAACCCCAGAGTAGACATAGCAGAGCAGCTCTGGCTTCCTGCTTCCAACTCATCCCACACTAAGTCAGAAAGGGCTAGTGTGATCTCAGGTAGCAGACTTGGATTGTCAGTGAAATGGAAGCAGATCTTCCAAGGATTTGTCTCTTTCATAGTGCTAGTGCCCTTGGAAGCAGTATAAAGGGCTGTCACAGGAGCCAGAATATCTGAGCCCAAGAGTTGGGGGTTCTCTAGCTGTGCTCCAAGATAGACACCATTGCCTGTTGGTAAGTAGCATGTTGCTGCAGTCATGGGGTTCAGTATTAGAGGGAGAAACATTATCGTGAATAAAAAAATTTATCAGACAGCAATCTTGATTATTTTATAAACTTGGCACACTGTGATTTAATGCATCTAAATTAAAATTATATGTCTAAGAATGAAGTGTGGAGAGCCCTACAAGGGAGACAGACAATATCCTGGTCTCACAGAAAGCAGGGCTTCTGCAAAGGGTGTGGGGATATTGTGTGTAACATGCAAGTGACCATGAACCTTACTCTATGGTTAAATGGTCTAGTGTGAGCCTTAGATTTCCGAACAGAGAGGAAGGAGGAAGTTAATTTCATATCTGTACCTCTCACTGGAAAAAGAAATGCTGGGTACAGATAAACTATCTCCTATCACAGTTCAAATGGAGAGGTAGGTGCATTTCTTAACAGAGAAAGTAACTACCCGGGGCAATGTGAAATTCTGTGTCTTTTGGTATTTTCAATTTGAGATTAAAAAGATGCTTTAGCCATATACAACCACATGTGAGTAGATGCAATAAATGAAACCTGGGTGAAGCTCTCTAGATGTTCCAGTGGTCTCCTTTGGCCTTAAGATATATGAACTTTTGGATCTAAGCACTAAACTAGGGAGTTTGAGGAGAACAAGCAATGCAAGTTTTCCAAACAGGTCAATAGGAACTTGGAGTACTCTCCTTTCTTTAGGATGGGATGCAAGAGCCTAGCATGTTATCCAGAGCTCCTGAACCAGGGCCTGTGAATGCATCTCATAACCTATGTCATTTCAGTACAAGACACAGTACACCACCAGGGTCTTCACCAGAACCGTCCTCCACAGCAGCAATGTCACAGCAGGTGTCACAACCACTCAGATCTCTGTGCCTGAGAACTTCACCAGTATCCTGGAGAACGTCACTCATGCCCTGGGGACCCTCTCCGAGGTGCTGACCTTTGAAGAAGTCATTCCCATCCCGGGCTCAGCCAATGGGGTGAACGCGCTGGGGCTGGTAGTGTTCTCCATGTGCTTCGGTTTGGTGATCGGCAGCATGAAGCAGAAGGGACGGGCCCTACGGGAGTTCTTTAACTGCCTCAACGAAGCCATCATGAGGCTGGTGGCCATTATCATCTGGTGAGGAGCACGGCCGGTTGAAGCAGGAGGTCTACAGGTGCAGTTTCCACTGACCTGATGAGAAATGGGGTAGCTTTAAGAATGACATGCACAGGAAAAGCAGATGGGCACAGCTCTCTTTTGGCTCCATCAGCCTGGAGGGAAAAGTCTGGATGGGATATTTGTTCACATTTCATTTCCTGTGTTTTGTTTTTACCTTAGAAATATCAGGTATACTAGGACATGCTTTCCTTGAGGCTGCTGGAAACTGGAGTGGAAGCCCTCTTAGCCTTACCAAGAGGCTTTCCCACAGAAAGCTTTCCTTCCAGCTATGTTTCAGGAGTCTGACCTAGCTATGAATCAGAATAACTGAATGCCACTTATCTGCTACTCAGGATGGCACCTTTATGCAGTAGCTCTATGAGTTGAGCTGGGTTGGCAAGATCAGCTCAAAGGTACTGCCTTTCAACTTGAGGTCTCCTAGATCCCAACTCTAGAGCTCAGTTGGTTGTTGCTTCCTGTGTAAGGCTGCCTGTGCTACATGGTCCAGATCAGCAAAGCATCGCTGAGATGGGTCTTCTCTAGCAGACAGCATTTTACCAAACCATGTTATTCTAAGTTTTTTTTACCCATCTGGAGCTCAGGCTCTGAACAGGAACTTGTGGAAGGTGCCATGAGACAGGAGAGGAGGGGGACTGAAGTAATAGAATACATAGGCAATGTGTGAGAAGGAAGGAATCTGTCAGATCCACATTCTCTCCTCTGTTTTAGGTCACTCCAGCTTCCTTTCCCTGGTCTCCTAGTCACAGTCTCAGAGCCTGGGCACAGGGGGACAGGCCTTACACAGAAAGACAGAAAGGAGAAGCACAACCCTCAGTTCATAGCTGAGTGATTCACTGTGTAGCACCAGCCCCTCCAGCATCTTTTCATCCATGGATGAGTCAGAATCTGGTGCCTTGCCTCAGGAGAGATAAAAGACACCCAAGGCAATGAAGGGAGAGCACACAGTGGAATGAGTGGACCTGTACACTACTCTCAGAGCCAATTTCCAGCTGCCTTCAACTTCCCCTTACTGTGAAAAAAGAAAGGGTGTTGATATATATGAGCACATGCTCTCCCCCACAGTGAATAGCAGGTAGTGTCCGGAGAGACCTGACTTCTAAAATCGTGCTGCTATGGGAGGCAGGACTGTTAGCTAAGACCCAGCACAACTCACCAGTGTTGATGGGCTCAGCATTGTCCTGTTCAGAAATTAGTCCAGGTTGTCTCGCTCCTCCCAGTCAGCAATTCTCTCTGGCCCTGAAATCAGCCATGCCTGAAAGTGCTACACTTTGTAGCTGCCCCCCCCCAAATATGTTGTTCCTGGAGGTACTGATTGCCATGAACTCATATTCTCCCTGCATCTAGTTCACCTGTGGCTGGACTCTACAACTCCCTTCTCTTGTCACTGAAATGAAGGGCTTTTGAGTTTGAAATACTTTGCTTTCAAAAGACTATCTATCTGAAGGCAAGGCTGTGTCAAAAGGCTGAAGTCTGGCCAGTGGGTCATTTCCACTAAAGTAGGCCTAACGAGTGATTAGAATCAGGGGCCTCCAGCAGCTCAGAGGACCAAAAGACATTCCAGAAACATGGGGCATGCTGCAATCCTTCCTGAAGCCTATCCCCACAGTCTGCAGGGTTGGGTGGAATCTCCCAAGAATCTGGTATTTTTTTCCTGGAGAGATCTGGTCACTATCTGCAGCCAAGAATGTCTTTTATGAAGAAGGTCAGAGGAAATGAAATATTTGTGAAATCCTTTCCCGAACTTTTCCAAAGCTCCCAGGTTGACTTGGAGTTTGGCATGTGGACCTTTGAGCCTTATGCATGAATTGCATGTGAGCTCCCAAGCTGTGTGAGGCCAAGCCCTGAGAGGTGTGGCCATGGAGCTATGGTTCTCTTTGGTCCAGTTATTTGTCCATGTCCAGTTTAGTGCCCATGACGTTCTCCATGTCTGTGTTACAGCTTCCTTCCTGTGTAGCCTCACTGCTGCTCACGAGGTGCATTTTTATTGGGAAAAAAAGCTGTAAGGAATAGAAATGATAGATGTGTACCTCAAAAAGGGGCTGCAGAAGAGCCAGGGCTGCTTGGCAGGTGTTGGTGTGCCCACTCCTTGCTACACCAGCTATGGACTCCCTATATGTTGTGAACTCTTAAAGATAGCAAGGCTAACATCTCAGAGCTTACAGAACACTATCACTTTTATTTCCCCCTTCCCCATTACTTCTCTACTTCTCTACTTCTCCATGTCTCTCAGTAAAAAGATACCCTCAGTCCAAGTTCTGTTAGGGAAGGAAGGGACTGTGAAGACTCCTTTAGATAACCTTCCCCAGCAATGCTACCAGGAGTGTTGAGGAGATGTGTGCAGGAAACCCAGAAGGAGGAGGAAACCTCCAGCAATATCCAGGTTGTGCACATAGCAGAGTACTGAGGTCCCTGACAGTGTGATAAGTGCTGTTGTTTGAGCATACAGTGAACAAGTCCCAGCTCTCTCCAGGTTGCCGGAGGAAAAACAGCAGTATCATGTGCTGGGCTAGGTTCAGCCAGCACTTCTGTTGTGCTGGTTTATTGCGGATTTGTCCAGAAAGCATGGATTAAAGCAGGTGTGAGAGTGTGGATGCCAGTTCTGAGCATGGCCCTTGTGTTTTTGCCACAGGTATGCCCCAGTTGGGATCATGTTTTTAATTGCTGGCAAAATCCTGGAGATGGATGACTTAGCAGTGATGGGGGGCCAGCTGGGGATGTACACGCTCACTGTCATCGTTGGACTGCTCATTCATGCCCTCTGCATCCTGCCACTGCTCTATTTCATCGTCACCCACAGGAACCCCTGGGTATTCATTGCAGGGCTTCTGCAGGCCCTCATCACAGCCCTGGGCACCTCCTCAAGGTACGCTGGCTACATAGCCTCTAGAAGGAATAGGGTTGGGGCTGGTGTGGACGCTGTGCCTGCTTCTCAGTACTTCCATTGCTCTCAGTGCAGCACTGAGGCCTCACAATGTTTGCACTGAGCACTATCAGGTCTTTGTACTGGTCCAGCCAAGCTCACTGGGAGTGGAAACTCCCCTGTTCAGGAGCCCTAATCACATGGCCATCTCCAACCATCAGTGCATGACCCGCATTCTTCCTTACCAGAACATGGTGATGACTCTGCTTGCACCACTGAAAGGCTGAGCTCAGGAAACAAACCAAATCCCACTAAATCACAGGATTATTCCCCAGGCACCTGCCTCTCACACACATGTGCACATTGCTCTCTTTCATGCACGCAGACTGTGTGCATCTAGGACTAGACTCCTAGGAGGCCTGGGCAGAGGCACAAACACCCATACGTTCAGTGCCTCACACTGCCAAGCAACACAGCCAAAGCGTGGGATTGTACAGGTAGCTGTTGTTTCATTCAAGTGCCGTGTTTCTTGCCATGTTCTTTTTCGGGCAAGCAAGTACAATCTCTCCCACATGCATTCTCACAGAGAAACATCAGCACTTTTCTTGCTCATGTTCTCTTTCAGAAACAATTCTCTGCCACCCGTTTTCCCTTCAAGATATATTCTCACACAAGGGTCATTCTTGCCTTAGGCACTGAGGGTGGGAGAAAGGGATCGAGTTTATTTAATAGCTGAAAGGAGGTTTGATCTTGAGATTTTGTCGTATGTACCCTGAATTCCCCAGCATCACTGTTCTTGGTGTTACACCAGCATCACCAGCATCAGGGCTACACAGCCCCTGTCCCAGCCCCCTGAGGAAAGCCATGTCTGAACGTGCAACTGCAGCATGCACCATATCTGAGGAAGCCTTGCTTAGCCTGTTCTTTCTCCTAGCAGCATCTGGCCTCTGGTTCACATGGCAGGGTGAAAAAACAGGTGGGTAAGGTCATAAACTAGGCAGAGGCTTAGTCCCTCTTCCAAAGTCTGCATATACTTAATTCATGCTGTTTTGTAAATTCCTTTCAGCTCAGCGACTCTGCCCATCACCTTCAGGTGCTTGGAAGAAAACAATGGTGTGGACAGGCGCATCACGAGGTTTGTTCTGCCTGTGGGAGCTACAATTAACATGGATGGTACTGCTCTGTACGAGGCCCTTGCAGCCATCTTCATTGCACAAGTCAACAACTATGAACTTGACTTCGGACAGATCATCACGATAAGGTGCCTGTGGCTTTGGAAAGGGTTATGGGGCTAGAGGAGGGACTCTATTTTTGTTATCTGAGGTACAATCAGGGTCCTCTTCTGCTTGGGAGATATGATGAAAAAAAGGGTGTGGAAAAGGAGGGCGAAACTTCCAATTGTAGAAACAAATATGGTTTGGGCACTGCATCTGAAGGGAGGGGGTGAAGAGGACGGGGACAGACTCTTCATTGGTGCTCGGTGATAGGATGAGAGGCAGTGGGCACAAACTGAAACACAGGAAGTTCCATCTGAACATAAGGAAAAACTTTTTTTACTGTGAGGGTGACTGAGCACTGGAACAGGTTGCCCAGAGAGGCTGTGGAGTCTCCACCCTTGGAGATATTCAAAAGCCGTTTGGATAGGGTGTTGGGCAACGTGCTCTACCTGACCTTGCTTGAGCAGGGGGGTTGCACTAGATGATCTCTAAAAGTCTCTTCCAACCTCAACCGTTCTGTGATTCTGTGATCTTTAAGGCTTCATTTGAACCCCTACTGCATTTCCACGTCTGGGCCATCCCTTAGCTAGAGCTGCAGTGTGCAGTCTGCTATGGATGAGTGCCTGGCAGGGGGAAGTCTGGCTGCAGTGCTGATGTCCCACATCACCATCCTGCTCTGTGACCAGAGCAGAAAGGCTGGCAAGGTGGTTTGTAGGTGATAAGCTTGAGCTACTTTCTGAGACTTGTAATACCATCCTTGCTGACATGGACCCTGCAGCAGAAGTGCTGGAAAGGACCTCAACAGGGCCTGGGGGTGCCTGTGTGCTTTGGATGACTTTCTCCTTTCTTCAGATCTGTAGGCTGGATCTCCCCTGCCACTCCCAGCCCTCCCCAGCAAGGCAGGAAGTAACATTCTGCTCAGATCTGATGGATGTATGCAGAGCTTCCCTTTGCTTTGACACTCTATTTCTCCCACAAGCCAGAGCAGCAGGGCCACCATAGGTGATTGTATGGGACAGCTGCTAATGCAGACCAGCATGTCCTCTTCTGGTCTTACAGCTTCTGAGTTCATCTTTTAGCATGGAAAATGCTGGTCATTTCTTAGCAGGGACAAATATACACTTAGTTCTTATTTAGATGGGAAGAACTGATATCCAAGAGATTCAGGCACATGACATGTTTCCTCCTTGTCCTGCTTTCATTGACATGGTTCCATAAGAATGTGAAACAGAGGTACAGACTGCTCCAGAAATGATTCAAGCTCTATAAAACTGCCTGAAAGTGAGAGCAGCTACTAAAGCAGCTTGGTCTGTTTAGCTTATCAGGTAGAAAGTTAAGAGGTAACTTGGATAAGAAGCCAGGGGATGCAGAAATTCCTGGTTGTGAAGGCACCTTTTATCCTGCAGGCTCAGTGACAGACCAGATGGGACAAATGTGGCCATCTGATCAGACCTCACTGTCCCCAGAGCTCCCAGATGAGCAGGGACAACTCCAAAGAATGGGGAGGCCATGAAACACAGAATATATCCTTTATTTTCCATTTGACTTTGTCTAGTTTTCAAATCTGGCCTTTGGATCTTGTCCTGACTCAAAAAATACACCCACATGAGCAGCTCTTCATTTTGAGATCTGACTCAAAATAAATAGCTTTTCTTATGTGGGTATACTCTTCCCAGGAGACAGTTAAGAACTCCACAAGTCAGCAGAGTTTGACTGGTGGCAGCAAGTCATGTACAGATCACACAGTGGAGAGGAAAAACAGCACAGCGAGTGGCTGAAGCCTTGCAGAGGAATCACCTACTCTGGCCACCATGAGGCAGAAGCCTGTGGATCGCTAGCAAGAACTGATATGCTGAGAGACCATACTGCTTCATACCAGGGACAGAGCTGCAGCAGCACGTTCATTGCGCTGCAAGCATGTGACTTCTCAGTGCTCATGTCATTCTAATAAAAATGATGGTTATTGGTGATATTTCAAGGGAAACATGAAATACAAGGGAAATAACTTTGTAGTTTGATTATGTTCCCACAGAATCACTTTGCTGATAGCTGTGCTTTCCTGTTCCCCCCAGCATCACCGCCACGGCAGCCAGCATTGGAGCTGCAGGTATTCCCCAGGCAGGACTGGTGACTATGGTCATAGTGTTGACCTCAGTGGGGCTGCCTACTGAAGACATTACGCTGATCATCGCCGTGGACTGGTTTCTGTGAGTTTTCTGCTCAGCAGCATGTACTGCTCTGTGCTTCCTGCCAGTGCTTACAGAGTTCATCTGCACTCCCAGTGTCTCTGCTAAGTAACTTGTTTCATTAATCTCGAAACACACCTTTATCCATGTGACCTTTGCACAGTAGCCCTCTCTGTTCATACTGGAGTCTTCCTCACATACTTCAGGGACCCAAGGCACCAGAGGTCACTTGCAGATCAGCTTGGTCACCAAGCAGAATGTATTTAGCTTGCTTTATCTTGAAAGGCATGCAGAAACTATCTCCAGACCTTTAGGGACAGGTTGTGCCAGTAATATGCAGATTCACACTGCAGAGGCATGGTTCTGTCCTACCAAACAAGGAAGGTGGGATCCCCAGAGACTGTACTGTACAATGTTGATGAGTGTTTAGACAGGTGCTCCATCTCTGCTATCTTTACCTTTTAAAACTTAGGACAAGCAATTTCATAAGAGTGCTCTTAGGAAAAAGGTTGAAGAATGCATTTGTGCATAGCCCTTACTCTCTCAATCTTCTCAGACACAACTCCTGACTCAGGGATACACTGACAGTGTTTTCTGTATTCTTGTATATCTTGTACTGCTGATTTGTAGCCAAAGTCTGCCTCCAGCCATAGCTGAGCAGTTGGAAACAGAGCCTGGCCCAGCACCTCCAATTCTCCTGTGAACTGTGCATAAGATCAGAATTAGCTGGAAAAGGCCCCATTTCCCAAGATGCCAGGTTACCTCTTGTAGTTACCCCCAAAGTTTGATTTCAATCAGGTATAAGAAGTCAGGCAGCTGGATTGGTGGTGGCTTCAACTCTCACATGGCAGTTGTGGCTGTGGAGAATATCTCATTTCAGAGAGGACTTCAGCTTTGCTGTTTAGCATGAAGAATCTGGTGCACCATCTTAGTGTATACTGTCCATTCTCTGGAAATCTTATCCCACAGCTGCGCAAAGTCATATGTTTGTACCAGATTTTTTGCACTTTTTATAAAAAAAAAAAGCAACTGAAGTATACCTGATGTTGCAAGGCTTATGTGAGTCTGCAGAAAGACCAAAGCAGACCTTTGGAGATGAAGCTGCCCATGTGGAACCAGAATAACAATGTTTCCCTTATTTTGTGAGAAGTCCAGAACATTACAGTAAGAAATGGGGAATGCAATGGAACAGGTATGAATATGAAGGCTGGCACCTGCAGAGCTCAGGGTTAACAATCAAGCAAAGCTCTCTGAGAGTCATTCAAAGAGCCATAACTGAAAGGCCTCCAGCTGTATAAGCCCCGTTTGCCTGTGCAACCTTAAGTGTTCAGCTCATCAGCTATTTTCCTGTCAATGTTGAAGTACTGATTATTAGACAAATGTGAGAAGTGAAGTTTAATTACAGGTGTTTCTTGAAATACTCTTCATCCCCTTAGCTGATACTGAGAAGCTGTATTTCATTTTTCTTCTCTCTGATTTTTCAGGGACCGCCTCAGAACAACTACCAATGTCCTGGGGGATTCTCTGGGTGCTGGCATCGTGGAGCATCTCTCCCGCCATGAGCTGGATGCACAGGACTGCGAACTTGGTAATTCTGTCACTGAGGAGAAAGAACAGCCCTCCCACCCGGTCTGCCCACAAAACAACACACACAAGCACCACAGGAGTGACACAGCACTATGAAATCAGGCAGCAGAGCGCAGATTAACGCTGTAAAAAGTCAAGACTTGAAACAGAAATCCATAGTGGAGGACAGAGAAAGATCCACTTTCCAAGATCCAGCCCCCCCACCCCATCTTCTCCTCATATGCAGTCTTTCCTAGTCCCTTTTCTTCCTCATCTTCTTTTTAACGTCAGTCGGAAAAAGAAAATTAAACTTCTTCTTATTTCAGAATTGACTGTTTCTTGGGACACTGCTGTTAGAGAACCAGCAAGTGCTGCAGGTGTAGTATACAAGGAACTAGAGGCTGGACTGATTAGTCCATCCTGTGCACTGCTGACTAGAAATTTGCAACAGCTGTTGTTACTTTTCCCCTGATTTCAGAGTCCCAGTTTAGTCCCTATGTAGCCTCCTCATGTTTTAACTGCCTTGTACACATGCCTGGCAAGCAAAAGCAAAAGGACTTAAAGCAGCTGACAGCCACCATCTGCCTTGGTATTCATTGGTATTTTGCAGTCTCCAGGTAAAGAACAGTTAATTTTAAGTCACAATACTGTAAATGCAAAGAATAATTTACTCCACAAAAGCCTGATTTAGTCAGTCTTATTGGGGTCCTAGAGCTAGACCTGAGTACAAAATACTCAGTGAATGAGCTGGACTAGGAGCTCCCTCATTTCTGAGCTAAAGTATGAGCAAAGCTAAATGAGGTGTCAGTGATATAATCACCTGTGATTGGCACGAAAATGTTGCCCTGATGTCTTCTCCTTGCAAGATACAGCTGCAAAGCAGGGAAGCCTTTCTTGGTCAGTGGCTTCCCCCGAGAATGAGACACTTTTAGCGTAGGCTGTTCAGAGATCTCTGGAGAACCCCAGCACTCTTGTTCAACTCCTAACTGGCAGCAGTGTTTATGATAAATGGGCAAACTCTTACTGGCAGCGCAGAAGCCACAGAGGGAAGCAGAGAAGGGTCAGGCCCCACTGCAGCACCAGCCCCAGCCCATCTGCAATAGCAGATATGTGCTTAGGCAGTGCTCTCCTTTCGCACAGTCCTGGTGTTTGCACGTTATGTTGCTAATGCTTCCCAAGAACTTCTCAGTTCTCTAGCAGCCTTTCTGAATGTAGATATTAGAGTCCCCCGGCTCCTGAAGAAATGTGGGGACCATACAGCAGGGGCAAGGCTTACTGTGCTGGCTGGTAGCACAAACAGGGGTCAAAAGCTTTTCATTAATGGAGGCAGCTAAAGGATTATGAAAGCAGCAAACAAAGAATTGATTAGGTCCATTATCTAGCTTGTGAACCAGCTCTCCCCTCCACTGAGCTCCGTCAAACAGCAGTTAACTTCATTTCTTTTGGAAAGCAGTCCTCCTCCTGCTGAAACCAGCAGGGGAAATGCAAAGTTTAAGCACAGTTTGCCTGCATGAGCAGCTGGTGGTACCTCCACGCCAGCAACGACTCTTTGCTACCCCAGATTCGCTCAGAAAACAGCTTTATTCCTCAGCACAAAACTCTGAGGCAAGAGTTCCTCTGCTCGTCTTTAGCTACCATTTGCAGAAGCTCATCCCCTTCAGTTACCTTGCTCCAGACTCTACTTCAAAATATCTCCATCTTTCTACAGCTCATCATCTTTTATAGATAGTACGCAGCCACTTCTCAGCTTTCTGGCAGTTGTACAAGCTTGCCAGATCCCTAGCTCACAAATACAGAGGTCTCTTCAGGTTACATTTCTCTGTTCCTACCAAATGGAGCTCAGCTTCTGTTTAACACACTTGGGCATAAGCCTACACGACATTTGGCACATCAGAGAGGTCCAAGCAACAAATAGGGACCTGCTCATCCATGCTCTGTCCCCCTGCCATGGAGTGGCCAGGAACATGGTATGCATCTCTCACTTCAGTAAACAGAATCTGTAGGACTTGCTCCACAATCCCCACGTCCATGAATGTCCGGAAAATTAATGTCTAGATACAACCAGAAGGTGGAAAGGATCCACAGTTTTGGGGCAACTAAATGTAACAGTCCTGCTCTAGAAATGGCTAAGCCGAGAAACTGAAGTAAGCAGCCTCCTGTGGCACAGCCAAACTGCCTAAACTGAGCAGTTTTTACTTGAGGATATCAATCAGTCTACTCATTGCTTCAAACTCAGTATATTGATTAAACCTCTCCCACCCTCGCTTTTCAGGATGATCCTTTTCATCCCAAAGCTCTAGCCATACACTCAGAGGTGCACCTGAGTGTGCCTCAGGAAGGAAGACCTCAGAGGCATCTGCTGGCATCAGCTTGGAGCCAGTCAGAACCACATTAACCTCTTACTGGGGAATGGCAGAACGTACCTTTAGCCAGAAATGTAGCTATAATATCAAGGCTGCAAAGTCTAAAACAAGACAAGCGTTATGTATTAACGTGCTTATTCCTAATTTTCTATGAACTTATTGGGGACCAATTTTTGAGGCAAAACTAAGCCTTCCAGAAAAAAAGAATATTTGGTTCACAGCAGTGTTTGCCATTCTCCACACTTCAGCAAAGCATTATAAAGGTTCACAATTTAAGAGTAGCTTCTAGAAGGACAATAATTCTGGGACTGGGACTGTAAATAACACACACTGAAAGAGACCCCAAGAAGTCATCTAGGCCATCCTGTGCAGGAGGAGCTAGACCCAAAAAAGTCCCCAAAGGTGCATGTTAAAGCTCTTCCAATCTCTAGGTTATGTGTTCCAGTGCAGTTTTTCCTAACATAAATCTCTCTTCTCGCAATGCAAGCACATTATTTCTTGTCCTGTCCCAGTGAGCAGGATAACAAGTCATTATCCTCCCCTTTGCAGCATTTTTAACGTGTTTGAATACGATTATAATGTCTGCTCTTCTCCTTTCTAGACTAAACAGACCCAGTTCTTTCAGTATACCCTCACAGGTAATAATTGTTCACGTTCCTCTCCTCTGGACTTTTTCCTTGTTGTTCCTCATCTTTCTTAAAGTGGAATAACTAAAATTTGACACCATAATCCAACTAAAGACTTATTAGTGCTGAGCACCGAGGAAAGAATATTTCATGTACATTAAGATTTAGATCTTAGACTCAAGTTACCGTAGTTTAACAGAGTACTATTCATCAACTGATCATGGTAACTGTCCATGAGGCATACAAGCAGCAAATTCAAGTCTGTTCAGTTTATCTTAAATCTTAGTGAGGTTAGACACTAACTTTGATGAGATGGTTATACCTAAAGACTGGATCTTAATCAAAGAGTCTTAAGACATATGTTGCATTAGCTTGTATTTACAGTGGGCTAAAGGCAGCACTAACTTACCATTACCACAGATCTGCTGACATGGTAACATGAGTCTAAACCTTTCTAAAGAACGCTCCTGCTTATAGAACCCAATAAAGTGCTTGATTTTTTCACCTCAGCATGATAGCATCGAGTCCACTCAGGCTGTGATCCATGATAATCCCTACATAATTTTAAGCGGAATTGCTGCATAGCTAGTAATTTCCCAGCCTGCGTTTGTGCAATTGATTATTGCTACCTGAGTACAGTAAATTATATTTGTTTACATTTAATTGCTTTTTTTTTCTTTCCAGACTATTTCTCCAACTTGTCAAGAAAGCATTGAATTCTAATCCTGAAGAGACTTGCTGTGTATGAAGGGCAAATGGATGGCTGACCTGGAAGAAAAGATTGTTGGACTGGACTCCTGTTCAAATGTGAATTAATTCTGGGAAGTTCTATGGCTTGGATTATACAGAGAGTCAAACTAGATGATCATAAGGGTCCCTTCTGGCTTTAGAATCTACGCACATCCTTTCTGGTTTAGAGATATTGCAAAGGGTCCTTTTAGCTAGTTCATTTTAAAAAGCTATCTGAAAGGATCCTAATGATACTTTAATAAAACTCATCAGGACTCTAAGCTGTTTTCATATCACAGAAGGGGCTCTCCACACCACATTGCATCTCAGATGTTCCCACAAAGTAGCACACTTCAAGCTTTCCCATTTGTGATTTCCTGCTTTCAACGTAATATTAAAAATGGAGCACAGATAAGCAGAGGCCTCATTTTCAACTGGTGCAAACCACTCTCCCATGGGGAATTTCAGAATTCAGCTCATATTTTTTAGCTCTGGCACTTACCCATGTTGTTAACCAATTTATGATTGACATTATGTCTTTCTGTTTACAGTATCCAAACAGTAAAGTATTGTCAGAAATTTGCATATATATATACACATATACATAACATATAGATACATATATATATGAAGGCGAACGGCATGTGCACAGACACACACTTACACACAGAGTTAATTTTTTGTTGCTAGAGCTATTCCAAGAACAGGCAATACTAAACTCACTTTGTAAAGTTGCATACTCAATTTTGATGCCCAACTTGATCAAACCGACTAACCCCATCCTTAAAAGAGCAGACACTATTTTACCTCATTTCAGTAATGAGCCTTCCAAAGCAAGCTCTATCAGGAAGAATCATCCATGCTGATTTTGAGTTGTACTTGCTGGTGACATAACTAGAGCTTCTCAACGTGTAGAGAGAATTCTTCACTTTGTCTTTGAATTCCCTGGGCATATCCCAAGGACCCATGTCCCTGCTGTGTCTGACTTTGCAATGAGGCAGGCTTTAAGATCACAGCCAAGAATACAAAAGTGTTCGTACTCCTTCCAAACCCAAGGTTGCCCTTGTTCTAACTCGGCCTTCAAAACTGGATAGCTGAAAATATTAAATCATTTTATTAATTGTCTTTTTTTCGTTGCCACTTATTTGAGAGTTTATGCAATCTTTTCTTTACTGCAGTCCTGCTGCTTCTACTTGCAGAAATTTTCTGAGTTATTCTCCTATTTGCAAATAGATTTATTCCTAATGATTAGATGGGCAATATTTGGGAATAAGCAAGGAGCTTTCTCAATGCATAAATACATGAGGAGCTTTTTGACTAGGACACATCTTTTCAAAATGAATTTTAAGAGAGAAAATTCATGGAGAACATGGATTTTCAGGCAATAGGCAATGTGTCACATTAAATATTTGTATGGACCTGAACAAGTGATATGTGCACATTGTTTCAGGAGCCACATCTGCGCAGGAAATCTGCCCTGAAATTGTCTGTCCTTCTTTTGCTCTGCCCGAGGATGAAAGAGGGAACTAGAAATCACTGCTGTATAGTGTGTTCATAGCATTCTGGCAGGCTGACTGTGTTAATTCCTGAGGGCTTTCTCTTCATGCTGCGAGTTTCAGTGTTAATAAAGATAGTTTGCATATTTGAAAAATAAAGGGATTTTTTCCATGATGCTTTTCCATGATGTTTTTTTTCTATTCTTTTTCCTCAGAAGCATGACCCGATAAAGTTAGGGATGTTATCGTTAGCGTTATGTATTACACTTCCTCATCTCCATGTACCTGTGTCATGGGTCAAATACTGAAATCAAATTCTTACAGGGCCTTCTCCTAAAGCTTTTGCTTTGAAACCATCTTTTTCATGTGTCTATAAACTGGCAGAGCTGCACAGGCTTACTTTATGTACAGTATACAGCACGTACGCACACACCTCTGTCTTTGCAGGTTATGTGGAAGAGGTCTCAGGGGCTTAACGAGTTTAGACTTCTCTGTCAAATGCTGCGTTAATGGCATGGTATTTGAGCAACGGCCAAAGCTGTTAGTTCCTTCTCCCCTTGGCATCCCTTCCTCTTGTCTGCAGACAAGAAAGTTTCACTCCCTGAGGGAGAAGGCACCCAGCATCGTTCCTCATCAGGTAGCAGGACCTTGCCGGAGGCCGTCTTCGTGTGACCCAGATCTGTGCCGAGGGATGCGATCGACTCAGGCCAGAAGTATTTGTTCCCAAACCACCTTTGACAATTTATATCTGGTCTGGGACCTGCTGCACCTGCCTTGTAGGGGATGGTCGGTTCTTTGCCCTCCTGTATCTCAGCCAAGAATTGGAAAGGGAGGGATCTCGGCTACTTCACGAGGACCCTGCGGACGCTTGCTGGTAGCAGCACGTGCTGCCGGGGTGCTCTGGTCAAAGTCATTCTCTGCTTTTTTCTTTTTTCTTTTTCAGTTTTGGCTTTTGTTGCACACCCATTTCCCTTCATTTCTTTGCTGTACCGAGGATCACTCGGTTTCTGCGTGTCCTCTTTCTCCCCTTCCAGGGAGTGCTGTCAGGCTGCGGCAGGGCTGGCATAAAGCAGCAGTGCTAAGAGATGTTATTTACGGAGACCGTGTGAGCCTAGCCGCTCCCTGTCTTCCCCTCCCCTTCTGCTCCCTCAAAACATCAGCCTGAATATTAGGCCTTCTTCCGGCTCCTACCGCCCACACGTCGCCCCGCCGGGGCCGGGGCTCGAACTCGCGCACAGCCCGCTCCGACTCGCTCGGACGTGCGCGCCGCCACGCGCTACCCGCCACGCGCCACGCGCCGGGGCGGGGCGGGGCGGGGCGGGGCGGACCCCGGCGCTCCCGGCGCCTGCGCGCCACGGCCGGGCGGAAGTGTCGTAGGGGCGCGCGTGCAGCATGGCGGCCGCGCGCTGCTTGCTGCTGTGCGGGCGCTGGCGGCCGGCGCTGCTGGGGCCCGGGCGGCGGCGCCTCGCGGCAGCCGCCTTCCATGCGGCCTCCCGCGGGGCACCGCCGGGCTCCGCGCCGCCGGGCTCCGCGCCGCCTCCCCTCGCCACCTTCGGCGCCGGCCCGCGGCGGCATCTGCGGGGCCCCGGCAGCTTGGCGGGGGGCGACGGGCTGGAGGGCGGCGGCGCGGAGGACGGTGGCGGCGGCGGGGCGGACGGCGGTGGCGGCGGCGGCCCGGTCATGACGGCGCTCACGCCGCTGCTCGTCCCGGAGCACTTCCCCAACGTGCCGCTCATCGCCGTGACGCGCAACCCCGTCTTCCCGCGCTTCATCAAGATCATCGAGGTGAGCGGCGGGCCGGGGCCTGGCGGCGGGGCAGCGCGGGGGCGGCGGGGCAGCGCGGCGGCCGGGGGGGGGGGCTGGGGGAGGGGGGCTGGCACGCGGGGAGCGGCGTTGCGGGGCCGCTGGGGGCCTCGCGGCTGGTTTGGCAGCTGATCACCGAGCGGGGCTGTGCCTGGCCCTGGCCGTTAGCCGTTAAACTGAAGAGTGCCGTGAGCTTGTCTCCTGACTCCAGGTAATGCTAGGGGTGTTTGTCTTGTCAAAGCCTTATTCTTCATCTTTACGGTGTTTTTTTGTTTGTTTTGTTGTTGTTGCTATTTTTATGTTCTTTTTTGTTTGTTTGTTTTAACACAAAGCACTCGAGAAGATAGCAGGATGTGTCGCGCTTCAGGACGTTCCGCTGCTTAGCGTAGCGCTTCTAACTGTATAGCCTGAGTCTTGGAATATTGTTTTCCCTCGGGATAGCTATGAGCTTCAGGATTCATCAGGATTGCATCAGTCTCTAGCAACGCTTTCGTCAGGCAAGGGCTGTGATCCGTGCTGGGACGCTTTGAGAGTTCACTGTGCTTTGCGCGTTCCTTTGCTCAAGGTTAAGCACATGTGTCCCTGAATTAGCTTTGTGGGCTTGCGTCGTAGTGTCAAGAAGAGCGATCTCTGTGAAGGCAGAAATATGTGAGCTGCAGGGTGGAGGCACGTGTTCAGTTTATAGAAACTCTGCTCTTGAGGAAAGGGTGCTTAGACAGACTTGGGATGGTAATCTTAAAGTTTCAAAGCAAGATCTCTCCCCTCTGTACCCCTGCATTTCATTTGGAGAGACATAAATTTGAACTTTGTGTGACTTGAGCTCGCAGGACAGAAATGCTCCCCCCTAGTCTTTGTCTAGCAAGGAAGACCAATACTTGGCTTTTTTTGTGTGGGTATATTCAGTTCTGCTTTTTTGGGTGGGCATGTCAGATTTTGAACCTTGTGTCTTTAGTGCAGACTTACTACTTGAACAGCTTTAGGCTTTGATTGGAGAAATTAGTGCCACCATTGGGGTCTGTAGTACATAAGAGGAGGAGAGGAACTGATTAGGAGAGTCAGGCCTTACATCAAAATGTCAGTGTTCTGGTCCAGGATGCTTAGTAAAAAAATATATATATATATAGGACTGAATAAGATGCAATAAAACATGAAGCTTATATTAACTGTGTATTTGTGGTTATGTGTTTCTTAGAACTAATGCGGATATGGGGGTATGGCATTTTCTGAGAATCAATAAAATGTACTGATAACAAGAATCCTTTGCATTTTCTGATGTGTTATTTACTCCTTAGTGCTAAAGCCATAAAGTGTAGAACTCCCACTCTGATGGAGTTTGGAGTTGAGCAGTGTGGAAACTTGTTAAATGTGCTTCCTTTGGACAATGTCTTCACCCTTCTGCCCCAGGCCTTGTTTCTTCTGTAGAAGCTTTCCTTCCTCTGCCCCTGCCATCCTGAGCGGTACAGCTCATGTCCATCACTTTGAAGGACACTCAGGATTGGGAGCGTGTAACAGCAGAATTCACAAGGAGATATTTTCTCAGTCACTGATGTCTCGACCAGCTGGGATACCAATTGCAGTGGTGCTGGGATATCTGCCAGGGCCAAATTTGTGGCATCTGCAGAGCAGAAGGGAATAAGAAGGCAAAGCAGGAAGAAATACTGGCTGGGACTCTAAGCAGGGACTAGGATGGGCTGGTGGGTGTAGGAGAGGTTTGAGCAGAGGGGGCTTTGGATAAGAGGATTTGAAGAAGGACAGGGTGGGCAGACTTTGGGTGGTTGGTGGGGGAGGCTACACTAGCTACCCAGCAGGAGTGGAGAGGTGGGACACAAGTGTGGAAGGGGAGGGGGACATCATCACATGGAGCAGGAATCTGGGTTAATACTGCCCTTTTCAAGGAAACACGTTGCCTCCTACCTCATGACTTGGTACAGGACCTGTCATGATGCTTGTAAACTACATTTTATGAAAAGTGCCTAAAGTTAACAGGTAGAAAAATGTCTTGGATCTTGATCTGACTTGTAGAGTTTTTTTGGCTTTGTGATGTTATATAAAAATCTACAGACCTTCAACAGTGATATTATTAGTAATTCTTACAAAGTGTCATTCAAGTGACTGGAAGGTTCTTGCTCATAAGATTCATGCAGATTAGGGCCCAATTTCTTCCTCTGCCCTCAAGCTGTAGTTTTCAGGGAGATCTGCCAATTTTCTACAGTATGAAAAGGACAAACATCTTTGCATAATATTAATTTCTGGATTTTTAAAAAAAAAAATTTTTTTTGCTAATGTTGCTTCAGTCCTGGCTGTGGTATCTTTTGAGTGAAACAAGTCTGATTAACGCTACCATGATATGTGTATCTAGAAGGAGGTGAACTGGAAGAGTGAGGTTTTAAATTTTCTGTGTATGCAAAGCCAAAAACTGCACCATAATGTTTTATATCCTACTTGCTTATTTTGAGAAAGGTAATTTGTCTTAAATACTCAGTTTCATATTTCTCTAATATTTTTCCCATTCTGTACCCTAATGAGAGCAAGACTAGAATGAACCCAGGTTAGCTCCCATAATTCAGTCATAGAGTTCCCGCAGAAGTGTGGCTGTAGACAATGCGAGTGTGAAGTTTTTGAAAATCCACCTCTGACTTTGAACTTATTGTTGTCCTAGGTAAAAAATAAGAAGCTGGTTGAGCTGTTGAGGAGGAAAGTTCGTCTTGCCCAGCCTTATGCTGGTGTCTTTCTTAAAAAGGATGATAAGTAAGTTGTCTCCTAATATTTTTCAATATAAGGTCTTTCCATGACTAGGCTGAATTTACACTAAAAGCTGTGATTTGAAATTCTCTGCCTTAGACAGTAATACAGAAATTGTGTATAGGCAGGGTTCAGACCATCCTCTCACTTTGACAGCTTTTGTTCCTACCACAAGCACTGCTAGGGGCTTAAGTCTTGCTGCAGGAAAGCCTGTTGTTATTTGGGAGGGGGATGAAGCATCCAGATGGTTGAGTGACTCGGAAACAGGCCATGTGATGGTAACAGGGGGGATTAAAGTGAATGTCTTTGCTCCTTAAGCCAGTCTAAAATTTTGCAGCCAGTGATTGTTTCTTCTTTTTTCAATCGTACCTTCTTTCTCAAGAACATCTTTCTTGGTATTCTGAATATCCTCCTTTCTGAATATCTACTCTAATTCTTCTCTCGATAGCAATGAATCTGATGTGGTGGAGAATCTGAATGAAATCTACCAGATGGGGACTTTTGTGCAAATCCATGAAATGCAGGACCTTGGAGACAAGTTGCGTATGATAGTCATGGGGCACCGAAGGTAATTACCCGTACTTCAGATGCATCTCATCACGCTTCTTTATAAACACTTATAAATGCCTTTATCATCTTCACCACCTGCATGCAGTTTCACAAGCAAAATGAAGCTGTGTGGTGCTGTCTCTCCTGTACTGCGCAGCAAAACTTACCTTTTTTTTACTACAATGTATTTTGATTGGTGCCCTGCTGCTCCAGCCCCAATACTGCGCATGCAAAAGTTGTTAGTGGCAGACAGTCAGTGTAGTTGAGGTCTTACTATTTTATATGTGGTCCCCTGCAAGAGATAAGAGCTTTATCCTGCAAGTAATGGCAATTAGCCCGTGATGCGGGCATCTGCTACAACACAAGATTTTTTTGGACTCTGAATTGGCAGCCTGGACAGATAGCTTAATTAAAGGCTATTGCAGTTCCTGGGTGTTTGTCTAGTACTTGACTTTAGTGAAGGAACCTTTTAAGCCAATGGAGAGGGCAAGATTTTGAACCCTTTCTAGGGATCTGTGGGTCATAAGCGGTACTGAAAATGCCTGACATGAAGTTGTGTACACAACAGCCAAAATTCAGAAAGGTTTAAAAACGGTAACACGGAGATTAACTCTTTGGAAGGTGATTATGCCATGTTATCTAACCTATCGCTTTTAGGGATTAATGCTCAGTTAATTGTTGTGGGACATTTTGTGGGTTTGATCTCTTTCAACAATAATGCAAGAAATCTCTTTGCATAATTGACTGAAAAAAATTCAAATGTGTAGGTATAGAATGACTTCAAGGTCCTTTATCCATGTAGTGTGTAATATTTAGTATTACAGTAAATAACGCGGCAGATGTGGCGAAAGGAGAGAAATCGATCACTGAGAATCAGGAAAACTAAGGAAGCAGAACAGCGCGTCTAGAATGAAGGAGAAACAGTGAACTTCCTTTTCAGCAAGGACACGATAGACAAGAGGGTGTGAATCCGGATCAGAATTGTTGATTCATGTAGCTGGAGAAACTGTCTGCCCGAGCAGACATGCTAACACTGATGCTTATTAATTGTTCTGTGCGTGTTCTGCAACTTGTCACTGGGAATTCATATAGTCTGTGACACTGAGCTTTGTGTGTGTGTTCACCAACAAATCAGATTTATGATGTTTTCTTTAAATCATTAGAAATCTGATTTTTGTGGTACCACAATTGGTTTAAGCTAACACAGCTTTGGGAAAAGGTGCTGTCAGCTGCCCTTGGCCACTCATTTGCATCCCAGCTTTCTTCCTCCTTTTCAGTGTCAATGCAGGTGTTTATGGAGCTGCATGATGGATCAGTGTGGGAACTGATGTGGGTTACAAATATTTAAGACACGCAAATGGCTTTGTCCTGCCTGAGTAGCTGATCATAGCAGTCTCTTATAGTGTCCTTATCTGCAATCATCAAGACTACCTGACAGACAAAAATGGAGTGTTACTTAAACTGTAGAGTTGTACTGGAACCTGGTAAGGTGAAACAAAAATTCTTCATCTTGAAAAGATGAACACAGATAAGTTTTGTGGTACTTTTAGCTGGAAATAAAACTCTTCCCTCCCGTCAGTAGAAGTTAAAAAAAGACTAAATCTTCCATGTGTTTTATTGTAATCCTGGAGATATACTCTTACCTGTGTGAATGTCTTTAATCAGAGCTTGAGGGAGCAAATGGAAATGATACGATCAGAAACAGAAGATGAGTTTTAGAAGCAGAGGATTTTAGTTGTAATGGTCTAAGAATACAAGCAAGGTCAACTTAGTAATATATTTATTAGATTAGTGTTACTGTTGGAAGAAAGACAAGCTTTAGAACACTGTCAGTCACAAGTGAGCTTAAAAACTTAGGTGAGGGACTGAATTTGAATCCAAGCATTTTCAGGAGGAGCCCAAAAGAATTTTGAGCTGATACTCAATCCCTTTGTACGTGTCCCACATCGGACATGAAATTATCAGGAACATGGTGAGGATACACTGAGGAGTAAAAGATATTCCGAGACTCCAGTGCCATATCCAGTACTGAAAGAACCTTTCGGGGTTCATTTGAATTATCTCAGTGCAGAGGGAATACTAGGAGGTGTCTCTGCTCAAGCATGTTTTAACATGCCCATTCCTTTGACTCTCCACTTAATGTCACCAAACAGAATCTAAATACGTATCAGTTTGGCACCTTGGGAGCAGCTAAGTATAGTCTGTCCCTCTTCTTCCAAGTAGGATCAAATAGGCCTCCCACGGATTTTTCCAGCTTTCTGATTTCATTGGAGAAACCTAACTTGATAAACAAAAGCTATAGAGCAGAGACATAAGGAGGCTAATTCAGTGGTCAGTTAACTTTTGGGTTTTTATGCTGTAACTTACTCATTCTAGATTTATGTAATAAATCCCATCAGTATCTACTGCTTGATTATTGCTGTTTTACTAAGTTGAGCCTTATTTTGACAAAAATTACTAAAAGCTAAATCTAGTCAAAATACATAAAATCATCTGTCATTTTTGTTGACATTTGGTATTTTAGTTAATCAAAATACAACTTAGACTCTTTTCATGCTTGAGAGCTGAAGTCAGGTATAGCAGAGGAGAATTGATTGTAGCTGGTTTCTCTTGGCTTTCAGGATTCGAATAAACAAGCAACTAGAGGTTGAGCCTGAGGAGTCTGAGAACAAACAGAAAATTAGAAGGAAACAGAAGCGCTCTAAGAAAGAGGCTGAAGAAGAGCCTGGAGCAAAGGACCAAGCTGTGGAAGTGATACTAGAGCCTGTGGCTCCTTCCTCGCAGGAAATTCTCATGGTGGAAGTAGAGAATGTGGTTCATGAAGATTTTCAGATCACAGAAGAGGTTAAAGTAAGTAAATTAATCATCCAAGCCAGGACCTGTCCTGTGGAGTAGCATCTATATTTCTTGCTTAAAAGGAAGAGTTCTAAAATCAAGCTCAAATTTCAGGCTTCAGACAATCTGCTTCACGTAACCCCCTTGTGCAGTGATTGTGAGAAAATAATGACTTTTCATTACGGCATTCAATTCCTTAGAATTAGTCACTTCAAAAAATTGATGAATGCAGAGATTGGGCTATGCTTATAGCTGTGTAATATCCTCTATCCAACTGAGCCTTTGCTCTGAGGTGGCTTGAGTGGTCCATCTGATCATATCTTCTGTCTAAGAAGCGGTTAAGCTTTGTGCGTGTAGGAAGCCGCTCTGTAGCCCTTCTTGCGTTGGTTCTCCTCCCAGGTGCAAAGGAGGAGTAACTGCCCCAACACCAAGCACCATTACAGCATGCCTTCGGAAATGGGTGGCCAGGGGCTGTATTTCTGGGCTGCCATGGTGGGGAGGTTTGTACTCAGGCCTTGTCCTTTTCCAGCCTTTTGTTGATTAAAACCTTGTTGTGTTAATAGGCACTTACTGCAGAAATTGTCAAAACAATCCGGGACATCATTGCCTTGAACCCCTTGTACAGGTATGTGTCTTCCATGCTGCCTGGCTTTGGGAATGATACTTTGTCAGTCACACTGGAGTAGCCTGAGATTTTCTTTTCCACCTGTCCTTTTGCTGTAACTAAGAAAAGGCACTTGCTTAATTTTTGCCTAGAATTTTGTTTTAGGATACAAGTTTTATCATCCTCTGTTAGAAATGGAGAGGAAACTTTGAAAACCTGATATGAAAACTTTGATATGAGATAGACAGCATCTGTGGCAGATGGTCTGGGTAAAAATGTACCTCACTGCAATTAAGTATCATCATCTGATCTATGTGATACGAGCATGGTAAGAGGCTCAGCATACTGAGACACACAAATCTTACGTAGGTGTTAGGAGAACACTTCCATATATTTGGGTTTATTTATCACTGATCATTCCCTTTAATTATCGAGCATTTTATGGATTTGTTACTGAGCACTGTCTGAGTCAAATTTAAAATATGAAATTGTTTTGTTATGAAATGGAGCTGTGTTTCATTCCTTCACCCTGTCATAACAAGTTAAATAGCTCTATAAGAATACCTTCTTATGAATGTAGCAATTCACTGTTTATTAATCTTTTAGGATTTTATTACCACTTTTTTTTTCTTCAGAGAGTCGGTACTTCAGATGATGCAGGCTGGACAACGTGTAGTAGATAATCCTATCTACTTGAGTGACATGGGTGCAGCATTAACAGGGGCAGAGTCACAAGAACTTCAAGACATCTTGGAAGAAACCAGTGTAAGATGAAGCTTTGAACTAAAGCTATACTAGCTGAATTAGAAGCATATCTGTCATATATCACGGCTTCTCTAGCAGCCTCAGTATAGAGGAGACCTTAGTACTACATTTGATGATAAATTAATATCAGTGACTAGATTCCAGTTGAAGGATGTATTAAGTAATTAATAACTTGCCTCCAGGGAAAGGCTGGATGCTCTGCATCTTTGGTGGCAAACAGTTGTCTTTCCCTGTTTGGTTCCATATTGCTAAACTACTACACTGTTCGTCTTTCTACATCTGGATGCTGAAGCGTTAGAGAAAGTTTCTCGCAGCAAGAGCAACTTCCCAGGCAGCCTGTAGGAGCTTTTTATTTTGGATGATAACCTTTTGTGAGAAAGGCTAACAAGAGTACCGTGTCTGAAAACTTATTTTGTGTATTTTTTTTCCAGATTCCCAAACGGCTTTACAAGGCCCTTTCCCTCCTGAAGAAGGAATATGAGCTGAGCAAACTTCAGCAGCGTCTTGGAAGGGAGGTGAGTCTTTGAGTAGCACAGGCATTGCATGTATTTATACCATGTCCATTGTAATACTTAGTTTTGCCAATGAAGAATTATAAAGCAAGACAGTGGTATGTGCTCTAAAGGGAGAATATTATTTTAGACATAATATTTGATACTCTTCTTCCATTAGAAACATGTTTGTAAAAGTAACGAGGTAAGGCTACAGCATCAGCTGCTGAAGTATGTGGAAGTTGTAGTTTCGTGCAAGTGGGCAAATCCTAGAGGACTGCAGTCTAGCATGCATCTATTTAAAAATGTGCTGCATTGTGGTATGTAATTGCAGTGTTATTTTAAAATACCCCCTGCTAACCACTGTGAACTGCAGTAATTCCTGACTGTTGTAGGTTTTAGTCAGATTACAATAACTGCATCAAAATTTCAATGTCACTATGAGCATATGCAATTTGGAAATAACTGAGACACGGTAAGATGACGCTTAGCAATGGTACAAATAGAGTCATTTTTTAGACTAGAACGTGCTGCAAATGAAGATTTCCAAGTTGCATTTTCAGTTCCTGAGAAGATCCAAACTGAGAAGTGTTTGGAAGCATTTGGTGTTTGAGGTGTAGTATCTGGAACAGAATAGATACCATATTTGTTGCTGTGTCTAGGTGGAGGAAAAGATCAAGCAGACTCATCGCAAGTATCTTCTCCAAGAGCAACTGAAGATCATTAAGAAAGAGCTAGGTCTGGAAAAAGAGGACAAGGATGCTATAGAAGAGAAATTCCGTGAGCGACTAAAGGAGCTGGTAGTGCCAAAGCATGTTATGGATGTGATTGATGAAGAGTTGAACAAGCTGAGTTTGCTGGATAATCACTCCTCAGAATTCAAGTGAGTGCATTGCTATATCCTCTGCTGTTAAGAATAGCTGGGAGAATGAGAAAAATCTACACAAAGCTGTGACGCCCATACATTAAGAGTTTCTTATCTCTTTCTGCCATAATGTTTTTCCTTGAATGTAGCATATGATCACATCCTTGTTGGTTTTTGAACATTTTAACTCTTTTCTTGCAGCTGAAAGCTGTGGTTAGGTACTGTGCAGTTCTTCCCTGCTCATGAAACATGCCATGATTGTTTCAGTCCTTAATTGGCTCTTCTCTCTTGTTCTTAACTGTTTTCATGAGAAGTGAGAGAAGAGAAGCTAGTTGCTAACACGTGACTTTGCCTAAGCTACGTGGACATCTCGCTTTGAGAAAAATCTTGATAGTCATATGCCAGAGGTAGGGGGGAAGGATCCCAGAGCATGCAACATATTGCAGCCTAAATCAGCTGATCATCACGGCACGCTGAAGCCTCCTTGGGGAAACAAAGTTTTTTTTTTTATATTTTTTATTTTTAAGTTTCATGGCCCAATCCAAACACTCAACAGTAGCACAGAGCTTGCAAGCAATCCTGCTTAGCTTCACACAGGAACAAGCCCAACACAAAAAATCATAGAGGAAATATGTCTGCAGAAGTCTAAGTTTTTGCAGGGTATGTTGGAGCTGCATTTTTTTCCCCCAAAAGTTAAAAGTATTTTCATGGCAAAAATAAAAACTTACCACAGGCATAAAGACTCTGCTCTGACTAATTTCAAATTTCCTCTTGTGAAGAGCAGTAGGGATAGTATACAATGGGGGAAAAAAATCTGTGTTTAACACTTTCCTTTTCACCAAAACAGGTGGGGTAGATTTTTTGATACATTTAAAAAAAAATTTATTTTCTATAATTTAAACAAGTCTGGGGTTTTTTTTGTTTTGTTTTCTTTTGTCATTGTTAAAATAGTAGTGCGGAAGTTACGGCAAAGTTGCAAGATATTTTCAAGTGCCTCCTAGTAGGAAGCAGCAGACATTCTTGATAGCTGGCGATACCAGACAGTGCTGATGGTGTTTATCTATTCAAGTCTAATTCCAGCATTGCTGTGCACACAGTAGGCGAAAAACTGGTCTTGCGTTCCAAGCTTCCTTGCTTCAGTACAGGCTGCTTTAATCTGTGCTGCAAATCTAGCTACGTGATCTGAAAACAAGGAAGTGCTGCTACACGGGGATGAACTTCAGTTATCAGGAGGCAAAGGAGTAGCGAGTAGGACTGACACTTGTTTCTTCCTACCACTCGCTGAGGGTGGGGTTCTACTCTTACTGCTGCCCCTTTCTGTGAAAGTTCAGCCTGGCATGTTTTACCCTCCCTAGTTTCCAGCAAAATCTCTGAAAACAGTTCTTGTGGGAAGGGGCAAGGAAATGAAGACCATAATCAAAGGTTAGCAATGACTGCCCAGATAATGATGGTCTTTGCTCTGTCTCCCTTCCATGAGTACAGTTTATATCCCACTGGTTTTGGATGAGGTGGTTTTTTTTAAGGCAGTGGAGGAAGCAGTGGCCTGGTTGTTGTCAAATCACTCTCATTTGCGTATTTTTGTTAGTGTTACACGGAACTACTTGGACTGGCTGACATCCATCCCGTGGGGTAAGTGCAGCGAGGAGAACCTGGAGCTGACCCGAGCCCAGGCAGTTCTGGAGGAGGATCATTATGGAATGGATGATGTAAAGAAGCGAATCCTGGTAAGGCAGGAATGGGCAGAGCACCCCCCTTCTTACCCTGTTTGGCATCAGGCAGTTGGGCGGTTTCAAGCTTGTGGCTCTCCATTGGGTTTGTATTAATTCATGGATCAAGCAGGAAGCCAAAGCCATAGGAATATTTTTGTGATCAATTAATGTGTTTAACTGCCAATGCAATCCCAGTCCTGGCAGGATTTGTATCATTTTGGGAGGGAAGGTAGGTGCAGATACTGACCCTGTGTTAAGGAAACAAATCGCAGTAAGAGTTTAGCAATTTGGTGAAGCAGTTGAGTTTAGCTGGCCTTCAACTTGACCTACGTGCCATTTCCCTTAAAAGAATGTTATGGCAGTTTCTCTTACTGTTCCCACATGCTGTATCTGTGCAGAGTTATCCCCTAGTGTTATCTGGGGGATAACACTGATGAGAGCTTAGGCTGCCTCAGTAATCACTGTACAGAGAAACAGAGGTCAGACAGGCACCTCCTAAACAACAGTAAGATATTGATATGCATAATGGATAGTAAACTTAAACATACTGGAATTTTTCTTTTGTTGAATTATTTTGTTCATGAAATGTGTCTTCTCTCTGACACCCAAAGGGGGATTTGACCAGCAGTGCCAAAAGCTTGTGACTCAGTCCTGCTGTCTAATTTAATATTTTGAATGATTTACAATAAGCCTGTTGCACACTAGCAAGCAGGTAATCCCTTTTGAATATCATGTTGCTTGTCAGCACTATTCATGCTGATTAGGCCCAACCATTATACAGAAATGGACTGAGTTGCATCATGCAGGTCTGCAGCTTTGATTACGGATGTGGCTAATTCCATGCAGTGGAGATTTCCTCAGCTGTGGCAGTACAAGCAAGGCTGACAATTTTAAGGTGCTTAAGGCTCAAACCTGTGTAGATACTTTTAATTAGATAAGTGCTATTATCTTTATATAGTCTTGCTTTGGAGTCCGATAGCTGTAGGTGGAAAATACCTAGGCACAAATACATGCTTGCTGAATTACCGGCTTCTTAGAGCACAACTGCATTTCTTTGCCCATGCACACAATGATCCCTCTGCTGTAAGGGTATGAGCAAATGAGGTGTCAGTTCTGAATTGTGATCTTTTGATTTCTCAGCTGCTGAGTGTTGTTTGAGGGCTGCCAAACATAGTATTGTGACAAGATAAGAGTTTAACCTAGTGAAGAAGTGGTGCAACAGGAGAGGTTTGCATGTAGCTTGAGAGAATCAGGAGAGCTAGGAAGGCTGGGAGAGGGACTACAGCTCTGTCTTCTCACTTCATCCAAAACAGCAAGGGGAGAGAGACACAGACAGCTCCCACCAGTTACATCAGTACAGAGCAAAGGATCTAGGGACAACCAAGTGTGTAAATAACCAGAAGTAGTGCACTTGTCCTTGCTTAGCTTCTCCCCAACTTCTTTGAGGAGCAATTTTGTGTGATGCTTGTTTTGTAAGCGTCACCTGACCTGATAACAAGTATGCTTTGATGTTGCTGGAGTTGCCCTCTGCTCAGTTCCGGTGCTCCTGTTCTGCAGGAATTTATAGCAGTCAGCCAGCTGCGAGGATCCACCCAAGGGAAGATTCTTTGTTTTTATGGACCCCCTGGGGTTGGCAAGACCAGCATTGCCCGCTCCATTGCCAGAGCCCTGAATAGAGAGTACTTCCGCTTCAGTGTTGGAGGGATGACTGATGTGGCAGAAATAAAAGGACACAGGTCAGTGTAACTTGAGCAGTTTCTCTTTCCAGCAATTTTTACTAATGTTGTCAAAATAAGAACCTAACTGAAGTTGAACAACGTGCGTAATTCAATGTCAGCTCTGCCAACTCTCGCTGCCAGGAGTTGGGGTATAGGAAGAGGTGAAAATGATGGCAAAGGGAGGAGTTTCACATAATCATGTTGACATCTCTGAGTGCATCATACTCCCTGCTGCTTGTGTACGCTTATGGGAGATCTTAAAGCTGTGTAAGCTACCAAAAACATTGAACTTTGCAAAATGCTAATTCACGTCTGTCTATAAATGCCAGTACTAGAGAATGATGATAGTTTGAACAAGGTCATTCAGATGTATTCATGTGTAATTCAGAGCTGGTCTCCGAACCAGGAGGGGAAGTGCTGCATGACAAAAACTTCAGAGTAAGAACGTTCAAGGGACTAATAAGAAGCAGCAAATACAAAAATCGGTAAATCAGGCCCTGCCAGGGATTTGTTTTCCTTCCACATACATCTTAAAACAAAACTAGTAATGCTCTCACACTAGTAAGAAGAGTTGCTGTTTTGCAGCGTGAATTGAACTTGTGAGGCTCTGCCCCATATGATACAGAAGCAAGGAGAGACATTTTAAATACTGTCCAGGATGTTCTCTGCTCTGTGCTGAGTGCGTGGCTTTGTCTCCTGCCAGTCACGCCAGGAGGCCTGAGTTCATTCAGTTACGTTCTTGCTCTGCATCTGCCTGCTCCTGGACACTAGCTGCCTCTGGCGAAAGATTGTTTTGCTGTAACCAGTATATTCCTTTAGTATGTTTTTTGGTTCACGCTGATTTTTTTTTCCCCTTTTTCTGCCTACCAACTGATGGAATGAAACATTCTCTCTTTTAGCCTTTCTTTACCCCAAAAGAACAAATAACTATTCATCACTCTGTTCTCAGCGCTAACTCTTGCTTCCCTCTCATTTAAAAGGAGTTGAAACTAAAGCTAAAAACTGCAGTTCAGGAGTATTATGTGAAAATTTAAATCTAATCTCTGCTAGAAAGAAACTTGATGGGTCTTGGTGCCTTGGTATGGTAATGGAGAGTTTGATAGATGTAAAAGAAATCTTGACTAGCTTCCCAGCAGGATATACCTATTTCATCAGTACATGTTATGTTGTGTGATGTGTGCTGTATTTTACAACTCTTCCCTAAATACAGTTTCTGATAAAACAGGAGGACATATGTTGGAGCAATGCCAGGAAAAATCATCCAGTGTCTGAAGAAGACTAAGACAGAGAACCCACTTATACTGATTGATGAGGTGATATATCTTGTCTTCTAGATTTTGCTCTTAAAAGCATAGGTATCAATTCTTGGCCCTGATAGGAGAGGTGCAGCTGTAATGTTCCTAAAAGTCCCACGTTTTGTTGACTTTAAAATGAGGATGAGCTCTGAAGGTCTTTGGGCAACAGTGACACCATAGACCTTTGTCGTCTTTTCCTATAACAGATTTCTATTTTTATATTTCATTTGTGTCCTTCCTATTAAATTTTGGCTGTTTGGATCATGTGGATCCTAATAGTGCTGACTGCGTATCCAAAGGCCAGCTATTGTGCACCCTAGGTGTGGACACTATTGTGCGCAAAAACACTATTGTCCATGTGATTATTAGAAATAGTCTCATGCCAGGTCTAAAGCAAGGCTGTAAGGAATAAGGTGCTTACAGTCTATTTCGAATCCGATTTGAGAATAAATAAGAGACGGGGCTACTAACCTATTGCTTTTGTGGAAAAGCAAATAAGGACAGAATATAAGAGCGGGTGATCACTCGGGTCAGACCAAAGGTCCGTCTAACCCACTGTATGCAGTGTCTGAAAATGACCAACAGCAAGTGCCTTGGGAAGGGTATGGGAGCAAGAAATGGGGCGATGATTTGCAAGGTAATGAAACATGTAGCTCATGGCACTGTTATTTCAGTGGTGTTGGTGAGGGGCCTTATATTTGCTGTAGTAGCACATTGCATTATATTAGTCCAGTAAACTCCACTCTTTTTGGGGGGAGAAGTGATGGAGAGTGACCTGTTGTAAGCTGTCCTCTTTCCTAGGACATGGACACAACTGAAAGCAATCAAGGCCACTGGCTGAGCTGTGATGAATGGCTGTGTGTAGGCACTTTGCACTTCGGGCAGTGAGGAGAGCATCTTAGCTTAAATATTATGGAAATGATGCAAGTTAGTACCCTGTAGTCCTCCCACTGTGGGATAGGTATTCTGGTCAGTGACCATAGCTCAGCTTGGCAAGCAGTAGCCCACTAATCCGCAGTAACTCGCTTGCTTTTGATTTTGTGCACACTCCCTGAGACATCATTGTGTTTCTCTACAACATTATAATCCTGTGTCTTGTCAGATGTCACGTGCTCATGCTATGGGATAGCAGGGATTTGGCTGAATGTAGTGGCTATTTATGAACAAACGTGAAGATTTTGAAATAAAATCTTAAAAATCTTTGCATGAATCTTTGCATCATGGTGAGAAATTTCTCATAACATCTAAAATCTGTCTTCCATAGGTGGATAAAATAGGAAGGGGGTATCAAGGAGATCCATCCTCAGCCCTTCTAGAGTTGCTGGACCCAGAACAGAACTCTAACTTCTTGGATCATTACCTTGATGTTCCTGTGGATTTATCAAAGGTATTTCTCTCTTCTGCAGAGGTTATGGAGCTAGAATGTATCAATGTGTATCAGTGTAGAAATTTCCTCTCCATCAAAAGATGCTGAAGTTTTAGTCAGAGTTGGACAAATGGGACTGAGAAACTGGTGGTGTGGGGCAGATCTCAGAAGGAGTTTGCTTAAACCCAAGTGTCTATACATACTGAACATAATCACTAACATATGTCCTATAGCCTTGACTCCCTGCAGAACTAGGGACATAGACACATGCTCTCAGCTAGAAAAGGCACGAGTTTGTTTTACATGATGATGGTCAGAGCTTGTATGAAGTGAGGTGACTTCATGCTGCTGTCAATCTTTTTAATCAGGATGTCTTTAGCCACTGTTGTGCTTTCTGTGCAGCTTCCATTAATTGCAGAATTGATGGATTAGCAATATTTGTACATAATTTGGTTGCTCTGTGCTAACTTAGAAATAACTTGAAAGTGATATCTAGATCTCACCAACTGCAAAGGCAAATAGTTTCCTGGTTCATGTCAGACCATTCAGATTTCCCAATTTGTGCTGTGTGTATTCCTAAACATTTGTTTTGGAGGTAGGAAACATCTTACTACATAGTTCTCAAATCCAAAGCTTTTCTTACGATTAAAAACTAGACTCCACAGATGAGCTTGCTCCAACCCCTCAGACAGAGAAACCCAGAACTGAGGCAATATTGCATGGAGTGACAGGTTAATGAAAATGCCTAATAGGATCTTGTTATGCTTCCAGGTACTCTTTATTTGTACTGCTAATGTAACAGAAACCATTCCAGAGCCACTGCGAGATAGAATGGAAGTGATCAATGTATCGGGATATGTAGCAGAAGAGAAACTTGCAATTGCAGAGGTAAGAGAAACTGCTTCACTGATGCTCTGTGAACTACATCTAATAAAATGTTCTTAGCAGCTTCAGATTTACATATTTACACCCAATCCTGCCAACAAATATTAGGCATGTGGTATTTTGGACAGAGCTCCCTTGATTTGAACACCCAATTAAGACAATCCCAGCGCTCCCTAATGGACAGGGTGTGGACTCCAGAAAGCTGCACTGAATTATGCAAGAATGAAGCTGAGCGAATTGGAACAATCAGGCTGTTGTTACAAATACTAATGGAAAGATGTGGTGGACAATTTCTTTCAGAGGTACTTGGTCCCTCAAGCACGAGTTCTGTGTGGCTTGGATGAAAACAAAGCCAAAATCACATCAGATGTCCTGACTGTTCTCATCAAGCAGTACTGCAGAGAGAGTGGGGTGAGGAATCTGCAGAAACAAGTAGAGAAGGTGAGGGAACATTGTGTGTAACAGCAACCTCTGTGCTTCAGCCTTCTCAGCTTTTTCTGCAGAAACTAATTACTGTCTCACTCAGGTACTGAGGAAATCTGCCTATAAAATTGTGAGTGGAGAAGCAGAGATGGTCCAAGTAACACCTGAAAACCTGCAGGACTTTGTAGGAAAGCCCATCTTCACTGTGGATAGAATGTATGAAACCACTCCTCCAGGTGTGGTGATGGGTCTGGCCTGGACAGCTATGGGTAAGACACTATGACTTTTGGGTGCATATTGTGCTTCCAGGAGAAATTTTTTCCCTTCTCCTACATTAAAGTGAAGCTGCTGGTTCCAAAAAGTACTAGCTGGAAAACCAAAATGTGTGTCTATATTTCCATATGTAGCATGGTAGTGCAGAAACTGAATTTTCTCTACTGAGCCCGTTGAAGTTCTTTTGCTAGCATTAGAAGAAGTAACTTCTGTGGCCTTTTAGATCCTGACTTCTTCCCTGAAGAAGGGACCCTCTTTCCTTTCCTCAGCCCTGGCTCACTTTGCCTTCAGGCAAGCATGTTGTCTTATGCTCCATACCAGATATGAACTGCATCCATTATGGACTGTAATGACTAAAAGCATAAACCTTTTTAGCAAGGAGAAATCCTGTCTGCTTCCTAAAAGCAGGAGGTGCTGTACTGACTTACGCTCAGTCTAATTGATTTTTGGGTAGAATTAAAATTCTGAAAGTAGTTAAGAGGAAAATGAGCGGTATAGTGGAGAAGGTAGACAGATATTTGAGCCTGGAAAGCAGAACTGCCCAGAAGTGTTTGGATAGCATGAGCTCTTTGAGAGATGCTGTCAGTAGTAACAAGTTTCAAAGGTCCTGATGACTTAGACAAGTCAGTAGTTAATCCAAATGCTTCCTTGGCTTTTATGAGAAGCAGCCTGTTGCCAGCCAACCTCATCTTGTTCCTTTTTCGGCTATGAAGAGCCTGAAATCATTACAAGAACTGCTAATTTCCACTGAATAGTAGATGCAGGTGAACTAGTGGAGTGATGTCCAAAGAAACAGCTAAATGGAAACTGTAAATACAGTGTTGTTGAAATTTCTAGCTAACCTTTCGGAAGGGATTTGGAGAGCTGCTTTCAACTGCTCTTTACCCAAGAGCTGGTGTCTCATTGGAGGGCCCTGGATCCAAAGTACTGACACTGCTGCTCCATCACCAGAACCCTCTGCTTAGATTTTCCTTGAACTTTTCTCAGGTTGTTGTTTTTCTTTTCTTTCTTAGGAGGTTCCACTCTGTTTGTTGAAACATCTCTGAGGCGACCCCAAAACAAGGAGGATAAGGATGGATCCCTCGAAATAACAGGGCAGCTGGGAGATGTGATGAAAGAGAGTGCCAAAATAGCTTACACATTTGCAAGAGCCTTTTTGATGCAGAAGGAACCCAGCAATGACTTTCTGCTGTCTTCCCATATCCACTTGCATGTGCCAGAGGTAAAGTGATGCAGAACTCGCAAAGCGTGTGTGGCAGCTAGGTTGGCCTGTTTCTCTAGATGTTAAGCAGGAAAGCACTTCATTTGTCCTTGCTTTGTGCAGAATGCCCTCTTTTAGCAATAACGCCAAGAAAAGAAGGCATTTTCTTCAGGATCCTGTGGAAGCTTTGTTACAAGTTGTTTCCATTCCTTTCTGTTGTGTGTGATGAGAATACAGGAGACTTGATAATGTAGTGAGAAATCCCAGACTTTCATTGTAGGTGTTGACCCTGTTGTGCAGATCAGGAAACCCTGGCATAGGGATAAGCAGTTTTGGATAAAAGTTCATCTGTGACTATGAGGAAACCAAACTTTAGTTCTCTATGTTACCAGACATTCAGAAAGGCTTCAGTCATTTACATATACTTGAATATATTACTCTGTGCTGTAATTCCCAGTCTGTATAAGGGCAATGATTGTGTTCTTCCAGTGTTTAGGACTGTGAGAGTAAATATATGCCACACTCAGAGGGGCTCGTATTCTGTGGCAACAGGCTCTGGGCAGGTACTTTAGTGAAGACAGAGTTCTACAACTACTGTACCTAAACTCAGCTTCCAAACTATTGCATTCTTTAACCTAGTCCAGAGTTTCCTTATTGCAGCTTACTCTGTGTCCTTTGCCAAATTCCAAGAACTTCGTTGTTTTTTGAGTATTGATCTCCTGGAGGATCACACAGCAGTGGTGCAATCTCTACCTCTACTCCCTCTCAAGCATTTGTTTCTTCAGCCCTCACCTCAAAGATCTGTTTGTTCTCAGATAAATCCAGACTGTCACTGGTTTAGGCCTGGATTTTGGGGGGCCTTCTAAACTCAGTCTTTTCTGCCTTTAATGATTGATTTTTTTTTTCAGTATTGTCCTCCACTATTTTGTGATTCTTGATGCTCTTGTCCCTTGTGATACTGATGTGTTACAGAGCTCTTCAAAGAAGGCAGTTGATACTTCATTCCAGCCTCTCCTTTGAATAAGTCAAAGGCAATGTTGTTGGGTGGGGTTTTTAGTTTATTTTTATTTTAACAGGGAGCAACCCCAAAGGATGGACCAAGTGCAGGATGTACTATAGTAACAGCTTTGCTATCGCTGGCCATGAATTGCCCAGTGAGACAGAATGTGGCCATGACTGGAGAGGTGTCATTAACTGGAAAAATCCTTCCTGTTGGTGGAATAAAGGAGAAAACTATTGCGGTAAGAGCTTGCTCTTGTCTCTGTGCATTGGCTGTGGAGGAGAGCTGCGGCTTAGTCTCACTGGTGACAGGGACAACCAGAGCGATTCCTCCTCTAGTGGAAGGAGAGGCGGTAATTCAATATATGCTATGGAGAAGTCTGCCAGGTTGAACATGGGAATCTTGCCTGTATCTGCAGCTGTGAGGAGAAGTGACTTCAGGCTTCATTCCAGGGGTGTCTATGTTGAACTAGTTAGTTACTAGACTAGTGAAATTAAGGGTGGAAGGGAACATCAGGTTGTATAAGCTGTCTTCTGTATCAGAGTGTGGTGGGTATGGTCCAATAGTACGTGCTGGAATAAAGCACCTGTTTAAGAAGGGCATCAGGTTTGGATTTGAAGGTTTCATAAGGTATCATCTTTAAGGCTCTGTTCCCTAGTTCTGACTTGAATTCTTCCAGCTTAAAATTTCATGCAGATACTCTTACTTTTCTGTTTAGTTGGAAGGAACTTACTTTCAGTACCTGGCATTTCCTCCCTGTGAAGGTTCTTTGTACATCATAATCGAGTCACTTCTTAATTCTCTTTTATCTTAATAAGCTGTACAGACCGAGTTCTCTGAGGCATTCTCCCAAGCCCTGGATTTATAATGGCGTTTGGTTTTTGGTTACAACCCTTTGCAGTTTTCAGCATTCTGTTTCAAGTACTGAATTTCTCACAGTCCTGTAGAAGGGATGCTGTGTCATGCATACTGGTATGGTGGACTGGTCTGATAAGCTATTGCTAATTCTTCCCAAAGTCCCACTAAAATACCTTCCACTTCAGCTGTCCCTGCAGCTGAGAAGGGGAGACTGGAGAGTGTGTGTTTTGAAGGCTTGGGGAGACCTATATTATCCTTCCTCAGCACAGCTTCTATAAGTAATGTCCTTATGGCTCTGAAGAACAGAGTAAAGCCAAATTATGCTTCTAAATAAATACATTTTCTTGTTCTCTTTCTGGACTCTTAAAACGAGAGAGTCTGTTTATAGTAGACTAATGAATTTCTAGGACTGAACACAGACTGTTTAACTTTGTTTCCCATAGGCGAAGAGAGCAGGTGTTACCTGTATCATTTTGCCATCAGAGAATAAAAAGGATTATTATGACCTTGCTGGATTCATTACAGAAGGACTAGAAGTGCATTTTGTTGAACACTACAAAGAGGTGTTTGATATAGCATTTTCAAAACTGGATTTTGCTGGAGGATGACCGTCAACAACCTAATGACTGAAAATGGTCTGTCCCTTAATGCTCTGCCTCGGCCCAGAAATGGAGTGATGTGAGGACAATTGTGAATGGGACATAGAGCTATTGCTGCTGCGCAGCCACTGAAATGAATTATGGCTTTGGTAGAGTGAAGTATTTCTCACTGTTTAATATGGAATTATGACAAGTGAAGTATTTCCAATAAAATGAAATTCTGAAGTTTTACCTAAGGAATTTGCATGTTACCAACTACTAGCAGTAGAGCTAGTCTGATACTTTAAGTCTAATACTTAAAACTTAAAGTCTAATACTAATACTTAAAGAATGTTTTTCAGTTATTTCACTGTAAATCCAAGTACCTGCTTATGGAAACACTAACTAGTAATGGAGCTGGGGCTGTGCTTCATGTGCTAGGCTGGAGCACATTCAGCTGCAGGGGGACACGGTTCTCTTCTTCCAGAATGTATCACAGGTCAGTGTCCTCAGGAACAACTCTAAGCGGCAAGAGAGCGCAAACCTAGACAAAAGAACAAAAGGGCTCAGCAGCAGCAGTTAGTCTATGGTGCAGTGAAATACTCTACTGCTACAGCAGTTGTATTTTGTACCGAGTGAAACAAGTAGGTCAGGAATCAAATGTGCTAGAGTAGCTGTTGTGCATCAATAAATGGAGTCTTGGTCTAGTGAACTTGAGTGCTTAGTACTTACAGCTAACACTAGAAAAACTGGGTTTAAACAGGCACTCTCCCCTTTTGAATGAGTCCTATATGAAGCATTGGAAATGTATTCCCCTCTGCTGGAAGAACAGCAGTTGTCCTCTCAGCTAGGCAGTGCTTAGTGGGGGGAAAAAGAATTATCCTGCTGAAATTCAGGGAGCTGTTAGTGGCAATAGTTCTCTCCCTTGATTTGATAACATAGTGGAGAAAGTAGGGTGTAAATGGAGGGTACAACGGGGAACAGGTCAAGTGCTAAGGAAAGGAGTGCAAAGCTGTTATTTTCAAGAGTAGTTTTTGTCTATTGACTTCTCTCAGTATTTGGATTTGGAGACAGACTGGCTGGGTGTTGTTCACACAGAACATCTCCAGCTGCAGCTAAACTAGAGGGAGCAGCACAGGAAGTGGTTTTAGTTACTGGAAGCAAGCTGTGAATGAGAAGGAAGGAAACCAAACCTCAGGGAAAGAGGAGAGAGATGAAAGCTATGCAAGATGTAATGAGAGGAAGAAGGAAAGAGTAAAAAGTGAGGTTACCTGTAACACCTCTTTACCCAAACCTGCACCCCCAGGAGCACCCTATTTCCTACAGACTAAAAGAAATGTACTGGTAGCAGCCCCTACACTGTTTTTGTGAGAAAGGACTTTATTCAGTTACAGACTGTACAGCTCAATCCTTCTTTGCAGCAGCTTTCCTCATGGCTGCCAGGACATTACTGAGTTCTTCTCGCTTTCTCTTGGCCCGAATATGAGTGCCAACCTGCAGAGAAGAGAGCAGTGCAGTCAGCATCCATTCCAGGAGAGAACACCTTGCCTTGCATGCTTCCAGCATTCAGTGAAAGATGCCCTGCTCAAAAACAGGCAGGATAGTAGAGTTCTAATACTATGGATGTGAACACTGTCAACATCTCAGTATCTATTATTCCTACTCATTTTTTGTTTTTGTTTTCTTCTTCTTTGGGGGGGGGGGGCAGGGGGAAGAAGGGGCAGGCAGAGACAACTCACTCAGCTATCAGGGCTACCTTCCCTGGTGAAACCCTGGTGTTTCAAGTCAGTTGGTTAATGATATCCCACCTCTATCAGTGCTGATCTTGTATTTCCTGCACCAGATTTGCAAATAATACAAAAATAGCAATGCAGATTCTGGATCACTGTAGCTTAGGGCCTTGCCAGCAAAGTACACACAAGTCCATCTCCCTCTCCCCACCCAAGGAGCTCTCCCTCCACTCCCTCAGGTCACACCAGTAATTGTCCAAACCACTGAAAAGCAAGCAAATTAACTAGAAAGTGAAGTTTCCTTAAGGAAGGGCAGAAAACAGGTTAACCAGAAGAGTTTTTAGCATCTTCACCTACCCGTTTCTTTATGAACTTCAGAGCACGTTTGTCTTTGGAAACTTTCAGCAACTCCATAGCACGTCTTTCATAGGGTGCAAAGCCACAGACTTCCCTGATCATGTCTCGCACAAACTTAGTGTGTTTGGTCAGGCGCTAAGGGAAGGGAAAAGAGAAAAGATTCAGGTCACAAAGAACTTCAGTGCTAATTTAGCCAGCTCTCAATCGAAGTAGCTATAAGTCACATAGCATTTGGGTCCCTATTTAAAAACAGCATTTGCCTAAAAGCTAGACTTGGGCTGCAAAAGCCATCCCTTGTCAAGTACTAGAATCACTGCATCCCTTTCACATGCTCTGCAAGCTTTAGAGCAACTAAACATGACTGTTCACCAGCACCTCTAGCACAGCCATGTAGGAAAAAGGTGTTACTGTTTGTTCTTCAAGTACGACACTAACCAGACAGCAGTGATACACTTCACCAAAAGACACAAGTGCTTGATTTATACTCAAAAGCTTCCACTTGTACTTTAGTCACCTGCAAGCAACCAATTTCGTTAATCATGTCTAGACATCAGAGGTGATACCCAGAGCTTTTAGGAAAAAAAGTTTCTTCATCAAACTGAGGAGTTCAGATGTCCTGTTCAGCAGCATTTCACATACACAAACAAATCCAACATCACACAAGCGACTTTGAAAAGCACATAGGCAGCCAGTATGTGTATAATTATCTGTACTTAGATGCAATTAAGGAATTAGAAATAAAAGCAAGTAAAAGAAAGGAGAAACAAAAACAAAACACATCTTTCTGAAGGACTGGATTGCAAGAGGCTGTGGCAAACTCTGGGCTAAGACCCCAGAATTTACATGCTGTTAGCGTGTCTCAGAGGAGTCAAGTCCCATAGTAAGAGCTAAGCAGAACAGTGATCCAGGTGAGGCATGCTAGTCTCATGCATTTTAGTATCCGGTGTTTTTCATGCTTTAGAGACCAATATTTTTTTAGAAACCTATTTTTTAGGACCATAAGAAATCCAGACTGTGTGTTATTATGCATCTCAATTAAATGTTTTTAATTTAATCACAGCATTTATAATGGGATAAAAGTTGCAAGCTAAACTAATATCTCATGTTAACACACATTCACTGAACCCTGATAACTCCCTATATTTGCTATTATCGGGCAAACTGCATGGGGCATAACTGTTGCCATTACCAACAAAAGCAACCGAGAAAGGACTTCAGAAGTCATCCAGTATATTTCCTGTTTCATTGGTAACTCCATTTAAGCCACATATCTGTCTCACTTTTTCATTACAGATTGCTCCCTTGGTAATTCTCCTGTGCCCAGCTATTCAGCTCCACACCTACATTTACAAATTTAAAACCTGCCATGATTTAAGGCCCTCCCCCCCACATCTAACAAAACTAGCTTCCCCAACCCTTTAAAAAGTTATGTTTTCCTGCATATTTTCTGTTGGTCCCAATCTTCATTGCAGCTCAGTGCCAGACAGCACTGTGCTCAGACCATGGGTGGAGAAAGCATTCATAGCATATATTTTTTCTGCAGTCCAGCCAAAGATTCCATTCCTACTCTGACTGCTGCTGTAGACAGTCATCCACCTTGCATTCAGGCAGCTGTGTCTCCCATTAAGTGCTAGGATTAGACTTCAAGGTATCCCGCAAGTGTCCACGACCCTTCCCAGCTCCACGCTGCCTGCAGGCTTATTAAAGCCACACTATTACGGGATAGCGCACGGTGTCAGACCTTCGCTGTCCCTCCTCGGCAGTCGGGAGAGAACTGAAGAGTATCACCATCCTGCTGGAAGGCTGCAATGCTGCACCTTGTCTCCCTGAGCACACTCCTGAGCCGTTACAAACTGCAGCTAATTCCTTTCCCTTCATGCGTTCTTCCTGCCACTTACGGGAAACAGGAAAGCGAGCAGAGAAAAAGGCTCTTTTCTTGCGGAACCAGGCCGTTGCGTGCCCCATTTTACGCCGGCCGAGGAACAAGGGGCAAAAGCGGCAGGTCCGAGCCTGGACCCCGTTCTACCACAGGCTTTTTACAGGTCAAAAGCCCTCAGAGCCGCAGCTTCCCGAAGCGACAGCGCCGGGTTGCACCTCGCTCCCCGCCCGCAGCCCCGCGGCTCCCCCGCGCCGGGCGCCCCTCAGGGGCCGGGCCGGCCCCACACTCACCCCGCGGCGGCGGCACTGCCGGGGCTTCGACACGTTCTTCGTCACCTTGTGGCCCTTGTTGAGGCCCACGGCCATGGGGTAGCGGATCGCCATGCCTGCGGGGACAGAGCAGTCAGCGCCCGCAGCCCCGGCCCCCGCCCCGCGCCACGGATGGGCGCGGATCCCGCCGGCCCCGGGCCTCACCTGCAGCTCCGCTAATGGCGGCGGCGCCGGAAGAGGGAAGTTCGCCCGGGGAACGCCGGGACAGCACTTCCCCCAGCCCGCCGGAAATGACGCAAACACAAGCCGCCCGGGTGGGGACGGACTCTCTAGCTCACGCAATGACCATGGAGGCGGGGGCGGTCCCATCCCTTTTACCGCCGCGGCGCCTTCAGCCCCTGAGCGCTCCTTGCCTCTCCTGCTCCAGGGATCCTCTCTGCTTCCTGACGAAAGCTTCCCTGGGAAAGCCATCAGCGAGGGCGGGGAAAGGGCGGGATCAAGCCGGTGTGAGGAGGAACACATGGGAAAACAGGGGGATTAGGGGATGGAAAGAAGCAGCTGCGTGTAAACGGCTGGTCCGTCCGCTTGTCTGGCTGTGCCTGGCGCCTGAGCAGTCTTCTCATTAAACCCCATTTCTAGCGGTTTTCCTGGCTGAGGGGCTCTCTGTTCTGCGTGCGGGGAGGTCTCAGTGCCAGCAGCTGGAGTCAAAAGTTTTAAAACAGGCAAGTCCTTGGTTTTGCCCAGCTTTGACTCGAGCATAAAACCTTCTGCCGTCTCTCCTGGGGCTTCGTTTCTCTTGCTCCTTTCTCACTCCCAGGTGACGTGGGCCCAGCGGCCAAGGAAGCGCAGAGGTCCACGGCATCGGGCCTTGCAGAACAGACTCTGTTTGAAGTTCTGCATTTCACAGGCAGGTTGTGAGAGTTTGTGCACATGTTAAGCTAGACTTTCTAGTTGTGAAAGGGCTCAGGAGCATGTTTCTGCTAATTTCTGAAGGGCAAAACAAAATAATACGGCAACATGTTTGATTTCCCACTGACAGCTTTACAAATATATCTTTTAAGTCAGATGATGAGAAATCAAAAGAAACAGATGAAACAGATTTTTTTTTTAATGAAAGAGCTTGGATTTTCTTGCCTGAACAAATCCTTACCCCGGAGAAAGACCTGAGGGGACCATGTTGTTCAGCCCAATGAATTGTTTTCTGCTTTCAAAGAGATTCCTTTTAATTTTTAAAAATTGAAAGCATAGAACACTTGTCTTGAATTTTAAGCAAAGTACAGGATTTTACATTCAGCCATTGGACACAATATAGATACTGTCTTGGGTGTAGGACTTGTTCCTGCTCTACCAGGGGAGTTCCAACTCCCATGCAAAGTCTCTTTGGGCTCTGTCACCCAGCTAATGGCACAAATTCAAGATGTGAGGAATATTCTTCCCTAAAGTCCTGCTTTAGGTCTAGCCCTAATTCTTTTCTCCACAGGAGGGCAGACTATCCACAGACCTTTATTCATTTGCAGGGTGAGTGGGACTGCCCTACAAAGACAAAAGAAAACCCAATTCTGCTTCATTCTAACATTTTTGGAAGTCAAGCAAGTAAAATTAGGAATGCCAAATTTGTTATGTGCACTTCTAATTCAGACCAAGTTTGTTACAGGCTTTACCAATGTTATGAGAACTGTCATATGGGGTCAGCTAAAGGTCCACCCACCCACAAGCTCCGGTTTTCTTTCATGAGAGTGTGCTGCACACCCCAAGCTGGAGAAACTGCCATTGTGCCTGGGACTATTTTGCTAGCTGGTGATAGTTTGATTCCACTGGAAGAAGTTCAACAGGCATGTAAAAACACAGGAATTTAAAATCAGAGTTGTAAAGGAATAGTTCATTAAAAATGACTGAGGTGGCCACAGGGAGGCTTGTGGGTCTCTTCAGGTCATAATGCCTCTGAAGAGGCTTTTGCTGGATGTGGTGCTGTGGGGTGGACTCCCACAGCTGGTGGAGCCCCTTGACCCAGTAGTGCCATGCATGAACTTAATCTCTCCAAAAGTGAGGAGGACATTCAGAAAGCTGCAGCCTGCCACTTTATAGTAGTGGTCCACCTTCCTGTCCTTCACCTCCTTGGCCAAGGCCTTTTCAGGTTGCATGCAGTTGCATTTGCCAAGATCCAGCCATGCCTCTCTGCCAGATATCTCCCAACAAGCAGCATGGGTCACGCGATGAGCCAGCCGATCCAGGGAGGCTGGGCATTGGGAAGGCAAGCAGGAGACAAGCCTCATGCCTACATCCAGGCACTTATAAATGTAAAGGGTACCGTCTTATGTCAATTAATAAAAAATGTGCACACCAACCAGTGTGAAAGCAGCACAGAGGCTTGCATGGAAAAGTGAACAAACATGATAGTTTTATGAAGGGACACTCCAGAGCCATTCCCATGGGTAGCCAGAGGCCTACCCTTTGAGCTGAGGCCTCGATGCTCTCAGGCACTGGTTTCTTTGGGAAGCACACCTTCCCCAGTGGAGCCTGGCTTTCCCACTGGAGGCTTCTGTACCTCAGATCCCTGAGAGCCTCACTTGCTTCTGCAGGTCTTGGGGCTGTTTGGATGTGCTCTGAGGTCTGCTCTGAGCCAATGTGCTTCATCAGCTCAGCTTTGTGTGCATGTTTCCCTGAGTGATGGAGCTGCACTGTCTTCCAGGAAGCGATTACTCACAAACTGTAACCAGCAAAAATCATAGGGTCCATCCTGAGCGATGGGGCTGCACTGTCTTCCAGGAAGCGATTACTCACAAACTGTAACCAGCAAAAATCACAGAGTCCATCATAAGCAGTATTTCTGCAACTGAGGTCCTTGCAGTCAGGGATGGAAATACCCCAGTGCACCAAGATAGAACAAGGCTCCGAAAGAGGATGTGGGGACAGTAGCAGTGATAACATCTCTCTCTGCCACCTAAGAAGTGGCTGGGGCTGCCAAATGCAGAAACCTGCCATTATGATCAAGGCCTGTCCATCTCACAGCCATGCAATGCTATGCTGGCACTGCTTGGGCACATCTGTGTTGTAGCTGCAACCATGGCTCCATCGTGCTCTTTTATGGGGGCAGAAGAGAGCTAGAGAAGGGGTCCATCTGGCCTCCACGTTGGTGAGAAGTTAGAGGTGAAGAGAAGTTAGAGGTGGAGGAGACCCTGATATGTAATGGGGCTGTGCAGCAAGTGATCAGAGCCACACCAAGGCAGCCCTTTCACGTTTGAGCTTCTCAGGTGGGAAGTGAAGGTCGCTATTGAGTCCCTGCTGCTATATCTTTTAACGAAAACAGCCCTCCTGCACTGGAGTGACTCGGACGCTTTGTCTGTCTCCTACCTAGCATCTGCCTTTAGTGCCTCAACCCACAGGAAAGTGTTGCGTGGGTCTCATCCCAGCCAGGCTGACCTCTGGCTGGCTTCTGCCAGATGGTTACCATGTTACTCTCTCTCTTACATACCAAGTTTTAAAGCCCTGCTTTGAGGCAATCAGAGACTCTAAACACTTTGCTTTGATGGTGGCTTTTTAGTTAGGTTTAAGCACATTTTTAAACAAAATGTCACTTTGTACATCATGGGGCAATTCTCAGATTGGTCCGTGATTCCTCCAGCTGAAGCAGTTTGAACCTGACTTTAATGAAAACTCTACTTTTGGTAAGTAAACTGCGGTCCAGACAATATCCCCCAGAACTATTCGGTAGCTTGCATGACTTTCCACAGCAGAATCAGCTTCTACCACCAAAAATAGGAAAGGAAACAATAAGCTAAATCCTTCTCCCACATCACCCCATAAACAAGGGCTCCAGCTCTTCCAATCAAGCCATGATCTCCCTTCTGAAGCAGCACATGTGCATGGACATACAGATACCCACAGAGAAGCCACAAAAGCTGCATTCCTGGCAGAGGAAAGGGAGAAAGAAAGGAAGACAACATCTGAGCTGCAGGGTGCAGAGAAGGTTCACAGTCCTGTAGCAGCTCCCACTACATGTAGCATCAATGAACAGGAATGGCCATGTGTATTTCTAGTGCTGCGCACAATGGCTTCTTTTATAGCACAGGGACAGTGCTAAAACTGTCACCGATGCCGTCCCAGACCTGCATCTGTTCCCAGGTCCACATGCTCCGGGAAAAAATGGAAAACAACCGCTGCCTGTTCCTTGGAGCTTCTGCTGAACGATGGTTTTCCTCCACCTGGCCAGTCCAACTACCCACTCTGCCTTAGCAGATGAACTGTCTGCAGCTGCCAGTTCTTCCCTCCAGGCCTAGCAGTTTAGACAGACTGTTTTCATCTACTGAAGAAAAGGATTTAACCCTTCTGGGGCTACACTGGAACTTACAAAGTAAAATGGTATTTGGATTTTACAGACCAGGCTGATAGACTTTAACTTTGTTGACATGCAATGGAATGACTTCATTTTTCATCCGGTTCTTCTGCAATTACAGGCGCCTGAGCTTTGGTCTTCTTTATATGCTGCTTATCACTTGCCAAGTGAAAAGGATATGCTCAGGAATAGAACCTTTCTTTCTGTTATGGAGGAGCAAATTTCCCTCCTTCTTACCAGGTGGGAAAGGCCATTTACAGCCCTATGGATTTCCCTTAGACTTTGCCATTTTTGACAGAAATCAATCACCATTTGTGGACCTCCATGCCTGAGGTCAACTAGCAGTTTTCACTCTGTTTCCTAGCGCTCTCTGGCCTCCCACTCCAGAAGTGTTACAAAAAATACAAATTCACTCAGCAGTTGCATAACAGAGTTAATCTACTGCTTCCTTATCATACAGTGCATACTGGATTAATCTCATCGGTTAAAACTGGGCAGAGTCGAGCTCTCACCTGTCTGGTGGGTGCTTTCAGAGAAACCATTCTCTGTGACAACCCCCAGAGCGGTGCTGGACCCCGAGGGGACATCGAGAACATGTCCACATTTGCCACAGGGTTCATGCATATCAGTGTTGGGCTGTGGACACTATAGCAGGGGGATCATGCCAGAGGCTAGCATATCAGTCACTGGCGTGAGTAAATCCCCAGAGACTAACGAAGCCCTGGCATATGACAGAACTATTAATTTATGACCTGTTTTCTCTCCCTTCATATACATTTACACTGTAAGCTTTATATTTGACAGAGGCTCTGCCTTAAGGAATCCCAGCACTCCCAGACGCACACTGTAGTTCTCGTGTTACTGTACAACAGGCTAATTATCTTCCAAAGGGGAGCCAAAGGTCTCTGCTTTCACCTTGCTTTGCTAAAAAACTGAGCTCCTACCACACTGATTTTTTTTTTTTTTAACAGAATAAAACTGAAATCTTATTCCTTCCCTAGTGAGACCATGACAGAGGCTGAGTCAGCCTGGCAAGACATGGGGTGCATAACAGGTTACTGCAGCTGCTGGAGGAAAATATGTAAATAGCTCTATGGTGATGGGCACCGACCCAGCAGCAGTTGGTCTGCGGATTTGAAAATAAGGCGCCAAATGGTTGTTTTGAAAAAAAAAAAAAAAAAACGCTGGGTTTGTTTTCACTAGCATTTGAGATCAGTGCCAAGCTTTTATATAATATCAGGACGCACATGTGAGCACTGCCTACCCCCCTCCCACAGCTCCACTGGAGTAGTAATGAGCTACGTGATTCTGAGAGCAGGCACAGAGCTGAGATTGCTGCAGGCTGATAAAAGAACCTACGTGAACTCAGAGAAAGTGCATTTCAGCACCCGTCCCCAACCTCCTCTACTGCAGTCTCCCAACTGCCAAATGGCTAAAAGATCAGTGGCTTGCTCGCGTTTTGAGGAAACCCGAACTCCATGGAGCACTGAGAACCTGGGGCCGCCCTAGCCGACTGCAGTCTTTCATCTTTAGACTCCTAAAAATGCAGCTAGCATGAGCTTCAGCTCTGTATGCGAAAAGCAAAACTTGATCATGTTAGGGATTGTTGGGCCCATGTTTCATTAGAAGTGATATAAATAAACCTTTCCTTGATCTTAGATTAATTTTGCTACTTGCCTGTGTAAATAGCAGCTAGGTACGTACATGAATTCCCATGGCTCCACTGCTGCCTGCAGCCAGACTTCCAGGAAATGGTAGTATTGTTCCTACCTGGCCACCTCACTTGTTTTCAATGGTATTTTATTGCCAAGAAATCTGTCTCCCTATTATTTTGGAAGATTTCCTGAGCAATGGGGAGCCAGTGAGAGGAAGGCTCAGTAGCTAATGCTACACTGAGAGCTGTTGTGTATCACACACCGCAAAGACACTTCCTTTGGCTGATAGAGACTGTGAATGACTTGTACTGGAGAAAACCACTCCATTGCTCTTGTGTTACAGAAGTGGCTCTTTTTGGCACACAGAATTATAAGAAAATCACTGCATGGAGAAATGACAAAGTGGGATTGTGGGAAATGTAGGAGGCCTGAGCACCAAGCCCTCAGCTTCTTCGTGGGCTTTTGTTGAGATGTGAAAAAAAAAAAAGAGTTTTTAAAAATAAAATTCTCGTTTCCTTCTGGTCACATTAGGCTATGATCAGATTTCAGTACAAAAGGGTCCTAAAGGGCCACTCGGGCCCTCCTGACAATGAAAATCACTTGCCTTTCTGCCAAAAAGGAGTGAGAAATTACAAGCACAGATCTGAATTCTCCTGCCCAGGCTTGGTTATCACTTCCCCCATGTGATCTGGGTTGAATTCTGCCTAAATGAGGAGGTAAATGCTGTAGCAGAATACTATTGTTCAAGGCCCCTGCCAAACATTATTTGCCTAGAATTAGAAATAAATGTGTCCTCTACACATTACACCACAGTGTCTCATCCCCCCAAAATCTTTGTTCTATATACAGTCTGCTGTCTGCTTTAATCCCACAACTGTGCACTGTGTTCCTCTTTGCTCTTTTTTATGAATATCTTAGCTAACTTCCTCACAGCAGATGAGGAAGATCTCATCCATGACACATGGCATACTATCAATTTTCTCTACTGACTTTGGTGCTTTGTGTCCTGATACTGTGGGAAGCATTTTTTTTTAAGTGAAAACTGAAATTCTGGAGCAGAAATCTGTGGCAAGATATGAGTCCTACGGCGGAGGAAACAGGGTGCTTCTCCCAGACCTTCAGAAGCTGCTAGTAACCTTTAATTACTGTCAAGATGGGCTGAATTTGGGCTGATAAAAGAATGTTCTGTGCTACATCTTCAATCCTTAGAGCGTTCTTGCCCCTTCCTAAAAAGAATCAACATATCTGAAACATTGATTAAACACAGGGGGGAGATTCAGAGGGGAGATAAGGAACAGGAGGCAGAGGGGAAGTTAGATGACTACAAAGAAGACAGAAATGATCCTGCTATTAAAGACATATGAACAATAAAGTGCAGATCAGGGTAGAATGAGAAAGAGAAAGGCATGGCAGCAGCTGCTGAGCAAGTAAAGCAACTGAGGTAAGAAATAACAGTGGAGATCCTGTGTCCTCAGATTTGTGAAAATGTCAGAGTCATCATGAAATCCAAGATAGCATCAGAAAGCTAGTTACACCAGAAAACCACCTGGCAGACGACTGGGAAGACGCTCTGCATCAAAGGATGTGTGAGGTTTTGCTTTGTCTTAAGCACTGGCTGCGAGCAATCTCTTCATGTATCTCACGGGAGAAGCATTCTAGTGCTAGGCAGAGTCTTCCACTGCTATCTATATTCTCTGACATCCCAAGAATTTATTCTTATCCTACCGAGACGCTCAAGATATGTTGGAAGTACCTTTGAGCTAGAGCTCCAGTACTGAGCCTAGGGCACTTCCAAGCTCCTGACTTTATGTCAAGGTGAAACCTGTACGCACACCGGCCTTCTCCTGTACTCTGGTTTCGACAAAAACGAAAACTGAGGGAGTGGGCCAGGCAGAAGCCTTGGGGTGCTCTGAGCAGGTGCCCGGCTGTGTGCCACCGCCCTCTGCCATCCCAAGCAGGTAAGACTGACAGAGCCTTAGATTGTCCCTTTATTAAACAACAAATGGTTGTGTCCTGGGCTAACAGGTCAATTCTACCTTCTGAAAGCAGAGAGGGAGTTTTATTATTAAATGTTTTTAGTAGCACTGAATTGTCAAGGTCCTTAATGAGAAAATAACTGCTAAGAAATGAGAGAGGAATGACTCTGGTTCAGTACTAAACCATGCCATTAGAGCAATCCAAGAGGACTAGTATTCGAACAGATGCTAATTCCATGACTAAAGCATGCATTATACTCCATCTAAAGCAGCAGTTGTCTAGCTGGCTCTCAGCTTTTATCTCTTTACACTTCCCTTACTTAGCTGATCCTTTCCTCTCCCCATCCCGCCCCCCAACTGTTCTCTTCTCTCTAGCAGAGACAGGAAAAGTGAACATAAAAGTTCAGCCAACAGGGAGAGGAGACTGATGACAAGGATGAAATATATGTAAGTGTTCTGGTTACTGCTAAAGAAAGGCACCTTCCGTAAAACATAGACAATATTACATCTCAATAGTCCAAATTTGAGGGAGGGATATTTCAGAAAGTATATTTAGAAAAAAAGTTTTTGCTGTGACATAGTTGATATCAGTATTATGAAAATAACTGGCAACATTAGAAGGCAAAAAAAAAAACCCTTGAAATATACAAAATTTATAAGATATTATCTAAAAAATCTGAAAAAAAAGAATAGGTGAGTTTGGGCTAAGCTTCATGAAAAAGTGGGATTTACACCTGGATTACATTACCAATCAAAATGCGGCAAAGGATTTAAAAGGATTTCCAAAATATGACAGACGAGTGGGGTTTAGTGGCAAATCATGAGAGAAGAAATGAGCTAACCCAAAAATGCTTATACAGAGGCTTTCAGAATTCCTAAAATAGTTTCTTCTGGCTTAATCTAACCAAATTTTATTACTGGTCTTCCACATATATGCTGGTGTTGGAAACTGTACGCATTGGGAGGCAAAAAGTTCATGGTAAGTGCATGACTTGGCGTTTACAAATACTCCCGTGCTTTGCTTGGGGGAAGGCAGCTATATTTCAAAAGATCCATAGCGCTCACATCCTAGCAATTCCAGCAAGAGGCACGCGGCTGGGGTCTGGAGCTGCTCCAGGAGCAGTTGGTTTACAGTTTGCAGCCGGGCGCCAAAATTCAAAAAACGCACTGTACTTCAAATCCAGAGCCTCAGAGGAAAACAATGCGGAGGGAGGTGGTCCGGAGGCTTCTGGGCTGTCCTCGCTCTGGCTCTGTGCCGCCAGCGGACAGAGGCTGCACAACCAGACTGCTGCTCTGAGTGAAGAAGCCGCAGCACTCTGGGATTTGTAGTCTCTCTTTTCCTCTTCCTTTTCCAGATAAATTCAAGTCAAAGACAACTGTTTATGATTTCAGTCAGAGTTTCACATGGAGTTGTATATCATATGGTGGCTTGGTTAGATTATCACTGATAAAGAATATCTGATTGATAATAGAGCACTGTTCTTAAAATACTGAGGTGGAGAAAATGCCAGTAGAAATGACATGTACCGATCTGTACGCTTACTTTCATTTCGTTTATCTGTCATGAACTCCCTCCAGGTAAGCCGGTGATATCCAGGGCTTCACAGACCTCACTGAGGAAACCCCTGCTCTCAACTCGCTTTGGAGTAGATAGGCAAAAAAAACAATCAAGTCTGTCCTAAGACAGATACCTGAGCCCAGGTGGGATGAACTGCATTCTGGAGGGCACTCTGTTGTCTATAGAGGAAGCCCAAATGACTTCAGATCAGATGCATATTTTTAAACAGATACATTTAGGTGAAAATATACTCTCTATATGGATCAGCTGCTAAAGAAATGCAGCGTCTTCAAGAGGACTTGCAGCTATTCACTGAGAACAGACTACGAATGTCCAGAATTCCTGGGTTCAATCTGAGGGTTTTCAGTTTGAGGTGTACTTCATATTTGGATCCCAGATCCTCTAACATGAGAATGGTCTAGCTTCTGTCTTGAGGATAAGCGCTTTTGTACCTATTTGTCCAGCCTAGCTTCATGTGTTTCTTCTCATGTAAAGCATGCAGTATTTTCTTGCCCTTTCTCCTATTTCTCTGTCTAGATCTGCCCTCCCTCTCATGCACAGCACTTCTTTGCATTACGCTTATGCTGCTTTTTTCTTTGCTGTGCATGTGCCGCTGATTTAGAATCTGGTTTTCCCTGTTCACAGGCGGAAATTCTTTCTCTCTTCTCAACCTTCCTTGGTCGCTGAAAGCCACAACTGCAGTAAGTGCTTTTCAGACTCCAAAGTTCTGGGACATAGGGAATTAGCTCATGGGAATGTTAATCAGTTTATACCTGTTAATGTGTAACAACTGATGGAGATTGAGGTATATTTAGTAAAATATGGTCTGGGGAAAATAATACTCCAGATCTCTAAGAAGTGAAACTTTCCAGTGGCTTTTATTTTGTACAAATTTGGCTGCATTCCCTGGGACAGCAAAAGGATTTCAGGATAACTACCTTTTAAACTCACTGATTGAAGGCTAGGAGGCATTATAACTTCTCAGTAAAAATCTGGAAGGAGTTTCTAACTTCTACAAAATAGGACCCCTAAAAATTCACCCTAGGAAATAGCTGATAGGTATTTTTTCTGAAACTCCCCACTGTCAATGTGAGCAAACAGCAGACAACTGGCCTACAAAACTTCAGTGCTAACAGCAGAGCATGGCAAAATTATAAACAGCTGAAAACAGAGCTCTATAAGAAAGTTTTAGATAACTAATGTGAAAATATAGACTGCAAGAGAAATATTACAAAGCTTTCAATAAAATTATAAGAATTAGCAGCACTGCATCACTTGTAATTAATGCACCCTCTTCAAATCAAAGCATTTGACTGTACAGTTGCATCTTTACTGGATCTTTTTTTCATGAGCATTGGGCTTTATTAATGCAAAAATGAGAGAGAGCATACTCAGAAGTGACCTCAGTTTTCTGATGATGACTATAGCAGTAACAGAGATCCTAGAAGAAAATGTTTTCTCCCAACATGCAGGGCTGCCTCACGGGCCTGGGGCACCACCGGGCAGAGGCTTCACTCCTCCAGCTGAGAGGCCACAGGGCCACAAGGCCGTTATGGCGGTGCCAAACGTTTCAGTAGAGCCTGAACTGAAGCTCTGGAGGGAAAATCACTTCAGGACCGGGGGGACCTATCGCCCCAATGCATGAGGTACTGGGGCGAAGAAGCCCCCGACCGCCCCGCAGCCGGAGCCCCCGCACGCCGCGCTACAGGCCGCTGCCAGCCGCAAGTCCCGGCGGCACCGCGCGGCGCGGCCCGCCGCTCACAAAATGGTGTCGGCCGGGACTACATCTCCCGGCACGCCCTGCGGCGCAGCGCCGCCATCTTGGCGCGGAGACTTCATTTCCCAGGCGGCGCGGCGGTAGGGGAGGCGACGCCCGCCATCTTAGCGCTCCCTCCTCCCCTAGTGCGGCTGGATTGAATGAGCTCGTTGCCCGCCTGCCCGCGAAGAGAGCGCCATGTCAGGCACCCCGAGCCGCGGCACCCTCGGCGGGACCCCGCTGTCGCCGACTCGCATCTCCCGCCTGCAGGAGAAGGAGGAGCTGCGGCAGCTGAATGATCGCCTGGCCGTCTACATCGACCGTGTGCGGGCGCTGGAGTTGGAGAACGACCGGCTGCTCCTGAAGATCTCCGAGAAGGAGGAGGTCACCACTCGGGAGGTGCGGCGGGGCGGCGGGAGGGCCAGGGCGGCCGTGCTGGCCCTCGCCGGGGGCTTCCCGGGGCGGGCGGGCGGGCGGGAAGCGGCTGCCCGTTGCGGGTGTTTTCCCCGCTCCTTCCCGGCCGGGGGGCTCTGCGGCCCGCGGGGCTGCGCCGCGGCCGGGCTCGGCAGGGCCCTTCCCGGCGCCGAGGGCGCTGGAGCGGCCCCGGGGCGGCAGCCGGGCTCGGCGATGCCGCGCGCGGCCCGCGGCGCCGTCCCCGCCCGGCTCTGGGGCGCCCTGGGGCAGGTAGTCCCGGCTGTGCCCGCCGTCCCGCTCCGGGCTGGAGGCGGCAGCTGCCGGAGCCTCTGCGGGGAGTCCGCAGAAGTCAAGTGTCTGTGTGCACCTGAACGGCCCCTTGGGGGCTCTCGGGGGCTCCCTTGCCTCTAGGTTGGGCGAAGAGACTCGTGGTGACACTTAAGCTCGGCTCAGGCCGGTGTCGACACTGAGGGACAATTCACGTGCCTGGAGCAAACCCTGTGTCTGGAGTTGGGCTGGAGCGGCCCGGCTGGCTGCGTCTAGGCTGGTTGTGCTGGAGTCGCTGCTTTAGGATGAGGCATGAGAACAGGGCCCTTCCTGGGAGCAAGGGTGTTGCGGTCTAGCACTGAAATTATAAGCTGCTGCTCTTATTTTGTCCAGGTAGGGCTCGCAGCACAAAAGATCTGGTTCACTGGATCTTTCAGTTCTGCTGCTGATACAGTGCTTGGGATCCTCTTAAGTTTTTGTGCAAGTCTGTTCTGCCGTGGACTACTTCTTTGCTATAGTCTGTAGCCTGTTCCCTTATCAAAGGTAAACCGATGAAGGCTGAGCGCTGGTCTTCTTGGTGTGCTGGACCCACATGGTGAGCACATGTATCCTGTGAGTTGCAACAACCTGAATGTCACCCTTTCTTTATGGTCCCCGCACTGACTGATGTGATAAGGTGAAAAACATGAAAGGGTTTAGGCAAACTTTGCTTTTTACAGGAGAAAATCTTTCTTAGCCCCTCCAGAACTAAATATGCCCCTGTAGTGTGAACTACTTTGCTGATTGTCCCCATCATGGTAGAGGATGTGGGCCATTTCCTGTGATCTTGGAGGCAAACTGGCTGATACTTTTTTTTCCTAAAACTTATTTATTATTTTTTTCCTAAGCCATGCTTTGCTTTTCCCTATTTTGCTGTATCTGCTTTCCCCCAGGACTCTCCTTCCCATATGGAGGAAGGATGTAGTCAGTGACCCAGCTGGGGACAGTCCCACCTATCCTGTACCAGTCAAACCCCCCCACTTGGCCATCTGTTGGAGGCACTCTACAAGGTAAGGTGTCCCACCTCACAGATGAAGTTAAATTTCTGTGGAAAGCCTTGCAGTTACCTTCTTGGTAACTTGTGCTGATGCAAAGGACTGCTATGGACTGCAAAGGACTGCCACTATATAGCTGCTTTTATTTATTTATATGTTTAAATACACACACACACACACATATATAATGCTGGGGTACTGGGAGTAGGGTTTGAATAACTGCAATTCAGTTGAAGTGGACCAAATATGATAGTGTCTTGTTTTGGGAGTGATCTGCCTAGGTGGTATTTCTGTACTTCCAGGATTCAAATACTTTGAAGTCCATTTGTACCACTTCATGGTATAATTTCCGTGTTTTCAAAATAGCTTGATATTTCTAAACAAAAAATATGCCTACATCTTTTCTTATGTGAAATCATGCTTAAAACAGAATAACCATGTCTGGTTCAGTGAGCTTCTAAGTTGTAGGTTGTTGGAGGCTGGGAGAGTGCAGAAGGGAATATGCATTTTAGAATTGCCTTCTGCCTCTTGTATTTATTAACAGCGTACACATAATGAGAGTAAGAACAGGGTAAGTGCAAAGCATACATTGTCTCATTAAATTTTTAGTATGAACATAAACTGACTTCTATTAGCTCTTCAGTGTTTAACCAATCCTGGAAAAACATGCTGCTGCAATGATCAGAAAATAAGCTTGAGGATTTCAATATAAATATTTTGCTTATTTTGTCCTTGAGCTTGCTTTCTTCACTTTTATTCCAGATTTTTTAAAGTCCTGATTCTTTCACATATTCTAATAAACTTTGTCTGGATTCCTCAGGCTCTCTGTGATGCGTCAAAGACAATGGCTTTAAGATACTTTTACTGGTCTCTGGACTGCATTTGTGAAATGCTTTCCCCCTCCCTTTATTCTATACATGTGTCTGAAAGAAGAGGCTTTGAAGTATTGTCAGTGTTTTGATGCAAAATAATGGCTCAGAGATTCAGGGTTGTGTGAACACTAAAACTTTCAATGGTTTTCAGATTTTCAGGTTTACTGAAATGAGAGAATCCTATACGTTTGACTTTCAGAATCAATCTGATAAACTTTTTTCAGCTGCCAGTCCAGTTTTCTTGTTAAAGTATTAGAATGTGTGTTCTAAAAATGATAATGCTCAGTGTGAAATAAGATGCTGATTTAAAAAAAAGTGTGCAGAAGCACGTTTAAGTGTAGTCAAGTAATAGTGACATACTGTTCTGACTACATCATTAAAATCTTTGTATTAACTCTGCACATTATTATTATTACTTTTTTGTTACACTTACCACCTTCCATTCCCGTTCTAGTATTTCCCTTCCCCTGCCATGCAATGCTTGTGATCACAAAAGACATTTTGATGGGCATGAGAAGGGGCACTGTGCTGTTCTCAGGACATCCCACTGCGCTTTCACCTGCAGAAAGGAGAAGTGGAAAGAGCCCTGGGAGACCTAGGACAGCCCCCTTCTATCTTCACCAGTGTCTTCCCAGCTCTCTGACTTGCAGGTGGTTGCAGTCTTGCATGTCAGAGCCATCAAAACATTCAGTGCAGTCTCACCTTGTCTCCACCTGTCTGCCAGCACTGCAGTTACCATCCCTTTCCCATGTACCATCTGTAGTAACCAGAGCCACTGTCATGACAAGGATGTGTGGGTCTGGTGCTGTCTAGTTGCTGCCTGCAAAATATGTGTTCAGATACTACTGTGGGTGCTGGGTCACTCGGCAATAGTTATAGCCTCCATGGCGTGGAGTAAAATGGTCTTCTGGTACTGGAGACATCTCCTGGAGGGTGATGGTGAAGATATATAAGGGCCATCTTCATTGTTCTTGAGAGCCTGGGTACGTGAGGGTTGGTCATCTCCATGCTACCCTCTTAACTCCCTGTCTGTCTTTGAGGAGGTGGTCAGCCCTCCAGTCCTGTTCCAGGGCTGTAGGAACTCCAGCATTTGCTAATGCTCTCTGTCAGCAAGTTGACGCTTATTCACTGTCCTCAACAACTGCCCCTTGGTGGGGGAAATGTATGCCCTGGGGGCCAGCAGAGGAAACCTTAAGATTGTCCCTTGGCCTGAAAGCAGAGGCCTTCCAAAGACCGAAGAAAGATTCCTGCACTGCCATGGCTGGTGGCTCCTTCTACCTAGCTATCCCTGTTCCATCCTATAGGTTCTTTGCTGCCATTGCTGATAATAAACCCTGATGGGGATTCACAGAACTGGAGGAGGCCTTTCATGGTTGATCAGGCTTCTACTTTTAGCATGTTGAAGTCTAAGATACTGTCTGGCATAGAGGAGGGTTCATGACAAGTGCAAATTGCAAGCCCTATTCTGGAGAGGGAGGTCTCTTTTACAAAAACTGAGGTTGCTGCTGTGGAGTGTGGTGGTGTTCCCATGTTGTGTTTGATACTTGCTCGCTCACTTGCTGTCAGGGGACTTAGTAGTGCTTTTTTTCCTTGCTCCAGGAGGAGGACGTAGCTGTTCTTCTGCAGGCAGGTACTTTCACCTCAGTGTTCTGTGAGGAAAAGCATAGAAAGAACACAGTACTGGTGTGCACCGCTGGGCTTGGAGCTTGTAATACTCTCTCCTTTTCTCCAGGAGGAATAAATCTCTGTGCAGTATCCTTGCAAGTGCAAGTTTACTTCCTGGCTGTGAAGATTTTAACTTCTACAGTGAACTACCTAAAAACTGCATTTTAAAGTACCTAAAGTTGCAGGGAGACTCTTTTTAGGGTCCACTTATTCTGTCTTCAGGGGGAATTTTGTGCCTGGTTTTCCTGTAGTAGATTCACACTTTTCACACTTGCCAAGCTGCCATACCTGGCTGGAAGAGGGAAGGTTTACTTAAGCCATCTCACAGAAGTCTCTGGGCAAAGGCAACCCTATTCTTCTAAAACCTGTGACCTCAGATGCCGGGTGTCACTAAGATTGTGCTGTGTCACTTAATATATCTCTGTGAAGAAGCCATTTTTCAACTATGTGAATATATGTGCCCAGATTTGTTTGGAAGAGTGTGATAGTATTAACAGTTGTTAATAAACTGCCTTCCTCAGTGGTGTTGATAGTCGTGAGTGCCTGGTCCTGATCAGGCATTTCAAAAACCTGACTCTGCATGACCACATCAGAAGAAAGAGTGGCCATGCACTGGCAGGTATTCTTGGTGAGTCTGTGTGACAGCACTGGCTGATGGCCCTTCCTCCATCCATACATGGGTGAAAGGAGAACATCCTGAGCCGCTTCTGTTGGGAATGCATTTGTTTTGCACATTAATGTTTTGTGGTTCAGTTCTTTGAAAACAGAACAGCCCCTTTGCCAGGCTACCAGCGGAGGGCCAGCGGGTGCTGTTACAGCACAGCACCTGCACCTAACTTACAGGTTAGAAGTGCTTTCAAGCTCACAATACCAGGCTAGTTCATCTGGGCTGGTGGCATGTTTCTCTTCCCCCCCAATATCAATGCTGAAAATAAACAAGATGTAACTTTCTTATCATTTAAAAAGACCTTTTTGAATTGTCCTCCAGGTCAGTTTGATCATATAAAATTTCTGTCAACTTTATCATGGATTTGTACTCTTTGTGTCCTGTAATTAAAGTTCTGATGAGTTCTTTTATTTCCTGCGGTGATTGAAGGTGTGTTACTGCTCCCAGCTGACTGCTGCCTCCCTGTGCTGGAAGCTGCTATGTGTACCTGTGTTTCAGTTACTTCTGCCTCTTCAGAGGATTAGCTTAAAATGCTAGTAAAAGTGGCTTTTTTGTTAAGACATCAGACTGTGAATTGGAGCAATGTGTTTCCTCCCATCTTTGTTACTCAAATAGTATCAGAGCAGAGGTTAACATGCTATAGGAGGACAAACATACTAAGCTGCCGTAGCTCCTTATTCAGAAAATGTGAGTCAGTCCTTTTTAATGAAGAAGCCCAGTCTTTGGTTCCCTTTTTACCGATAGGTTCTAAAATGGTTTTCAGCATGCAATTTTTAGCTCAGTCTAGCTGTCTTTTCTGTAGACAGAAATTGCCTTTAAGTATCTATTCTCAATTCAGAGTATTGTTGTTTGGGTGTTCCTAAGCTGTGTATTGTCTGAAATGCCTCAGGAGCATAAATCATTCACTGCCCATCGCTGCTGGAATACGTGCAACACCTTTTTGTGGCACTGTTCACAGCAAACTTAGGGGAAAAAAGGCTTTTCTCCCATTGTATCTTGGACTGCAATTCCAGTTTATGCCCTAGAGTACTGGGAAGGAGTTTGTCCTTGTGCACTGCACTGTGATTTTAGTGTATCTCTCTGAGGCTGCAGTAATATAGTCCTGAATTCCTGACAAACATCCTGGGGTAAGTACTTCAGCACACTTGAGAGTTGGTCTAAAAAGGACCAGCTGGTCAAGGCATTAAAAAAGGAGTGTTGTGGATGCAGTACCTGATGGTGCAGAATCAGTGCTTGGCTGTTGGCCAATTGTATTTTGTGTTTCTTTAAGTTCTGTGGAGGCTGCAAAATCACCAAGGCCAGATCGAAAACGAAATATTGGCATGTCAATATTGTATATTACAGCACTTGAAAATGAGGTACCTAGCCTCAGGAATGGAATATGCAGCATTGGATAGCTGTTATGCTAGGGCTGGAAAAAATTTAGGGTTGAAATGCCAGTTCACTTCCTAATGAAGATTCAGTAGTAAATAGGTTTTGATCAAAAATCATAGTGAGCCATATGTGTTAATTCTGCTTACATAGCATATGAAATGCAGCTTGATTTCATTTTTAAAGAAAATAGAAGGATTAATGTTAGATACTTTAATCTGAAGGTTGAGCATTTTCCGCCTCTTGGGAAGGAATATTAATTCTTTTTTGGAGCAGGCTTTTCATGTCTAATTCATTTCAGTTTACAAGATTGTGAGCTTTCCCTCACAATAATTAGATGGCAAATTTTGGTGTTTGTGTTCAGATACTGGCTAAGTTTGATGTAGCCTTGTGAATGGCACTGAAGGGTCATCCATGATGAGAGTCTTTGTAGCCTTAAAATACTCTTTTTGCCTTGGTATTGCAGAATGCTTTACGAAGGATCTTAGCATAGTTATGGTACAATTCTGCATAGAAATTCCTAAATTTTGTAACTGATAATGCAGAGTTGTGTTGGCTTGTACTATAGACAGTCTTTGACTATCAGCTATGAAAACAAAACTTCGACTTGGTAAGTCTTGAAAGAATTAATTCATCAAAGAAAAGAAGTAAGATTTCATGGGTGGCAAGCAAAGCAGTTTCTGATATGCAGTATGCTTGTAAACTAAGGTTTCTTAGACCTCAGAGTGTCATATCTGAGCTTGTTTCAGAAGTTCTATGAGAATATAGTCAATCAAGAATCTAATTATACGCTGATTGCTTTTAACCACTCTTTGAAGACTAGGTGGTTCAGTCTGTCACCGGTGTTGCTCTGATGATGAAACAGGCGTTCCTAGGAATAGTGCAGTTTGCTTCCTTGTCTCTACATCTTATGCCTTTTTATCAGATTTTTCTTCCTAAAGTTGTTACATTCTG